>NC_072798.1:10471532-10774435 GCF_028583425.1 Eublepharis macularius
CATGCAAAATGCCACCCCTGGCAACACAAGCCTCCCCCAGCTGTCAGTGGTAGAGATTAGAGCACCTACTTGGGGAGGCCATGAAATGGCCCCCCCAAGTGGGAGCAGGCTGAGCCTTGGTGGGGGGTGGGAGGAGGGGTGGGAGAAGGGCCCCTGAGGGTAAGGGGGCATTTTGCATGCAAAATGCCACCCCTGGCAAAGGAAGCCTGCTTCTTCATTTTTTCCCCATAGGAAATAATGAAGAAGATGCTCCTTTATGGGAGGATGGGGGGACCTGCTTTGGGGGGCCATAACATGGCCCCCCAAAGTCCAATCTGTCTGAAACTTGGGTGGTTGTTAGAGAAGGGTTAGAGGAAGGTCCCCACCAATTTTGGGCTTATGCGGTGGGAAGATGCCTCCCCCAGACGTCCGGGAAGACGGAGGCATTTTCCCATTGAAAAGCCGAATGAAAGACGAAAGAATCCCGAAACGTTTCGGCTTTTTTCTTTCGGCTACCCGAAACGTTTCGGGATTCCCCGAAACGTTTCGGCATTCCCTGAAAGAAGCCGAAACACTTTTGTTTCGGCATTCTTTCGGCATTCTGAATGCCGAAACGCACATCCCTAGTCCCGATCGATAACAGTCACGGAGTTTTGAGTCTGGATCTATGAACCAGTATAACTTTACTTCTTTTGCAGTTGGCAAAAGTCCAAAGAGTCCAAATTCTTCCTACCTGTCTATGTTTCTTTAAAAAAAAATAGAAAAGCAAACTTGTTTCCTCCCAATTTTATTCACCCATTTTACACCAGGGCCGTTTCCAGATGGCTTACCTGCCTCTGGAACGTCGCACCATGTTGCGGGGAAAATGCAAAATATTGTGTTTTCTCATGCGAGTTTTGCACAACGTTGCGTGATGTCACGCAAAACTCGCACAAGAAAACGCGATATTTCGCGTTTTCCCCGCAACATGGCGTGACGTTCCGGAGGCAGGTAAGCCATCTGGAAACGGCCCAGGCATGTTTAGTGTTTAGTACTCTTCGCTTGCTTGTAATGTCTTGCAATCCTATGGAGAGTTACTCCAGTCTAATCCCATTGACTTCAATAGGCTTAGACTGGAGTAACTCTCCATAGGATTGTGTTGTTTGATGTGTAAATTGTGTTAGTTTTTTGTAGCCTTAAGAGAGAGGGATTGTACCTAGTAGATTATCTCCTAACAATCTATAGCCGTTAAGAAAGCATCAGCCAACATTCTGAGTCATCAATATAACCAAGGATTCCTCAGACAGAGAGCTACAGGTTAGAAGAACTTTTTGAACAACAGGTGTCAATATATACATGGCTGCTGACTAAAAGGATAGGGAGATTAGAATCTCCCTTCTTAAAAAAAAGACACCAACCAGATTTAGCAATTGTTTTGTATTTATCTTTATATTTATTTATCTGGTTTGATTTAAAAAATTTCTATGCCTCCTTTCAATCCAGTCCAGTGTCCTCAACGTGCAAGCATTAAAATGAAAGAAAGCTCATAAAGAACATTTAAAAGGATTTATACACTGGGAGCTGTTTAAACATCATCAAACAGAGGGGAATAATACATTATTAGTTTACACAGTGGAGGGCAGTCCAGTATGGGAGATCGTCAAGGAAGACCTGGGTTGCTGTGCAGAGGAAACCAATGACAAACCATCTTTGCTCCTTATTTGCCTTGAAAACCTCTTGATGGGGTCTCTGTAATTTGGTTGCAACTTGACAGCACACACATTATACATATCC
This sequence comes from Eublepharis macularius, assembly GCF_028583425.1. NCBI lineage: Eukaryota > Metazoa > Chordata > Lepidosauria > Squamata > Eublepharidae > Eublepharis > Eublepharis macularius. The sequence continues at coordinate 10,473,285 of NC_072798.1, forward strand.
CTAATTCCTCATGTGCCATTTTGATTGAAACAATCAATAGAAGAAAAATAGGTGTTTGTGTGGCTGTTTTTAAGCAGACATAGTCTCATCATCTTTACTCATGAGTAAAGATGGGCATGAACAGCAATACAAACAAAAAACAGCCACAAACAGCCCAATCTGCTGTTCGTCGTGAACAAGCCGTTTGTGAGGCTCCATTCTAAACGAACAGGTGGTTGTTGCAAGCCTCATTCATTGTTGTTCATTGCAGTTCATCAAGCCAGACAGTCCGGCACCTGCAATCAACTCTCTTGGCAAGTGGAGGCAGGGACTGCCTGAACTCTGTCTGAACTCCTGCTCTTGCCCTGGAAACCCTAATCTAAGCCCAATTTAGCTTGATAGGCAGGTTTTCCTTTCAAGTGTGGAGCTTCAAATTTGTTACAAGGGAACAAAGAGCAGGGGGGAGTGGGGCTCCCAGCTCTTGCTTTGAAGAGGGAGAGACAGCTGCTGTTGGCATTTTGACAGAGAAAGTGCATTGGAGTTTGAACCTGGTCTGATTCCCCACTCCTCCACTTGAAGCCAGCTGGGTGACCTTGGGCCAGTCACAGCTTCCAGGAGCTCTATCAGCCCCACCCACCTCACAGGGTGATTATTGTTGTGGGGACAATAATGACATACTTTGTAAACTGCTCTGAGTGGGCATTAAGTTGTCCTGAAGAGCAGTAAATAAATCGAATGTTGTTGTTGTTACTAGTGGGGAATCAAATCCAGTTCTCCAGATTAGAGTCCTGATGCTCTTAACCACTACACTCAACTGGCTCTCCAATTTGTGTTCAGATATTTAGTTGTGTCTAGTTAAATCCTATCTTTTTCTCCAATGAGGACCTAACGTGGTTTACAGCATCATTCTCCCCTCCTTTAATTTTAAGTTCTCAGTGATAATCCTCTGAGGTAGGTTAGGCTAAGAGTCTAACCAGACCAACATCACCCAGTGAACTTCCACAGCAGAGTGGAGATTCACATCTGAGACTCTCTGATCCTAGCCCAACCATCTAAGCATTACACTATGCTAGATTACATGACATGACACTATATTGATTGGTACGACAAAGAACTAAAATTTCAATGGGACTTTTTAAGTTAAAATAACAGGGATGAGAAATTTGAAATCATTGATACCTAGAACCTAAAATATTTTTCTCTGGCCTCAGAGTCCTTTTCAGCTAGAGAAAGATATACGGTGTGGAACATTAGATCATGTGATTTGCAGGTAATATGACACCTATCAATCGTCCAGGCTTGGTATAAATATTAGGAGATGGTCATGGTCACTGGTCATGATCAACACAGTAATACTTTCTACCCACTTCACTTCAGCTCAGTTTTCAGATTATCTCATTTCGCCTTCACGGGTTTTGTCCCATTGCCACATCGGATTGAATATATAGTATCATAATATTATCATGTTCACTATGTGATCTCTGATCTGAGGGATCTATGGAGAAGGGGATCTATGGCCAAGCTGGAGGAGGGAAGTAAAAGAACATTTTTGAGCTGCATCCTTAATTAAAGCATAAGAAGAGCATTGCTGGACCAGATGAGTTGTCCATAGAGCCCAGCATCCGGCTTCATACCAACCAATTACCCAGCTCACTAACAGTGGCTGTTGACATGGTGCTTGGAGATGACTCCCTATGGATCATAGGCACTGTGGTTTTCTTAGCCTTCCAATTCAGTCTGTAATACTGAAAAAAATATTATTGCAATTAACCCTGGAAAGACTTGGGGAAGTAATTTACAGGGCAGGAAGACCCTGGTTTATGGCTTAAAGAGGGCAAAGAGACCTCTGAATTATACAATCATACAGTTGGAAGGGGCCTTACAGACCATCTAGTCCAACCCACTGCCCAATGCAGGAACTGTCTAAAACATCCAGCCACTCCTTGAAGACTGCCAATGACGGATAGCCCATCACATCCCTAGGCAGCTGATTCCACTGTTGAATTACCCTTAGTGTGAATTTTCTTAATATCCAGCTGGTACTTCCCCTCCCCTTCCCACCATTGTTTCGAGTCCTATCCTCTGCCACCAAAAGGAACAGCTCCCTTCCTTCCTCTAAGTGATAGCCTTACTTAGAGAGAGCAATCATGTATCTCCTCAACTTCCTCTTCTCCAAACTGTACATCCCCAAGTCCCTCAGTCTTTCTTGAAATTCTTGCCAGTACTTTGAAGACACCCCCCCAGATTGGCCTGAGATATCCCTTTAGGAGAAAAATGTTTGCGGATGGAAATTGTGGCTGATTGTGCTGTAATTCTTCGGGCTTCCCTGAATATTCTCACAGGTGGGACAGAACTTAAATTTCATGACAGTTGTCAGCTGATAGGCATCTGTCAAGGCCATGGCTTCTATTTTGGAGTCAATCCATCTCATGCTGGGCCATGCTCTTTTTTTCTGACTCGCGTCGACTTTTCCTAGCGTTACGATATTTCCTTAGGTTGCAGCCAGTGAAATCACACTGAAAGTCAGTGGGACTAAAAAATGAGTATGTCACTATTGGGGATTGCAAGAGGTGCCTCTTTTTAAATAACTGTCATCCCTATCGACAGCAAGATATATAAGTGAATACTGACATCTTGTGGGCACAGGGAAAACAGATGCTAACAGTGTATAGAGTGTATAGAGTTGGGGGGCACTCGATACGTTACTTCTTTTACGAGTTCCCCATGGAGCCAATTCATGCTCCACACAGACACACATCAGTTCAGGGGACTGACTTCTTAAAAAAAAAATGCAGTGCAGCTTATTCGGTTTGATATCCTGATTGATCATATAATTTAGTACTGGTAGCCATTCTTCCCAGAAACTGGATTGCAGGTTGGTTACATCCAGGACTTTTTTTTCTGGGAAAAGAGGTGGTGGAACTCAGGACTGCACAATGATGTCACTTTGGGTCAGGTGGAACAAGGGGGGAATTTTTTAAAGTTTAAATCGCCCTTGGTGAAAATGGTCACATGGCCGGTGGCCCCGCCCCCTGATCTCCAGACAGAGGGGAGTTTAGATTGCCCTCTGCACCACTGACACAGAAGGCAATCTAAACTCCCCTCTGTCTGGAGATCAGGGGGCAGGGCAACTGGCCATGTGACCATTTTCAAGAGGTGCCGGAACTCCGTTGCACCGCGTTCCAGCTGAAAAAAAGCCCTGGTTACATCCATTTGCTTGAGCTGATAGGTTATTTTTTTTTTTTTGCTTTGAAGCCTTTTAGTTTTTGAGAAATGATCTTACTTAATGGAGTATATGTTGAAGGAACTAATGCTATCTAGAAATATATCTTCTAAGCAACCTTTGATTATATGTATATGCCTATTCGCTTATTGTACTTTTCCTGGATATGGATTCTTCAATTCACTGTGTATTGTATTGTTGAGTTTACTTGTTGTGTATACTGTTGATATGAAAACAAAAATTTCTTATAAATAAGTTTTTTTAAAAATGCAGTGCAATTGGGCTCAGAAAGCTGCTGCCTGGGGAATGAGAGCTCCTGTCCTTTTTCCCGAGCTTTTTTCCTGGTGCAAAAACAGTTCAGGGAAGAAGAGCTTTCCCCTTTCTGCTGCCACATGTGCACAAAATACCTCCAGGTGTAGCAGTAGAAATAGGGAAATGTCTCCCCTCTGCAATGTTTTTGCAGCTTGGGAGAAAGGCAGCTTTCTGAGTTCATTTGCATGCACATTTTAAAAATAGAAATCAATCCCCGAGGCAATGCGTGTCTGTGCAGAGCACAGGACTGCTCCGTGTAGCACTCATTAAAAAAGTAACGTGTAAAGTGACCTTTAGTCCAGTTTGAAGCCATTGAAATAAGGGGGCTTAGACTGGAATAACTTTGCAGAGAACTGCCGTGCAATTGTTCCAGGGATTATGTGATTACAACTTATCTACTAGATCCCTGAAGACACTGAATTGGTCGGATACTTTCGAATGCATATGATTTTTAAGAGATCATGTTGATACCATTTTAACACTATTTATTTGCAACTGGTGCAAAATAATATCAACATGTGCAGGGGAAATATTTGGGGCAATGAACTTGAAAATGTTGTGACAATAAACATTGGGGTTTCATTCACAGCAGGGAGAAATGAAACCATGAATGGGATTTTCGAAACAACGGTGATATGGAATAACATAGTAGCATTCTAAACTAAAAGCTATGGGAAAATTAGGTGGAAAATGGTAGAAACTTCGATTGTTGTTTAACCTTGCTTTCTTTGTGCTGGTATTTTTTTATCATCATCATCAGAAAGAAAATATGTAAACTGATGCTGGCTTAGCAATACAAAATGTTGTTATTTGTACAACCATGGCAATTTTCTGCTTGCAGCCACCCCACCAGAGCCAGTGTCACACAGTGATTAGAGTTCCATACTAGGATCTTAAAACTCAATGGGTGGGAATGGTGGATGTTGCTCAACCATCATTTGCGTCTTCTTGCTTCTTCTGCTTAACATGCAGTGTATTGGTTGCTTGCCATGCAGATAGGATTGAAATGAAAGTAGTAATTGGCTGCTGTAGTTACAATGACTTCCTCAGGGCTTTTTTGGAGCCAGAATGGCATTCTGGCACCTCTTTAAAATGGCCTGTTTTGGCCACTTTAGGCCCATTTGGGCCTGGATTGGGACCAAAATGGCCTGGATCAGGTCTCTGCCCCCCACCCAGCAGTGGACCTCTCCGGGCCATTTAGACCCCAATCCGGGCCATTTTGGCCATTTGGGGCCTATTTAGGGGTCAAAATGGCCAGGATAGGGGCAAAAACAGCCCAGCTTGGAAACAAAATGGCCAGGATGGGGCTGGTGCCAGGTGGGGGAGATTTCCCCCTCCCAGCAGCAGCCCATTCCAAGCTGTTTCGGTCCCAATCCGGGCCATTTCAGGGCCATTTGGGCCATTTGGGGCCAATTTAGGGACCAAAATGGCCAGGATTGTGGCTGAAATGGCTAGGAAAAGGCCAGTGCTAAGTGGGAGAGGGTTCTTCTGCCAGGCAGTGGCTGTTCTAGGCAGTTTCAACCCTGATCCTGGCAGGTTCAAGGGTGTTTTGGCCATTTGGGGAATATTTAGGGCACGAAACAGCCAGGATCAAGCCCAAAATGGTGCTAATCAGGCACAAAAAGGCCGATTCTGGCCTCTGCCAGGTGGGGGAACACTTCCACGCCTAGCAGCGGCTCGATCCTTGCCATTTTGGTCCCCTTTCAGCATTTTGGCCCCAATTTAGGCCCTAAATGGCCAGAATTGGGCCTGAAATGGCCAGGACTGCGCCCTAAACAGCTAACATCAGGCCCCTGCCAGGTGGGAGAAGACTCCTCCACCTGGCAGTGGCCTGATCCTGGTCATTTTGGGCCCCTTTTGGATATTTGGGGCCTAATTCCGGCCCCAAATGGCCATGATCAGGCCAAAACAGTCAGGACTGGGCCCAAAATGGGCAGGATCAGGTCTCTGCCAGGTAGGGCAACACTTCCCCACCAGACAGCGGCCTGATCCTGGCCATTCTGGGCTCCTTTTGGCCATTTTGGGCACAATTTGGGCCCAAAATGGCCAGGATCGGGCCTGAAACAGCCGGGATCGTGCCTCTGCTGGGTGGGGGAACACCCCCCACCCGACAGAGACCTAATCCTGCCCATTTTAGGCCTGATCCTGTTTTGAGCCTGATCCTGGCCATTTTGGGCCCAATTCTGTTCTCCCATGTAGCAGCAGCCCATTCCATGCTGACCCGGGCCATTTAGAGCCCGTTTTGGCCCAATTTGGGCCCAAAATGGCCTGATCAGGCCCTAAACATCCACGTTCAGGCTGCTGCCAGGTAGGGGAGTGCTCTTCTGTGTGGCAGCAGCCTGTTCCAGACTGATCTGGGCTGTTTGGGGCCTGTTTTGCCTGATTTTGCCCAAAATGACCCGGATCCAGCCACTGCCAGGCGGAGGAGTGCTCCCCTTTGGTGAAGCAGCCCGTTCCTGGCCAATTCAGGCCTGGTCCAGGATGAATTTAGCCTTATCCAGGTGAAATTGGACCCCCCCCCCCCCATGCTCTTGGGGCAGACACAGTCTGCGTGATGACATCACTTCCTGGATAAGATGTCATCATGCAGTCCTGGGAGCACACACTCGTGCTGTGTGCATGCACATGTAGTGAGAGGCGCACCACCTCCTCCTAGGAGTTGCCCTGAGTGAAAGTTCCCCCCCTCTCCCCCCCCCTCAAAAGCCCTGGACTTTCTAAAGGAGATGACATTCCCTTGTGCAGTTTATAGAGGACAGAGGCTTTGATAAAACTCTCTCCCAGATAAAAGGGAAAGAAACACAGGGAGGGGTGGGGACATGTGAAACTTTTTATTATAGATCATTACCTTTCTCTTCCAAGAGCTTTTGATTTGTCCGCCCCCCTCTGGCAAATACTTTTAGTGAGGACAGACAGTAAGGTGGGATGTTGCTAAATAAAATGCTCAGAAATCTACCATGTTTCCAATATATCTGACAATGTAGCTCATACCCTGGAAATCTAGTTGGACTTGCTGTTCTACTACAGCCCAACATAGCTACCCACCCAGTACCCCCCTGAAACAATGTTTCCAATAAGACTAACCATCTTTACTGTAACATAAGCTTTCAAGAACTACAGCTCTCTTCGTGGACAAAGTGATCTGTGGTTCTCAAAAGCTTATGCTCCAGTAAAGTTGGTTAGTCTTAAAGGCGCTACTGGACTCTACTATTTTGCAACTACAGCCTAACACGGCTAACTCCTCTGGATAAGTTTCCAAGGTGACTCCCTCCTACCATGTGCCAATGAAATAAGCAGCTGTATTCCCATTACGTAGCACTGGGGACGTCCCTTGATTTTTATATTTTCCCAACTCGTTCTACAAGAAGACGTGTTATAAATTGGACACAGGTGGTGTGATTTGCATGGAGCTGTGCTGACCTCTAGTGGATTTGCATGGGGAAATTGTGTCTATGCAAATAGAATGGTATTTTGCACAACGTCAGTAACATTTTGAAAATCTAATTTGACTTTTAAACGTTGAACCTTTTCATTTTTGTTTCCTTTGAAAGGTGCCTTGGAGTAACAACAACATCTCCAACAGGGGGCATCCTTTCCTCCTTTTACCCCACAGGCCATGTCCAGGAGTACCTTGAAATTCAAGGTCCCGTGGAAGACCGCCTATACTGGGCTGTTTCCACACATCTTCCCTGCCTGTGGAATGACCGGAGAATGGGAGTGATTTGCATGCAACTGTAGTGTTCTGTACCAGCTGCAGTCTCTAAGGGCCAAGCTACACATGACGAATGACACTTGAACAGCAAGTGTATTTCTCCCTGTTCACTTGCCCTCCACTCAATCCACTTGCCGTTCAAGTGTCATTCGTCATGTGTAGCTTGGCCCAGAGTCAACCTTGCAGGGATCTTCTTGGACACATCCAGCAACAGCTCCCCTATCTTTCTGGCTATGGCTGAATCCACACACCCGCGGAGCGTCCCGGCGTTGCGCTAAATGTTCGTTAAACACCTGGAAGTGTAGTGTCTTTCTAGCGCGATTTCTGAATCGCGCTAGAAAGACGCTACACTTCCGGGTGTTTAGCGAACATTTAGCGCAATGCTGGGACGCTCCGCGGGTGTGTGGATTCAGCCTTTACCTGTGATAAAGCGTTTGGCCCTTCCTCTACCTACACTCGAGCAGGGCAACTATGTGCATACAAAACAGAAGGCTCCAGCCCTGTGATGAGAAATGCGGCCATTTCATAACAATAATAGCAGTGTGCTTATATACTCCCCCCTTCTAGACAGATTAGTGCTTCACTCAGAGTGGTGAACAAAGCCAGTGTTGTTATTATCCCCACAATACAGCTGGGGACCCCAGGCCACTTGCTGAGCTCATGGCAGAAGTGGGATTTGAAACAGCAGAGTGCTGATGTGCAGCCCAACCACTTAACCACTTTGCTAAGAACAGAGACAAAAGCTTTGCACATCCACTTTTTATGTGTCTCAGTGCACTTTGCTTGAGTGGACGGTGGGTGGGGCCAGTGCACTCCTGCTCCCCCCCATTTATGCATTTAAAATAGTTATATCCCACCTTATCTCCTTAGAGTCATGGTGAGTAGCAATTCAGCAAGTTGCAAGGGCACAGAAACAAACCACATTGGGCCATTAACAAGGCTAAACAGAAAAATGCAGTGTATCCATAAAATTCAAAGGAAACTGAGCAATCCTTTGCCCTCCCAACCTAGCACTGTCTACTCTTGCTTTTGGTTCTCCCCTGTGTGAATCCAAACTCTGATTTACCTGTGTCATCTTTTTGTAACCTTTTGCCAAATTTCTCTTGTTAACTTGTCTTGCTAAATATCAGCATCGCTTAGGTATTTCTTATTTATTTACTTCATTTATACCCTGCCTTTCTCCTCAGCTAGGACCCAGCAAAGCTTACATTGTTCTATTCTCTTTCATTTTATCCTCACAACAACCCTGCAAGGTGTTAGCAGAGTAGCAAATAAAACAGTGGTAGTTACGCAGTAACTGATTAAAGGTGAAAAAGGGTTGATTTAGGAACTACATATCTGATAGTAAAGAGGAAAGATAGAGGTAGAGCTGTCTGTCCGACTACATAGTAGAAAGCATGTGAGAGAGAGAGGGGAGAGAAGAAAGAGGATATTGCCCTGTTTAGCCCAACAGGAGACAAGGATATGACCTTTAACAGAGAAGAGAGGTGCTGCCCTTGCTATCCTATGTAACTGAAGGCCAAGCTACAAGTGACAAATGACACTTGAACGGCAAGTGAACAGACTCACATGTATTCCTCCCTGTTCACTTGCGCTCCACTTGCCTTCCACTTGCCATTGCCTGCTTCTGTAGTGATCGAGTGGAGTGCAAGTGGAGCGCAAGTGAACAGGGAGGAATACATGCGAGTCTGTTCACTTGCCGTTCAAGTGTCAGTCGTCACTTGTAGCTTGGCCCTGATTCTTGCTGTCCCCTGTATGGAAGGGTCTTCTTATCTCATTGCTATTTCCAACACAAGGTAGGTTAGGTTGAGAGTGTGTGATCAGCCAATGGTCAGCAATGAACTTCCATAGCAGAGCAGAGATTCAAATCTGGGTCTCCCAGATCCTAGACCGACAGTCTAACGCTGGCACCTCACTAGCTTTCCCTGTTGAACCGTCAGTTTGTGTCAAATACATACAAATGGCATAAAAGTGGCACTAATAAAGTAAATTGATCTGAAAAGGCAGTGACAAACAGGAGCAAAATGGAATGATCGTATGCAAAGAAGTAAGAGATTCATGCATCAGTCAATGGTGTACATTTTTACTTTTTACAATCTGTAACGGATATAGGGGTTATAAACTTCCACTGTAATGACAGTAAGATGTATCAATATATGTATACAATATCAATATATGTATACGATATATTGTATATCTCTCCCTTCAAAAAATTTGGGAGATACCTACATAGTATTTGTGAAGTTCCATTCCATGCCAAAGACCGTTGAGACTGGAGCATTATATTATGTTAGAGGAATTAATGTGTCCCTGGATTCCTGTTGTAATCCAGGGCCATTTCCACACGTCTTACCTGCCTGTGAAACATCGCACGAAGGACATGGAAGAGACCGTCTTCTCGTGCAAAATGATTGGTGATGGAGAGTACCCTCAAGTCATAGCTGATTTATGGTGACCCCTGGTGGGAGTTTCATGATAAGAGACTAACAGAGGTGGTTTGCCATTGCCTGCCTCTGTATCCCTCGTCTTCGTTGGAGGTCTCCCATCCAATTACTGACCAAGGCTGACCCTGCTTAGCTTCTGAGATCTGACGAGATCAGGCTCACCTGGGATATCCAGATCAGGGCGCCCATCAGTTACTGAACTCAATTCAAGTTCGTGACTATCATATTCAAAGCCTGTCATGGGTTTGGTCCCTCATATTTGTGCAACTGCCTCTCCCCCCTACATTCTACGATAACAGCTTTGCTCATCTGGACAGGGCCTTCTGAGGGTACCAAGCTGCAGTTGGCCAAAATCAACAACTGCCCATGCACACACATTCTTTGTGATGGCCCTCATCTTATGCAACAACCTACCAGAGGCTGTCAGGAAAGCTCTCACCCGAATCCTGGCTTTCGATAAACTTTGCAAAACTGATTTATTCAGGAGGGCTTTTGATCTGGATTATAGGGCCGTTTTGTAAGAAATAGCTCAGAAAGATACCTTGTCAGGGATGGGAACTACAGGCTATGCCACTGGGTACTGTCTACTGGTGTAGGTAGGTTCTTACTAAGGAGTTCCCACGTTGCTAAACATGCCATGTTAACTAGTTACACTTTGTTTCAAAAAGATTTCATCTCTGTGTTCAGCTTTATGCTTTGTTTCAAATTTTCTGCTCCCATTTCCTATTGTATCTGCTTACTGTTGTTCAGTATTGTATTTGCTCAGGGAACGTCCCAGCTTTTGATTATATTGTATTTCACGTGCACTGTGGAATCCATCTTGGATCTCAGGTGTTATAACAATAATGATAACAACAAGAACAACAATAATAAAAGATGTCTCTGCACACAGAAGTACAGCTAGCCCGGCTTTACAACTAAACATGCCACAAAGGGATTCTAGAAGCCCAGAATGGAACAACCTTGGAGATGGGAATGAAACAGTGGAATAACACAACTGTATGGCCTTATGTAGATTAGAAGAGCCATCTAACCCATATCAATAGATGCTATGAGTTAAGCTACAAGAGACGAATTACATGAGGAGGAGCACATGAAGGCAGTTGCAATTTAGCTGGGAAGCTTTAAAAGAGATCAGAAGGCTTTGTCAATTTCCCCTCTCTACAGAACCAGGGAGATCTTTGCTCAGAGGGTTTGTTAATTTCCTCTTCGCCTCCTAGAAGGGGAGGTGAAACTGACAGAGCCTCCTGGAGGCAAAGAGGAAATTAACAAACCCTCTGAGCAGCCATCTCCCTGGCTCTGTAGAGAGGGGAAACTAACAAAGCCTTCCGATTTCTTTTAAAACTCAGCTTCTTGGCTAACATTGCAACTCCTTTCATATGCTCCTCCTTGTGTAATTCGTCTCTTGTAGCTTGGCTGTATGTGTTGAGGCCCAGGTGCAGAGACTGTCATAGAATGGCAGGAATGTCCAACATGACAGAAGTGAAGGTATGATTCAAGGTCAGATGTATTGGTTGAGGTCCAAAAGATTATCATATGTATGAGAAACTTGTAATCATTATTTTTACACAGACTTAGTAAAATTCCGCTTCTTGGCCTTTTGGCTAAGATCAAGTGTAGTGTAGTGTAGTAAAGATAAAAAAAAATACCAGGAATGAACTAACAATTTTCATATATGTTAAGAAAAGTTTTCAAGTATAAATAACCTTGTATGGTATCTGAAGTTATAAGATAACTTGTTAGCCAAGAATGCACACTCTTATCAAGTGGGAGAGTTAGCTATAATTGGGAGATAATGATAAATATTCTATAAATACAAGAAGTTGATTTGATTGTTTCTTCCTAGAAAAGGATCCTTGCTGTGATATGTTTATCTTTGGGGTAAGATATGTTCTAGTACACATGTAATTGCTCTACTTTAATTATCTATGTAGTTATAACAACATGATTTCCCATTGATTTAGCTAATATTAAGTATGCTGAATAAATGAATTAAGTAAGTAAATAAGTAGACAAATTTCAAGCAGTCTCACTTAAAAGAGCTTCTTTGTCGCTGGTGATTAAACCAGTGGATTTTCTGGAAGTCAATGTACCTTCCTCGCCAGCAGATGGGGCTAAAGAACTACATCTTTAGTCATACGTTTGTCTCAGGGTGGTAGATTGAAAAATTCTGGGATTAAAAGAAGTTAGAGACCATGTTTTTGTACATAAACAAACATCCAACACCAGAAGATGTTGCCCACATTTATCCAGGTACTGATCCCTGGATTCATTTGGAAAGGGAAGGCTCACTGGCTGTTCGTACTGCATGCAAAATGTACATGAATCTACTGTAACGTGAACACGTCAACTGTCTTCATTTTAAGAAAGCAAAAATTGCCTTGTCTGAAATTATGGCTAACCACCAGGATACAGCTGGGAATATCATAAACAAGATAGAGACAGCCACCCAAATTTTGCTTCACTCCACTGGCCTGCTACCATTTGATATTTCAAGATTCAGAATCTCTGGGTTTGGAATTAGGGATGCTACTGAATTTCACATCTTTCATGTTTTGACTCAAAAAATTCCTCTTGTGTTTTTGCAAAACAATGATGGTCTTCATTTTTCTGCCATGTTCCGTTTCCTCATGCTAAAAATTCCCCATTTAATTCATAGACGGGATTGTGAACAACTGGCAAACCTCTCCCACTCAATATTCTCTAAATTCTCGGGAGCTTTGCAGGCTAATTTCTCATCATCCCCTTCAACTGAACCTCAATTTTTCTCAATAGACCATCCTTCTGGAGCATATTTAGTCCTCATCAAACATTTTTTTAAAATTATTTTTAAAAGTCAGTTTTCTGCACATCTGAGGCATCATGCAGAGGCACCTTCTTGTCTGTGGGTGACCTCCCATGACTACCCTTTGATGGGTCAGCCAGATATAGTGAAGGGTAGACTCTAGGGGTGTTTCCGATAACATTTCTGTTTCAGTTTCAGTTCTGATGGCTCTGGAATAATTTTATTCCATTATTAGTTTGTTCCAGATGGGCCAGTGCTGGCTCAGATCTGTTCCATTTTTTCATTTTCATGAGTTCTGACCCATTGTGCATGCAGAAGGCAGGTGTTGGCCGCACATAGGCATGCTGTTCTTTTCGGTGGGGGGCTGTTGGGAAAACAAGTCTCTGGCACAACTGTTTTTTCACTGAATGGCACCAAAGTCGCACAGAACACCGTCCTCCCTCCAAAGCATTGAGTGATCCACCAAGTTTGAGCACACACGCGACAACAACGGGATTCAGTCATGGACTCCAAACAATGCTTGAGAAAAGGCATCAAAGTGAGTGTGGGGACTGCACAGGGTGCATATTCACACAGTTTTTTTCCCCAAAGGGGGTTGGCGTAGAAACAAGACTGCATTCATTCTGAATCAAGCAAGACCACAAACATGCCCCTTCTAGTCCAGCAACCCATCCATCAAACGAGTTTCTCCACCAGCACAAAACACAACAACAAATGGATCCCAAGGAAGGAGAGTGTCAGCAGGCACACACGATGGCTGGAAACTGGCTAGCAAGGCAGCCACAGTGAGGCAGCGTCCAAGTGGGACAGCATTCCACTGCCAACTAGTGTCATGAAATTTTAAAAAACACATCCTGCTTTATTATGTCAATAAATTACTTTTGTGTCCTACTGCTGTTGCTGACATTATGTTTCCCTGCACTTTCCAATGATGAAGGCCAATCCTTCCTTTTGACTCTCAGGAAGAGCTGCCTGCCAGTCAACGCAGGTGGATCAGACCTGGCTCGTGTCTCAACTCTTATTTTTGAACTCTGGAACCGAAAAGTTTGTGCCACGTACCAGGTCAATGCTAAGAGTGGCTCAGAGCCAAACTACATTTGACGACTGACACAGATTGGACACTTGTCAGCTTCCCTCAAGTTTTGGCGGGAAATGTAGGCAGCTTGGCGGAATGTTGGACAAGTGACAGTTGAAAAGTCCATTGGACAGCAGTCGGAGAGCCAAGCTGCAAGACCAGGATGCCTACATTTCCCATCAAAACTTGAGGGAAGCTGACAAGCGTCCAACCTGTGTCACTCGTAGCTTGGCCCTAAGATCAGTGCTAGGGACAGAACAGCTAGTTTGCACTCATCACATGCCTTTGGTATGGGGCTGACCAGAGCAAATGAGTGTCTGCCTGTGGGATTGGGTCCAGGCAGGGATTCTCCCCACAATGATATGTGCTCCTACAATCTTTGTTTTGGGGTACAGAGCTTTTCAACTTGCCCCAATATTTGTTTTTTTTTTTTCTCTGCAAATAAGGAACTAGGAACTGCAAATAAGGAACAGGGAACTGGCCTGCGAATAAGGAACTAGAAACTGCAAATAAGGAACTGGGAACTGTGAATAAGGAACTGGGAACTGGTCTGCGAATAAGGAACAAGGAACTGTGAATAAGGAACTGGGAACTGGGAACCAGCTTCAGCGTCATCAGTCCCAATGTGATGTGCATACTCTTGCAAGAAAGAAAGTGGCTTGCCAGGATTTGGGAAGTGGCACATTCGGCTGCTGCTCTTCTCTTAAAAGGACCTGGAGGATCAAGGAAGCCGGGCAGGTTCTGTCCTCTGCCTTCTGGGCAGGAACAGCATGTGGGCAGCCAGCTGGACAGTGGGATGGGTAGTTTCTACCCACTCACCCCAAAATCTGTCATCTGAGGTGACTGCCTCGGGTTGCCTCATTGGAGAGCTGGCTCTAAAGTGGGACCCAGTAACATTCCATAAGCCTCCCATCGAGAAGAGCAGAAGATTCTCCCATGTGACACAAGAATCTCCCATTTCAGAACTGCCCTCTCATATTCTATTCCGGGGGGGGGGGGGGAGGAGTTCAAAGCGCAGCTGCCATTAGAGGGGTGGAAAGGGCATTTTCGGCTTTCTCCTCTGCTGCGCAGGTTTGCAGGGCAGCAAAGTAGGCCTCCACCACCCCAGCACCAGAGGGAAGGTAAGCGAGGGTCTGGGGCTTGGGGGAGTGAGGGGCTGGGGCTGGGTGTTGGGGTTTGGGGAGTTTAAAGGACCCTGCTACTTGCAAGGGGCAGGATCCTTTAAACTATCAGCTGGCAGGCGGCAGGGGGGATTCCTCCGCCTGCCAGCTGATAGTTTAAAGGGTCCTGCTCCTTGCAAGTGGCAGGAGAGGGCCCTTTTAATGATTAAATGTCCCTTTCCCTGCCAGAAAGGGGCATTTAAACCCCACGAACCACAAACTGGTTTGTAACTGGGCCAGTTCCATGACAGTTTGTGGTTCGTGGAAACCCCACGAACCACGAAACCCATGATTCATTTTTTTTTCCTGGTTCATGCCCATGTCTACTCTTTATAGGCTGCTCCCACTGCTAACCATCTGTTGTTTCACCTGGATGGGAATCTTTTCCTGGACTGTTATTATTGACAGGGAGAAATCTTTTATTTGGAGAAGGATGTATTGAACTGTTTCGCTCAAAGTAACAGGAAAAGAATCCCTTGGACTACCCAATGGAAAACTCCCCGTTTGGTATGTAACCAGAATGGAATCCACACACACACACACAGCACAACACAGACCATAGGTTGCTAACCTTTTCTTTAAAAGAGCTACTTAATGAAAAAATATCCCAAGCTGCTCCCTGCCCCTGGCATGTGACCAAGTTTTGTTCTGTCCTAGAAACTGAAAGTAGTCTAGGAAAAGCACCAGAAATGAAGCCATCAGCTAAGCCGCACTGAAAAAATCCTGTGAAATAGAAGTATCTTAATGGTTTTTTAAAAGCCTTGATGGCTTGACTATCTTCTCCTGGGTCTTCTCTGGGCATGCGCCATCTATTCTGCAGCAGAAGGTGAGATACCGGAACCTGGTGACTGTCTTTTGGGGAACACAGGTGTGGTCAAATGCACCAGGGATTCTATGATCCATGACTGTGTTATGTGGGCTGCTTTCTAGAAAGAAGGTAACATTTATCCACGTGTTCCTTTAGAAACCAAAAGGGCCACTAGGCCAGTGGCAGAGCACATGCTAAACATGACTGAGGCGGCTCCAGGTTCAACCTCTCTGGCACACTCAGAGCCAAACTACAAGTGATGTCTTACACAGGTTGGACACTAGTCGGCTTCCCTCAAGTTTTGATGGGAAATGTAGGCGTCCTGGTCTTGCAGCTGTAATGGAGAGCCAAGCTGTAAAACCAGGACGCCTACATTTCCCATCAAAATTTGAGGGAAGCTGACAAGTGTCCAACCTGTGTCAGGCGTCACTTGTAGTTTGGCTCTCAGTTAAATGTAGCCCACAAACACCTCATCACAGCACTTTGCAAAATGGTCCTTGGACTGTCCTCCTGCAGGGGGGTGGCTTGCACAATCCAAGGGTTGCACGTATACAAGAGCCCCGTGGCACAGAGTGGTGAGCTGCAGTACTGCAGCCCAAGCTCTGCTCACGACCGGAGTTCGATCCTGGCGGAAGCCGGGTTCAAATAGCCAGCTCAAGGTTAACTCAGCCTTCCATCCTTCTGAGGTCGGTAAAATGATTACCCAGGTTCCTGGGAGTAAAGTGTAGATGACTGGGGAAGGCAATGGCAAACCACCCCATTAAAAAAAGTCTGCCAAGAAAACGTTGTGATGTGATGTCCCCCCCTTGGTCAGTAATGACTCAGTGCTTGGACAGGGGACTACCTTTACCTTTACATATATATTTAAAAACCCTTCCTATACAGAAAACTAGGAGTCAGGGCAAAGATTTGAATGTTTATGAGGTCTAAGCATGCCCATTGGGTCTCCAGGAGACCTGGAATGTTGAGGGCTGATGAGCATCAGTTGAAGGAAGAAAGGCTGGGAGGGATACAAGCCCTGACCGAATCCCCAATAACGTCTACAGATCCAATGTGGTTACAGGGTTAAGCAAGGAACTGTCCCCACTATGCCATGAAGCTTGCGAGGTGATCTCGGGCAAGTCACACTCTCTCTGCCTAGCCTACCTTTCAAGGCTGTTGTGAAGATAAAAGGGGAATGGGAGAATAGTGTGCGCCCTGCTGAGCACTTCGGAGGGAGAATGGGGTAAAAATGTACAAGACAGACTGTAGTATTTCGGAGAGGGGAAGTGTTGGTTGAGTTTACAATGCTGTCTTCTATAGTTAGATCATTGTTTCCTCTTGCTCAGAATAGTTTTAGCTGTGTTGGTCTGCAGCAGAACAGAAGAATTTGAATTCAGTGGCCCCTTAGAGACCAAGAAGACTTTAAAGAGCATAAGCTTTCAAGAATCAGAGCTCCCTAGAAGGGAGAAAATCTTGTTGGTCTCTAAGGTGCCACTGGACTCAAATCCTGTGATCTTGCTCAGAAATGTCTGTTCTGATGGGTAGGTGCTCTTCATAGTCCCACAGGACAGAGGTCTTTCTAGCTGAGATTCTTTAATAGGACCTCTTTCATATGCATAATGTGTGCTCTATCAGTTGAGTCACAGGCCCTCTTGCTGGGAATGTGTGACAGAAGGGACACATCCCTTGACACTGGTCCCCTCCCCAATCTAAGAAACCATAGATTTGGAAACCCTTTGCCCTTTGAAGCTAAAACGTCTGGGTACTATTTGAAGTGACATACTTCTTCAAGCACCCTGTTCTGAGATATGACAATAATAAAGCCCTGTCAGTTTATATATTCGATGGCATTGTTTATGGAAATATCCTTGATACTGATTGTATAATATCATACTGTGTAATCCACCTTGAGTCTCAGTGAGAAAGGCGGACTATAAATGACATAAATAAAAATATTACTTGGGGTAGGAGGTTATATTAAAGTTGGATGATGGCAGTTTATTGTGACATCCAACAGATATAAGATATACTTTTTTTGTACTACGGTGTCAAAGGGCAAGATATAAACATTGAAAACAATACTAGCATGAAAGTATTGCATTGTGAGGTCACAATCCAGCAGGTGTTAAGCTTGCATCTCAATCGATACTGAACCTATAGCTTTATGGTTAAAATACTGTATCACCTATAATTAACAAATGTGTTAGTTATATTTGTGGGTGTAAAATGCTGCCAAGTCCCAGCTGACTTACGGCAGCCCCACAGGTTTTCCAAGGCAAGAGATATTCAGGGGGGGTTGTCCATTGCCTGGCTATACATAGCAACTCTGGCCTTCTTGGTGTTCTTCCATTCAAATACAAAACAATGCCAATCCTGCTTAGCTTCTGAGATCTGATGAGATCAGGCTAGCTTGCACCAACCACATGACAATTAGAAACAATCATAACTAATTATAGTAGTTAGGATTAAATTATAACGAACTCTGTTTATTATTTTTAGGAAGAGCTGTTGCCGAATGTAATAGGTTGGTGGTGTCTGTCCAATTTACTGCATCCAACTTCTGCTGTCAAAAAAAAAATAATTAGGAGGTCATCTCAATTATTATCCACACTAGGGAGAAATGGACCATTTCCTCTTCATTCCTTGGTTTCTGTTCTTCAACTTGATGAAATTCACTGGAAGATCTTGGAGTCAAATCCTCAAGAATATAGAAGGATTGAAGGCTAAATGAAATGAAACTTCAGAAAACTATTTGTTCCTAAGTCACACTATTGAAGAAACTGGCTTCCAGACACAAAATAAAGACAGGACACAAATATATACAGTTAAATCATTCAACTTTATTGAATGAAGATTAAAATCTTTTGAGAGGCAGCCCTAAACACCCACCTGGGCTTAGCGACACATGATACTGTTTCTGAGGAGAACCTGGAGACAGTATGATGTGTAGGAAAGCCCTGAGTTGCCAGCCAAGATGACCGGCGCGGCATACAATGGAGGCAGTGCAGAGAAGGCAAAAAACCTGCTGCCCCAGAGCCAATTTGGGGCAACAGGGAAAAATTCCTTCTCGGCTCCAATTCAGGCAACCAGCTAAGCCTGCACTGTCTGGTGAACATGGTGGGTGGGGCCTTTTAGGCTGGGCCTGACCTTACCTTATCAGGCCTCTCTGGGTCTTTGTTGTCCCTGAGGTGACACACACTTGAGTGTGTGTCACCTGAGGGAGAACAATGGCCTGACCGTACCTTATCAGGCCTGCCTAGGAAGAGAGTCAATGGCTCTCGTTTTCTGTTCTTCATTCTCCGGATGATGCATCCTTGGAGGAGGGGGGGAGGGAAGACAGCAAGGGATGTGGGGGGAAGTGGGGGACAGCTTTTGAAGAGGAAAGCAGGGAATGGATACAGAGGGAAGGGTGAAGAGGAGGAGGGAAGGGATATGGGGAGGAAAGTGGGGGAGAGATTCAGAGCGAAAGTTAAGAGCCAGAACAGACGGAGACGCCTGATCCGTGGAGGACACTATGAGTGTCAGGAATCACTACATTGCCCATGGGCTCCAGTAGTAGCCAGGACTCGCTTCATCAGGAAACCAAAGAGCTGTTAGCTCGCTTCACTCTCTTCTTTGCCCGTTAGGGAACTAGTAGGAAACCGACAGCGTCCTTCACACATCAGGCGTCTCATCTGAACTAGCTCTTAGGGAAGGCATGAAGGACGTTGACCTCTCCGAGGGGAGAGGGGGGCTGCCTCTCAAAGAGAGGATGCAGTCTCCGTGGTGAGAGGCTGCAGGAGAAGCCAACTACTCATCCGAGTAGCTATCACTTCCTCAACTTGGCTCAGGAATTGTGGCCTTTTTATAGGCAGTGGGATGATGACCTAGGAGGACAGGGGGCATTGTGAGGTAATAGAGGGGGGCTGGCCTTCATTGTGACGGGAGGGAGAGGCTGGGCCTTATTTACATAGGCAGTTTTGAAACCCGTTGTCTTGACTACTCTCTTTTAATCATGTGGTTAGATATAACTTTCTTGTTATTTTTCTGTCTCCCTGGGGATGTGATGCGGCCATCAGGAATTTAATTCCTATCTGATTGATGGACCTTTCCCCTAGTATTGCGCCCGAGTTCTAAGGCTCCTTCACTGGAGTATGTGGTCTTGAGGATGAGACTGTTGTATGGTAATAGCAGATAACTCTGGGTTTAACAATAAATAAAATAAAACTTTTTTTTGTATATAAGAAGGGGATTGGTTTCAGGATGTTTAGCAACATTTCTTCAGTATATAAAATAGTGTATGTTAATAACTTTGGACTGCGGTGTCACAATTTTTCATTTCACAATCACTCCTCTCAAATCCTCCTTTCTCTCCAGAATGTATTTTGTTCAGTCTTTGTTTTATTTTTCTCAATTAATATCTCCCTTTTTAACTCAGGTTTCTGTCAGCTTCCTCTCACACTTTTATAATACTCTGACAATATTAGGATTTGATTCCCTCTAGTTCCTAATATGTCCTCTACTAGTAACAAAGCCCATTTAGGAATAAATACAACAGGCTTTAGAAATGGGAGGGTGGGTAGGCAGGCATTGCCTCCTCCTCCTCCATGACTTATCCCGGCCAGGTGAATGCGGGAGGCGGGCATTGCCACCTGCTCCATGCCTGATTCCAGCCAGGTGAAGGAGAGGCATTGACACCTGCACGGCGCCTGATCCTGGCCTGATGAAGGGGGAGTGAGCATTGCCTCCTGCTC
Source organism: Eublepharis macularius (assembly GCF_028583425.1). Taxonomy (NCBI): domain Eukaryota; kingdom Metazoa; phylum Chordata; class Lepidosauria; order Squamata; family Eublepharidae; genus Eublepharis; species Eublepharis macularius. The sequence continues at coordinate 10,493,495 of NC_072798.1, forward strand.
CACATCTGATCCTGGGCGGATGAAGGGGGGGTGGGCATTGCCTCCTGCTCCGCATCTGATCCCGGCCGGGTGAAGGGGGGTGGGCATTGCCTCATGCTCCACTCCTAATCCTGGCTGGGGGAAGGGGGAGTGGGCATTGCCACCTTCTCCACTCCTGATCTTCCCTGGGTGAAGGGGAGAGTGGGCATTGCCACCTGTTCCGCTCCTGATCTTCCCTGGGTGAAGGGAGGAGCAGGCATTGCCTCTTGCTCCACACCTGATCCCAGCCAGTTGATGGCGGGGGCAGGCATTGCCACTTGCTCCACTCCTGATCGCAGCTGGGTGAAGGCAGGGGGCAGGCATTGCCACCTGCTCCGCTTCTGATCCCAGCCTGGGCTAACCACCGCTGTGCGGACTCAGAGGGATGGGCTGCCTCTTCTGGCTTCCCTCCACAGCAGCGCCCTCTGGAGGCACACCAGGGGAGGAAGTGAGTTGTCTGGAACATAGTTAGCCTTTTATATAATAGGACAGGCATTCTGCTTGCCTCTTAGAATCTTAATGCTTTCCATAGAACTGTGTGGGATTCTAATCCGAAGACTGCTTTTCCAGGCTCTGTGGCCTGCTGACTCCCTAACTGTCAACTGTAGACTCTCTCTCCCCACACACTTCTTAGCTCCACCCCTTCACTCTCAGAGCCAAACCACAAGAGATGAGTTTCGCATGGCAGGTCGGTGCAAATTTACCTGGGAAGTGTAGGAGACTCCTTCCCCTTTCCTTCCCCTTCTGTGAGAGCCACTTGCCAGCTTCAGGCTCCCCTCACTTGCTGAAGAGACGGAAGAAGCCAGCAGCAGCTGCCATCACCAATACTTCTTCCAGGCACCAGCCCGCCAGACGTGAGGACCTCCAAAGACCATATGGGGTGGGCAGCTGCTGCTTTCTCCCAGGGCGCCCTACACCCAGCGGGCTGCCTGCCCACCCCTGGGGAGCTGCTATGGAGACAGCCATCAGTGAAGCTCCAGCCGCAGTGACAAACAGAGGGATCTGTTGCTGCTGCTCTGACATGCCCTTGCTTCGGTTTTGCAGCGTCTGGAGCTTTGCTGACAGCTGTCTCCATAGCAGCTCCCCGGGGGGGGGGGGGGTAGGCAGCCCGCCGGATGCAGGGCGCCCTGGGAGAGAGCAGCAGAGAGGGGAAGGAGTCTCCTACACTTCCCAGGTAAACTTGCACCAACCCGCTGCATGAAACTTGTCTTTTGTGATTCGGCCCTCAGTTGCCAACTGATCGCCTCACTCACTCAGCCCCCTCATTCATCCTCCTTGTTCTTCTGCAATTTACCAAGCACTTAAAGAAACACACTTTAATTCATTATACCCATTATACCCAAAACTTTAATTAATTATATCCATTGATGGACATTTATGGTCAAAATGGGAGAAGAGAAACCTGAGAGGAGCATGGAGCTAGAGGGAGGAGTTTGCCTCTTCCCCAGTGCATGTTCATTCAAAATAATAACTAATGATAACATTCAATTTATATACCGCCCTTCAGGACAACTTAATGCCCACTCCGAGCAGTTTACAAAGTATGTTATTACTATCTCCACTACAATCACCCTGTGAGGTGGGTGGGGCTGAGAGTGCTCTGAAAGAGCTGTGACTGACCCAAGATCACCCAGCTGGCTTCACGTTGAGGAGTGAAGAATCAAACCTGGCTCTCCAGATTAGAGTCCTGCCGCTCTTAACTACTACACCAAACTGGCTCTCAGCAGCCCCACCAGTTGCAACAGAGATGATTCTCCTATTTGAAAACACTTGCGTCATCCTAGGAAAATGCTTGGCTTGGGACCTGCCAGCATTTTGTGATTGCCTCCACAGCAGCAGTTTCACGACTGGTCTGGCATTATTTAATTTAATTTATTCAATTTATAGTCTGCCCTCCCCACACTAGTGGGCTCAGGGCGGAACACATCAAAGCTTAAAAACACACTACGCAATTAATCAGCATCACCATTAAAAACATAAAATAGTACATATCATTCATTTAAAACATACTACTTCTATATAAGTATAAAAACAAGAAACATAGCAGCACATAATTTAGACGTTCACCTTTCACCATCTATAGAGCGTTTTTCAGCAAAATATGTGAGAGATGGAAGGTGACATTGAATGGGAGGGCATATAGTTTAACCCCCCACTAGTGGGGGCACTGCCTAGCATCAACCATATGCCTGGCAGAACAGCTCCGTCTTGCAGGACTGGCAAAATGCTAACAGATCCTGCCGGGCCCTGGTCTCATAAGACAGAGCGTTCCACCAGCCTGGGGCCAGGGCCGAAAAAGCCCTGGCCCTGGTCAACTCCAGGTGGGCCTCCCTAGGGCCAGGGATCTTTAATAGATGTTTATCACTTGAGCGAAGGGTCCTCTGGGGCTCATATGGGGAGAGGCGATCCCGCAGATATGACTTTTCCAGAGAGTCTTGTCTTCTCGTGATGGGGGACCAAAGTACAATAGCCTCCGTTTTGTCATTTTAGCTTCTAGGGAGAATTCAGTCTTCATTTGATCTAAAACTCACTTATTTGTCTTTCTGGCTGTCCATGGTATCTGCAAAACTCTCCTCCAGCACCACATTTAAATTAGTAAATTTTCTTTCTGTCACCACTACACAACACCTGCTTATGGTAAAGTATGCTTAATGAATTCAGTGTTAATTATTGATTAAATATAATAATAATAACTATAACAACATTCAATTTATATACAACACTTCAGGATGACTTCACACCCACTCAGAGCGGTTTACAAAGTATGCTATTATTATCCCCACAACAACAATCACCCTGTGAGGTTAATGGGGCTGAGAGAGCTCTGAAAAAGCTGTGACTAACACAAGGTCACCCAACTGGCTTCAAGTACTGGAGTGGGGAATCAAACCCACCTCTCCAGATTAGGGTCTGATGCTCTTAACCACTACACCAAACTGGCTCTCAGAGTCCAGTTCATAATCAGCATGGTGGTAGTCATTTACCATAAGCAAGAGTGATGTAGTGGTTCGAGTAGTGGACCATAATCTGGGAGACCAAGGTTCAAACCTCCACTCTACCTTGGAAGCTTGTTGGGTTCCCGTGGGCCAGGCAAACATTCTCAGCCTAACCTCCTGTCTAGAGCCCAGGGCCCTGACTGCCATTCTTGGGTGTTGAAGCCAGCCTTCCCAAGACTCCTTGGAGCTACCAAGAGCTCTGGACCAGTTTATCTGAGCCTGTTCAGCCTCTGGATTTGCTCTGTGGGCCTGTATACACTTAGCAAGTAACTCTGAACACAGGCAGGTAAAATATATTTGTAGTTTATTAAAGATAGAATTTAGTAGCATATGCTGAACAGGGACCACTCTTCAGATAGTCAAAGGCAAGCATAAAACAAATAAAGCTTGGCTATTCTAAATACAAACTGATTAGCTAAAATACTACAACCTGGCTATCTAGCAATCTCTGAGCTGGCTTTATGGTTGACAATTCCTACCAAGTGCTTAAATAATAATAACATTTGATTTATATACCACCCTTCAGGATAACTTAATGGCCACTCAGAGCGGTTTGCAAAGTGTGTTCGTATTATATGGTCATCTGCTATGCCCGTATATGGACTCCCAAATATTTATTTAAATAGCAGGCATCTGGACTATTTTAATGACTTTTAAAGATTATTATTGATTTTATGGTTTTGATTGATTACTGTGTTTTATGAAGGTTGTTAGCCACCCTGAGCCCATTTGTGGGGAGGGTGGGGTATAAATAAAATAAAATAAAATAGATTATCCTCAAGACAATCACCCTGTGAGGAGAGTCGGGCTGAAAGAGCTGTGACTGACCCAAGGTCACCCAGCTGGCTTCAAGTGGGGGAGTGGGGAATCAAATCCCGGTTCTCCAGATTAGAGTCCTGCCGCTTTTAACCACTACACCAAACAGGCTCCCAGGAGGCAGGGATACAGAACCTCTCTCTCTCATGCTGATAGACAGATACTAACTAGAGAGGTTCCACAGTACAATCAAACAACCATTTTCAGGACTGAGTTATGTCAATGACCAGTGCCATGAACCAAGCAGGGCTTAGATTCTTAAATGGCAGTGCTAGCATGAGCAATATGGAGCGTACTGATTGAGGCAGATTACAGCTGTGCTCCACCAGGATTCCCAGGCCTGTTCTCGAGAGAACGGCAACTACTTGAAGGTGTGCTTGAATAGCAAACCAAGAAACTGTCCCCCAAACAGCCCTGGGTCTTGGGCCTGCTCAGACTTAGAGCCTGAACTAGGGTGTTAAACGCAGGGCTTTTTTTCAGGGGGAACGCGGGGGAACGGAGTTCTGGAACCTCTTGAAAATGGTCACATGGCTGGGGGCCCCACCCCCTGATCTCCAGACGGAGGGGAGTTTAGATTGCCCTCCATGCCACTCAGCAGCACGGAGGGCAATCTACACTCCCTTCTGTCTGGAGATCAGGGGGCGGGGACCCCACATGTGACCATTTTCTCTGAGGGCAACCCACTGAGTTCCACCACCTCTTTTCCCAGAAGAAAAGCCCTGGTTAAACGTATCCATTTGCGAGCCTGATGGGAGGGGCTCTCCTTACCACACAAGTGAGGATAAAATAGGAGGATGATATAAGCAGCTTTGGATCTCCATTGGGAAGAAAAGGCAGGGTATACACACAATAAGTAAATTTAAAACACTCCATATACTATAATATTATTTGTTACTCAATTTTTTTATGATAAATTGCCTTTGAGTTTGTTGAGAGGTAGGAACAAGATTCCAAAGGCAGCTTGTAAAATCTCAACATAATCCAAAGTCTAAACCACTGTGAGGTCGCAGAGCAGGCGGATTGAAACTTTGTTCATTATAATAATATTTCCAAGTGCCTAAGCTGGGGCGTGGCTTTTGTCAAATCCCCACTCTGCCATGGAACCTTGCTAGGTGTCCGTGGGCCAGTCAAACATTGTAAGCCGAACCTACCTCACAGGGTTGTTGTGAGGAAAAATTAGAGAAAGGGAGAGTGATATAAGTGTTTCTGTCGCAAAAAAAACAGGAGGCTTCAGGGTGGCGCTGAGGGGTCTTGGTACCCAGTCAATAACTGTAGGCCAAAGGAGAGCCTATTTCAGTCAGCCCCATTTCTGGTTGCCTTTTTGTCTGGCAGCTTCACTCTACCCACCCACCCACTGTCATTATACTGCACAATTAGCCCATTTCCTTTCAGGAGCCAGTCAGGAATGTTTGGGATTGAGACTTGTCCACTTGCTTCCCATTATGAGTCAAAGTTGGGTCATAACAGGAACTTCTTGGCTTTTGATAGGATAGATATGAAATAGGTTGGCAGGAGTAATGTAGCCTACCAGCATTGACAGAGAGTGAATTGAAGGAAGTTTTTTGGGCTGGGGGTGTGGCTCAGTGGAAGAGCCTCTGATTTGCATGCAGAAAGTCTCAAGTTCAATCCCCAGCATCTCCCACTGAAAGGACCAACAGGATGGGACAACCTCCACCTGAGCCCCTGGAGAGCCACTTCCCGTCTGAGTAGACAATGCTGACTATGATAGAACAATAGAGTTTCCTTCAGTGTAAGGCAGATTCCTGTGTGTTCCATTCACAAGACACAGCCTGGCCAATGGGGATTAAGGAGGGGCTTCCATCCACGATAGGGACCTGCTAAATCTATAGTAACTTTAAGACTGGAGGAAAACCTTTATTCCTACTTAGGATTGTAGCTAAGTCCCCACAATATAGAAGAGCCTGACTTCCCAGACACGAAATAAAGACACAACACCAATATATAAAGTTTAATTATTCAACTTTATTGAAGTTTAAAGTTTTTTTAAGAGGCAGCCCTAAACACCCACCTGGGCTTAGCGACTGTTACGTGTCAGTAAGTCCAAGTTGCCAGCCAAGAGGGCCGGCGCTGCGTACAATAAAGGCAGTGCAGAGAAGGCAAAAAACCTGCTGCCCCACAGCCAATTGGGGGCAACAGGGAAAAATTCCTTCTCGGCTCCAATTCCGGCAACCAGCTACGCCTGCACTGCCTGGTTAACATGGTGGGTGGGGCCTTTTTAGCTGGGCCTGACCTTACCTTATCAGGCCTCATTGAGCCATTGTTGTCCCTGAGGGGGCTCACACCTGAGTGAGTGTCCCCTCAGGGAGAACAATGGACCTCTTTCTGAAGTAGGACAGCTCCGGTCGCCTCTATTTCTTCCACATTCCTCCATCGTGGTCTTGCAAGATCCGCATCCGGTGGCGCCTGAAAGACAAACACGATGTTCAGGGCCTCAGCTTGAAGAGTCAACCTCCTGTCCTCAGAGTGTTGCTCTTCTAGTGAAGACCAACATGGCCACCCCCCTGAAAATGTCATAATGACCTTGAAGCTGGAGCTCCAGCGGAGACGGAGAGGCGCGCCTGGTCCTTCCGCCAATGGCTGTCCTTCTCTGCCCTTCGTCCTCCGGATCTTCTTCAGACGATTGGGAGGGGGGAGGGAAGAAGAAAGGGATGTGGGGGGAGGGGGGAATTTTGAAGACAAAAGCAGGGAATGGATGCAGGGGGAGGGGCAAGAGGAGGAGGGAAGGGATGTGGGGAGGAAAGTGGGGGAGAGATTTAGAGCAAAATGGGGGGGAAGGCATGCAAGGACGTTGCCTCTCAGAGGGGAGAGAGGGCCTCTCATGCCAGAGAGGGATTCTGCCTCCTTGGTGAGAGACAGTGGAGGATATAACCACTCTTTCGAGGGCTTTTGCTTCCTCAACTTGGCTCAGGAGTTGTGGCCTTTTTATAGGCAGAGGGATTATGACCTAGGAGGGTACAGGGCATTGTGTGTTTGAGGAGGGGGGCTGGCCTTCATTGTGACGGGAGGGAGAGGCTGGGCCTTTTTTACATAGGCAGTTTTGAAGCCCTTTGAGGGCCACATATGGTCATAATGGGAGAAGAGAAACCCAGGAACATGGAGATACAGGGAGATGTTTGCCCCACCCAAATCATGCATGTTCCTTCAGAAGTGAGTCCCACCAGTTGCAATCGGGCCGATTCTCCTATTTGAAAATACTTGCCCTCATCCTAGGAAGATGCTTGGCTTGGGATCTGCCAGCATTTTGTGTTTGCCTCCTTAGCAGTAGTTTCATTCCAGGCCTAGCATTTGTCAGGTCCAGTGTATATCTAAACTGTACTGACTCCATTTTCTAATGCCTCTAGTGTTTGAGTGTTTTCTTCCCAGGTGCACCAGTTCCCAGGCAGCATTCCCACCGGAGGAGACTGTTTTGTCTAACGCCGTTCCACCAAGCATTGGCCTTGAAGGAGAGCAGCTTCCCAGGACTGAGAGATGTTGTTTTGAGAACTGTGGGGGGAGGCTGATCCAGATGGGTATTGTTACTCTGTACCTTATGCTTGCTCTTCATTGGTAACAATGATCATGTACCATCCTGAGTCTCCTATTCAGGACAGTGGACTATAATGGACCTTTTCTGCAGTAAAGTTTCCTTTTCCAAACAATGGACTTGTGTTTGCTTCTAAAGGGAACCCTGTAGTGAGTGCCTTATTTAGCCACAGTCTGACAGCATTATTGTCTTTTCCAGAGAGTCTTGTCTTCTCAGGACGTGGCCAGCAGACTCCTTTCTGTCACTTTCGCTCCTAGGGACTATTCTTCAGTCCATCACACCTGGACCGTTTAGCTGGACATGGAGGGAATTGAACCTGGAACTCTAGTCTGCACACAAAGCATTCTTCAAAGAAGACCAAATTTTTTGAGGGGGTGGGGATCCTCCTTGCTTAATCCCAAACATTTTATTTCTTGAATATGATTTATTAGGCACAATTGGAAAGAGATGTGGAATTAAAAAATTCACCCATATTTTACATTGTTTTCACTGATTACTATTAAGAGCAAATAAGTGTGTACTGAATTTCAAATGTGTATATGTATCTGTACAGCACCATCATGGCAATACGAACATACTTCGTAAAGAGCTCGAAGTGGGTGTTAAGTTGTTCGGAAGGGCGGTATATAAATCGAATGTTATTACATAATATTATATTATAATAGAATTCTATTTATTCTATTTATTCTGTTATAAAATTCTATTTATTCTATTTACATTTGTATGCTGACGTAATACACATCTTAGAGTTCCCCAGGTGGCAAACAAGCAATCCCAACAATGTTAAAATACAGATAGAAAGATATAATATGTAAAGCAATTAAATAAAACATATAAACGTATCGGCACAGAGACTAGCGTTGCCAGCTCCTCGCTCAGGGTGGGGGATCCTCCAACCTCATGTTCCGCCCCCTGCCCCCACCTATCTGGCTAGCAATGGGGGGAGACTGATGGGCACCGCAGCACATGTGAAAATATGGTGCATACATGCTCCAGAGGCTGCCCCGTGACATTTCTTCCAGTTTAAAATGGAAGCAACAGGGGCTCCGCGGGGCCAAATTGGCCCAAACATAGCCGTTTCACAAGGAGGAAGGCAAGGACACACACTCCCGGTCTGGCCCTTCGAAGGTAAGAGGTGGTGACAGCCCTAACGCAGACAGAGGCTGTTTCTCCACGTCTTAAAAATAGCCCACACTCATTTTCATGGTGCCACAAAACAGAATCACTCCCTGCATCCAGACGACATCAGGAAATCCCATGAAGAAGCCGCCAGCATTGCATGAATGGGGTGCTATTTTTCAGACGTGGGGAAACGGGCTTCACTTTTAATAGACGCAAATTTAGGTGATAAATTGTTAGAGACCAAGTGAATATGGGAGATCTTTTGGTCTTTAGCCATCATGGCAATTTTGACAAGCAAAGCCACTGACTGGATCCTGGATAATGCTATGTGTTTGTAAACTTGTATTTATATACCTTTTCTCACATTATGTAATCCACCTTGAGTCTCAGCAAGAAAGGCAGACTATAAATGACATAAATAAAATAAATAGCTATTTTAACTAAAACTAATCTAAATCCATTACGCATATTTTGATTTAATTAATACCTTAATTTAATTTAAGAGCCCTGTGGCGCAGAGTGGTAAGGTGCAGTACTGCAGCCCAAGCTCTGCTCACACGACCTGAGTTTGATCCTGGCGGAAGCTGGGTTCGGGTAGCCAGCTCAAGGTTAACTCAGCCATCCATCCTTCCGAGGTCGGTAAGTTAAGGACCCAGTTTCCTGGGGGTAAAGTGTAGATGACCGGGGAAGGCGATGGCAAACCACCCCGTAACAAGAAGTCTGCCAAGAAAAGGTCATGATGCGACATCCCTCCCATGGATCTGTAATGACTCGGTGCTTGCACAGGGGACTACTTTTTACCTAATTCTTGTTTAAATATAATCATTTACTAGTGTGGTGGTAGTCATTTACCAAAATCAAGTCGTGTATAGTGGTTAGAGTGATGTACCATGATCTGAGAGTCCCAGGTTCAAATCTCCACTCTTCCACGGATGGTTACTGGATGTCAGTGTGCCAGTCAAACAGTGCCAGTCAAACATTCTCAGCCTAACCTACCTCACAAGGTTGTTGTGAATGGAAGGCTGATATAAGTAGCTTTGAGTTCCCATTGGGGAGAAAAGACAGGGTATAAATACAATAAATTTAAATGATTCTCTGTGATTCAGTTTTTAAGGATTCATTTTATTGCTTTCATATCATAAACTGGCACTGCCTTTGAGTCTGTTGAGAGGGGGGAATAAAATTCCAAAGACAGCTTTTAAAATCTGAAAACATAATCCAAAATGTAAACAATTGCTGAGTCACAGTGAAATAGTTCTAATGCAGATCAATACCTTGTTCGTTATTAGGATGTTTCCAACTGCCTAAACTGGGGGGAGGGGGAGGGGGCTTCTGTCAAATCTCCACTTTTCCATTGAAACTGGCTGGGCATCCTTGGAACAGTCAAACGTTATCAGCCTGACCTACCTCACAGGGTTGTTGTGAGGATAAAATGGAGAAAGGGAGAATGATAAAAGCGTCCCCATAGCTGATAGAACAGGAGGCTTCAGGGTGGAACTCAGGGATCCAGCTGCCCAGTCAATAACTGTAGGCCAAAGGAGAGTCTATTTCATTCAGCCCCACTTCTGGTCGCCATTTTGTTTGGCAGCTGGTCTTGACCAGCCCACCCACCCGCTCTGTCATATGGCACAATTAGCCCATCTCCTTTCAGGAGCCGTCAGGAAAGTTTGGGACTCCTTTCAAACTGGCCAGAAAGCTGTCTTTGTTCACTTGCTTCCCATTACGAGTTAAGGTTGGGTCAAAATGGAGACTACCTGAGAGAGAGTGGCCAGAACCCAAGGCATCTGAAGATGAAGGCAGGATTTTGGGGAGGGGTTGTGGCTCAGAGGAAGATCCCGTTGAAAGGACCAGGATGGGACAACCTCCACCTGAGCCCCTGGAGAGCCACTTCCCCTCTGAGTAGACAATGCTGACTATGATAGAACAATAGAGTTTGCTTCAGTGTAAGACCGCTTCATGTGTGTTCCATTCACAAGACACAGCCTGACCAATGGGGATTAAGGAGGGGCTTCCATCCACGATAGGGACCTGCTAAATCTATAGTAACTTTAAGACTGGAGGAAAACCTTTATTCCTACTTAGGATTGTAGCTAAGTCCCCACACTATAGAAGAGCCTGACTTCTCAGACACGAAATAAAGACACGACACCAATTTATAAAGTTTAATTATTCAACTTTATTGAAGTTTAAAGTTTTTTTAAGAGGCAGCCCTAAACACCCACCTGGGCTTAGCGACTGTTACGTGTCAGTAAGTCCAAGTTGCCAGCCAAGAGGGCCGGCGCTGCATACAATAAAGGCAGTGCAGAGAAGGCAAAAAACCTGCTGCCCCACAGCCAATTGGGGGCAACAGGGAAAAATTCCTTCTCGGCTCCAATTCCGGCAACCAGCTACGCCTGCACTGCCTGGTTAACATGGTGGGTGGGGCCTTTTTAGCTGGGCCTGACCTTACCTTATCAGGCCTCTTTGAGCCATTGTTGTCCCTGAGGGGGCTCACACCTGAGTGAGTGTCCCCTCAGGGAGAACAATGGACCTCTTTCTGAAGTAGGACAGTTACGGTCGCCTTCATGTCTTCCATATTCCTCCATCGTGGTCTTGCAAGATCCGCATCCGGTGGCGCCTGAAAGACAAACACGATGTTCAGGGCCTCAGCTTAAGAGTCAACCTCCTGTCCTCAGAGTCTTGCTGTTCTAGTGCAGACCAACACGGCCCCCCGGCGGAAAATGTCATAATGACCTTGAAGCTGGAGCTCCAGCGGAGACGGAGAGGCGCGCCTGGTCCTTCCGCCAATGGCTGTCCTTCTCTGCCCTTCGTCCTCCGGATCTTCTTCAGACGATTGGGAGGGGGGAGGGAAGAAGAAAGGGATGTGGGGGGAGGGGGGAATTTTGAAGACAAAAGCAGGGAATGGATGCAGGGGGAGGGGCAAGAGGAGGAGGGAAGGGATGTGGGGAGGAAAGTGGGGGAGAGATTTAGAGCAAAATGGGGGGGAAGGCATGCAAGGACGTTGCCTCTCAGAGGGGAGAGAGGGCCTCTCATGCCAGAGAGGGATTCTGCCTCCTTGGTGAGAGACAGTGGAGGATATAACCACTCTTTCGAGGGCTTTTGCTTCCTCAACTTGGCTCAGGAGTTGTGGCCTTTTTATAGGCAGAGGGATTATGACCTAGGGGGGTACGGGGGATTGTGAGTTTGAGGAGGGGGGCTGGCCTTCATTGTGACGGGAGGGAGAGGCTGGGCCTTTTTTACATAGGCAGTTTTGAAGCCTCTTCAGGGCCACATATGGTCATAATGGGAGAAGAGAAACCTAGGAACATGGAGATACAGGGAGATGTTTGCCCCACCCAAATCATGCATGTTCATTCAGAAGTGAGTCCCACCAGTTGCAATCGGGCCGATTCTCCTATTTGAAAATACTTGCCCTCATCCTAGGAAGATGCTTGGCTTGGGACCTGCCAGCATTTTGTGTTTGCCTCCTTAGCAGTAGTTTCATTCTTGGCCTAGCATTATCGTCTTGTCCAGAGAGTCTTGTCTTCTCGGGACGTGGCCAGCAGGCTCCTTTCTGTCACTTTCGCTCCTAGGGACAATTCTTCAGTCCATCACACCTGGACCGTTTAGCTGGACATGGAGGGGATTGAACCTGGCAGTCTAGTCTGCACACAAAGCATTTTTCAAAGAAGACCAAATTTTTTGAGGGGGTGGGGATCCTCCTTGCTTAATCCCATACGTTTTATTTCTTGAATATGATTTATTAGGCACAATTGGAAAGAGATGTGCAATTAAAAAATTCACCCATATTTTACATTGTTTTCACTGATTACTATTAAGAGCAAATAAGTGTGTACTGAATTTCAAATGTGTATATGTATCTGTACAGTACCATCATGGCAATACGAACATACTTTGTAAAGAACTCGAAGTGAGTGTTAAGTTGTTCTGAAGGGCGGTATATAAATCGAATGTTATTACATAATATTATATTATAATAGAATTCTATTTATTCTATTAATTCTATTATAAAATTCTATTTATTCTATTTACATTTGTATGCTGACGTAATACACATCTTAGAGTTCCCCAGGTGGCAAACAAGCAATCCCAACAATGTTAAAATACAGATAGAAAGATATAATATGTAAAGCAATTAAATAAAACATATAAACGTATCGGCACAGAGACTAGCGTTGCCAGCTCCTCGCTCAGGGTGGAGGATCCTCCAACCTCATGTTCCGCCCCCTGCCCCCACCTATCTGGCTAGCAATGGGGGGAGACTGATGGGCGCCGCAGCACATGTGACAATATGGTGCATACATGCTCCAGAGGCTGCCCCGTGACATCTCTTCCAGTTTAAAATGGAAGCAACAGGGGCTCAGCGGGGCCAAATTGGCCCAAACATAGCCGTTTCACAAGGAGGAAAGCAAGGACACGCACTCCCGGTCTGGCCCTTTGAAGGTAAGAGTTGGTGACAGCCCTAACACAGACTTAGGCTGTTTCTCCACGTCTTAAAAATAGCCCCCACTCATTTTCATGGTGCCACAAAACACAATCACTCCCTGCATCCAGACGACATCAGGTAATCCCATGAAGAAGCCGCCAGCATTGCATGAATGGGGTGCTATTTTTCAGACGTGGGGAAACGGGCTTCACTTTTAATAAACACATATTTAGGTGATAAATTGTTAGAGACCAAGTGAATATGGGAGATCTTTTGGTCTTTACCCATCATGGCAATTTTGACAAGCAAAGCCACTGACTGGATCCTGGATAATGCTATGTGTTTGTAAACTCGTATTTATATACCTTTTCTCACATTATGTAATCCACCTTGAATCTCAGCAAGAAAGGCAGACCATAAATGACATAAATAAAATAAATAGCTATTTTAACTAAAACTAATCTAAATCCATTACGCATATTTTGATTTAATTAATACCTTAATTTAATTTAAGAGCCCTGTGGCGCAGAGTGGTAAGGTGCAGTACTGCAGCCCAAGCTCTGCTCACACGACCTGAGTTTGATCCTGGCGGAAGCTGGGTTCGGGTAGCCAGCTCAAGGTTAACTCAGCCATCCATCCTTCCGAGGTCGGTAAGATGAGGACCCAGTTTCCTGGGGGTAAAGTGTAGATGACCGGGGAAGGCAATGGCAAACCACCCCGTAACAAGAAGTCTGCCAAGAAAAGGTCATGATGCGACATCCCTCCCATGGAACTGTAATGACTCGGTGCTTGCACAGGGGACTACTTTTTACCTAATTCTTGTTTAAATATAATCATTTACTAGTGTGGTGGTAGTCATTTACCATAATCAAGTCGTGTATAGTGGTTAGAGTGATGTACCATGATCTGAGAGTCCCAGGTTCAAATCTCCACTCTTCCACGGATGGTTACTGGATGTCAGTGTGCCAGTCAAACAGTGCCAGTCAAACATTCTCAGCCTAACCTACCTCACAAGGTTGTTGTGAATGGAAGGCTGATATAAGTAGCTTTGAGTTCCCATTGGGGAGAAAAGACAGGGTATAAATACAATAAATTTAAATGATTCTCTGTGATTCAGTTTTTAAGGATTCATTTTATTGCTTTCATATCATAAACTGGCACTGCCTTTGAGTCTGTTGAGAGGGGGGAATAAAATTCCAAAGACAGCTTTTAAAATCTGAAAACATAATCCAAAATGTAAACAATTGCTGAGTCACAGTGAAATAGTTCTAATGCAGATCAATACCTTGTTCGTTATTAGGATGTTTCCAACTGCCTAAACTGGGGGGAGGGGGAGGGGGCTTTTGTCAAATCTCCACTTTTCCATTGAAACTGGCTGGGCATCCTTGGAACAGTCAAACGTTATCAGCCTGACCTACCTCACAGGGTTGTTGTGAGGATAAAATGGAGAAAGGGAGAATGATAAAAGCGCCCCCATAGCTGATAGAACGGGAGGCTTCAGGGTGGAACTGAGGGATCCAGCTGCCCAGTCAATAACTGTAGGCCAAAGGAGAGTCTATTTCATTCAGCCCCACTTCTGGTCGCCATTTTGTTTGGCAGCTGCAGCCCACCCACCCGCTCAGTCATATGGCACAATTAGCCCATCTCCTTTCAGGAGCCGTCAGGAATGTTTGGGACTCCTTTCAAACTGGCCAGAAAGCTGTCTTTGTTCACTTGCTTCCCATTACGAGTTAAGGTTGGGTCAAAATGGAGACTACCTGATAGAGAGTGGCCAGAACCCAAGGCATCTGAAGATGAAGGCAGGATTTTGGGGAGGGGTTGTGGCTCAGAGGAAGACCCTCTGCTTTGCATGGAGAAAGTCCCAAGTTCAATCCCCGGCACCTCCCGTTGAAAGGACCAGGATGGGACAACCTCCACCTGAGCCCCTGGAGAGCCACTTCCCCTCTGAGTAGACAATGCTGACTATGATAGAACAATAGAGTTTGCTTCAGTGTAAGACCGCTTCATGTGTGTTCCATTCACAAGACACAGCCTGACCAATGGGGATTAAGGAGGGGCTTCCATCCACGATAGGGACCTGCTAAATCTATAGCGATTTTAAGACTGGAGGAAAACCTTTATTCCTACTTAGGATTGTAGCTAAGTCCCCACAATATAGAAGAGCCTGACTTCCCAGACACGAAATAAAGACACAACACCAATATATAAAGTTTAATTATTCAACTTTATTGAAGTTTAAAGTTTTTTTAAGAAGCAGCCCTAAACACCCACCTGGGCTTAGCGACTGTTACGTGTCAGTAAGTCCAAGTTGCCAGCCAAGAGGGCCGGCGCTGCGTACAATAAAGGCAGTGCAGAGAAGGCAAAAAACCTGCTGCCCCACAGCCAATTGGGGGCAACAGGGAAAAATTCCTTCTCGGCTCCAATTCCGGCAACCAGCTACGCCTGCACTGCCTGGTTAACATGGTGGGTGGGGCCTTTTTAGCTGGGCCTGACCTTACCTTATCAGGCCTCTTTGAGCCATTGTTGTCCCTGAGGGGGCTCACACCTGAGTGAGTGTCCCCTCAGGGAGAACAATGGACCTCTTTCTGAAGTAGGACAGCTCCGGTCGCCTTCATGTCTTCCATATTCCTCCATCTTGATCTTGCAATATCCGCATCCAGTGGCGCCTGAAAGACAAACACGATGTTCAGGGCCTCAGCTTGAAGAGTCAACCTCCTGTCCTCAGAGTCTTGCTGTTCTAGTGCAGACCAACATGGCCACCCCCCTGAAAATGTCATAATGACCTTGAAGCTGGAGCTCCAGCGGAGACGGAGAGGCGCGCCTGGTCCTTCCGCCAATGGCTGTCCTTCTCTGCCCTTCGTCCTCCGGATCTTCTTCAGACGATTGGGAGGGGGGAGGGAAGAAGAAAGGGATGTGGGGGGAGGGGGGAATTTTGAAGACAAAAGCAGGGAATGGATGCAGGGGGAGGGGCAAGAGGAGGAGGGAAGGGATGTGGGGAGGAGAGTGGGGGAGAGATTTAGAGCAAAATGGGGGGGAAGACATGCAAGGACGTTGCCTCTCAGAGGGGAGAGAGGGCCTCTCATGCCAGAGAGGGATTCTGCCTCCTTGGTGAGAGACAGTGGAGGATATAACCACTCTTTCAAGGGCTTTTGCTTCCTCAACTTGGCTCAGGAGTGGTGGCCTTTTTATAGGCAGAGGGATTATGACCTGGGAGGGTACGGGGCATTGTGTGTTTGAGGAGGGGGGCTGGCCTTCATTGTGACGGGAGGGAGAGGCTGGGCCTTTTTTACATAGGCAGTTTTGAATACTGTTGATGACCATATATAGTCAAAATGGGAGGAGACAACCTGGGAACGTGGAGACACAGGGAGAGGTTTGCCCCACCCAAATCATGCATGTTCATTCAGAAGTGAGTCCCACCAGTTGCAATCGGGCCGATTCTCCTATTTTAAATACTTGCCCTCATCCTAGGAAGATGCTTGGCTTGGGGCCTGCCAGCATTTTGTGTTTGCCTCCTTAGCAGTAGTTTCATTCTTGGCCTATCATTATCATCTTTTCCAGAGAGTCTTGTCTTCTCGGGATGTGGCCAATATGCTCTTTTTTGTCATTTTCGCTTCTAGAGAGAATTAATTCTTCATTTGATCTAAAATGCACTTGTCTTTTTGGCTGTCCATGGTATCTGCAAAACCCTCCTCCAAAACCACATTTCAAATGATTCCGTTTTCCTCTTCCTAGTTTGCAAGATACAAGCAAGTACATTAAAGATAGGACATTTTGGAGGTCTTTCATTCACAGGGTCTCCATAAATCGGAAGCGACTTGAGAGCACAAAACACATATACACACTTGCCTTTCAGGCAGCCAGTTTGAAATAGCACCTGCTACCTTTTTTAAGATTTCAAAAGTGGCTGCAGTATTGGCAAGGCTGGGGATTTAAGTCTCATGGAGTCTGGTGACTTTGTAAGAGCCAAGCTACAAGTGACGCCTTACACGGGTTGGACACTTGTCAGCTTCCCTCAAGTTTTTATGGGAAATGTAGGTGTCCTGGTTTTACAGCTTGGCTTTCCATTACAGCTGCAAGACCAGGACGCTCTAAGTCTCCGTGGCTTGGAAAGGAAAGCACAACATTGCAGGCTTCAGGCTTGGAAGCAGATGTGTGGTGGTCTCCCAAACCAGGCAAAGAGGAAGAGAGGGTGGCCAGTTAACCTTCTTTGGAGGCTAGGAGAGAGGGAAGTAATTTGGGAATTTTTTGCAGATCAGTAAATGAATGAAGTCATGGCCTTAATTTAGCCCAGATCAGTGTCTTGAGGCATCATTATGGCGGGTGCTGCTTGCATTTCTTAACTGATACCACTGTAGAGAAACTCGAACGTTACAACTCAGTCAACAGCAGATGGTACTGAAATGGTTATTAGGCACGCATACCCTATAAAATCACATCATGCAGTTTTGCCAATCCTGGGGCAGGAGGGGCCGTTCTGTGCAAATCCCTGCTCCAATATCATGCACTAGACATGATCAGAAAGAGGAAGCTTCCAGTAGGTCTTTCAGACTTGCCTCTTAGGCTTTTCCGCATCTCTAGGAAAGCTGAATTCCTTATAGTCGTTATATTTCAAGGATGCTCCCTGTGGGCACCACGATGTCACTTCCTCAAAGTCCAGGGTCCAGCGGCTGGGCAACCCTACCACTGCCCTGGCCAGATTACTACTGTCTGCTCTGACTGGTGGTGGATCTTCTAGTCTCAGGCCGAGGAATAGTTTTCCCATCATCACACCTGGACCTTTTAGCTAGAGATGGACGGAATTGAACCTGGAAGTCTTTGCACACAAAGCATCTTTCAAAGAAGACCAAACCAGGGGGGGAAGTCCTCCTTGCTGAATCCCATACGTTTTATTTCTTGAATATGATTTATTAGACACAACTGAAAAGAGATGTAGAATTTAAAAGTTCACCAATATTTTACATTGTTTTCACTGATTACTATTAAGAGCAAATTAGCATGTACTGAATTTCAAATGTGTATATGTATCTGTACAATACCATCATCGTAATAAGAGCATACTTTGTAAAGCACTCTAAGTGGGAGTTAAGTTGTCCTGAAGGACGGTATATAAATCGAATGTTATTATATAATATTATATTATACTATAATTCTCTTTATTTATTTAAAACATCTGCACGCTGATTTAATACACACCTTAAAATTCCCCAGGTGGCAAACAAGCAATCCCAACAATGTTAAAATACAGATAGAAAGATACGATTATATGTTTTATTTAATTGCTTTACGTATTGTATCAGCACAGAGACTAGCGTTGCCAGCTCCTCGCTCAGGTAGGAGGATCCTCCAACCTCATGTTCCGCCCCCTGCCCCCATCTATCTGGCTGGCAATGGGGGGGGGCATGTCTGGAGACTGATGGGCGCCCCCAGCACATATGAAAAAAGGTGCATACATGCTCCAGAGGCTGCCCGTGACATCTCTTCCAGTTTAAAATGGAAGCAACAGGGGCTCAGTGGAGCCAAATTGGCCGAAACATAGCAGTTTCACAAGGAGGAAGGCAAGGACACACACTCCCGGTCTGGCCCTTTGAAGGTAAGAGTTGGTGACAGCCCTAACACAGACATAGGCTGTTTCTCCACGTCTTAAAAATAGCCCCCACTCATTTTCATGGTGCCACAAAACACAATCACTCCCTGCATCCAGACGACATCAGGAAATCCCATGAAGAAGCCGCCAGCATTGCATGAATGGGGTGCTATTTTTAAGATGTGGGGAAATGGGCTTCAGTTTAAATAAACACATATTTAGGTGATAAATTGTTAGAGACCAAGTGAATACGGGAGATCTTTTGGTCTTTAGCCATCATGGCAATTTTGACAAGCAAAGCCACTGACTGGATCCTGGATAATGCTATGTGTTTGTAAACTCGTATTTATATACCTTTTCTCACATTATGTAATCCACCTTGAATCTCAGCAAGAAAGGCAGACTATAAATGACATAAATAAAATAAATAGCTATTTTAACTAAAACTAATCTAAATCCATTACGCATATTTTGATTTAATTAATACCTTAATTTAATTTAAGAGCCCTGTGGCGCAGAGTGGTAAGGTGCAGTACTGCAGCCCAAGCTCTGCTCACACGACCTGAGTTTGATCCTGGCGGAAGCTGGGTTCGGGTAGCCAGCTCAAGGTTAACTCAGCCATCCATCCTTCCGAGGTCGGTAAGATGAGGACCCAGTTTCCTGGGGGTAAAGTGTAGATGACCGGGGAAGGCGATGGCAAACCACCCCGTAACAAGAAGTCTGCCAAGAAAAGGTCATGATGCGACATCCCTCCCATGGATCTGTAATGACTCGGTGCTTGCACAGGGGACTTCTTTTTACCTAATTCTTGTTTAAATATAATCATTTACTAGTGTGGTGGTAGTCATTTACCATAATCAAGTCGTGTATAGTGGTTAGAGTGATGTACCATGATCTGAGAGTCCCAGGTTCAAATCTCCACTCTTCCACGGATGGTTACTGGATGTCAGTGTGCCAGTCAAACAGTGCCAGTCAAACATTCTCAGCCTAACCTACCTCACAAGGTTGTTGTGAATGGAAGGCTGATATAAGTAGCTTTGAGTTCCCATTGGGGAGAAAAGACAGGGTATAAATACAATAAATTTAAATGATTCTCTGTGATTCAGTTTTTAAGGATTCATTTTATTGCTTTCATATCATAAACTGGCACTGCCTTTGAGTCTGTTGAGAGGGGGGAATAAAATTCCAAAGACAGCTTTTAAAATCTGAAAACATAATCCAAAATGTAAACAATTGCTGAGTCACAGTGAAATAGTTCTAATGCAGATCAATACCTTGTTCGTTATTAGGATGTTTCCAACTGCCTAAACTGGGGGGGAGGGGGAGGGGGCTTTTGTCAAATCTCCACTTTTCCATTGAAACTGGCTGGGCATCCTTGGAACAGTCAAACGTTATCAGCCTACCTACCTCACAGGGTTGTTGTGAGGATAAAATGGAGAAAGGGAGAATGATAAAAGCGTCCCCATAGCTGATAGAACAGGAGGCTTCAGGGTGGAACTGAGGGATCCAGCTGCCCAGTCAATAACTGTAGGCCAAAGGAGAGTCTATTTCATTCAGCCCCACTTCTGGTCGCCATTTTGTTTGGCAGCTGGTCTTGACCAGCCCACCCACCCGCTCTGTCATATGGCACAATTAGCCCATCTCCTTTCAGGAGCCGTCAGGAAAGTTTGGGACTCCTTTCAAACTGGCCAGAAAGCTGTCTTTGTTCACTTGCTTCCCATTACGAGTTAAGGTTGGGTCAAAATGGAGACTACCTGATAGAGAGTGGCCAGAACCCAAGGCATCTGAAGATGAAGGCAGGATTTTGGGGAGGGGTTGTGGCTCAGAGGAAGATCCCATTGAAAGGACCAGGATGGGAAAACCTCCACCTGAGCCCCTAGAGAGCCACTTCTCCTCTGAGTAGACAATGCTGACTATGATAGAACAATAGAGTTTGCTTCAGTGTAAGACCGCTTCATGTGTGTTCCATTCACAAGACACAGCCTGACCAATGGGGATTAAGGAGGGGCTTCCATCCACGATAGGGACCTGCTAAATCTATAGTAACTTTAAGACTGGAGGAAAACCTTTGTTCCTACTTAGGATTGTAGCTAAGTCCCCACACTATAGAAGAGCCTGACTTCTCAGACACGAAATAAAGACACGACACCAATTTATAAAGTTTAATTATTCAACTTTATTGAAGTTTAAAGTTTTTTTAAGAGGCAGCCCTAAACACCCACCTGGGCTTAGCGACTGTTACGTGTCAGTAAGTCCAAGTTGCCAGCCAAGAGGGCCGGTGCTGCGTACAATAAAGGCAGTGCAGAGAAGGCAAAAAACCTGCTGCCCCACAGCCAATTGGGGGCAACAGGGAAAAATTCCTTCTCGGCTCCAATTCCGGCAACCAGCTACGCCTGCACTGCCTGGTTAACATGGTGGGTGGGGCCTTTTTAGCTGGGCCTGACCTTACCTTATCAGGCCTCATTGAGCCATTGTTGTCCCTGAGGGGGCTCACACCTGAGTGAGTGTCCCCTCAGGGAGAACAATGGACCTCTTTCTGAAGTAGGACAGTTACGGTCGCCTTCATGTCTTCCATATTCCTCCATCGTGGTCTTGCAAGATCCGCATCCGGTGGCGCCTGAAAGACAAACACGATGTTCAGGGCCTCAGCTTAAGAGTCAACCTCCTGTCCTCAGAGTCTTGCTGTTCTAGTGCAGACCAACACGGCCCCCCGGCGGAAAATGTCATAATGACCTTGAAGCTGGAGCTCCAGCGGAGACGGAGAGGCGCGCCTGGTCCTTCCGCCAATGGCTGTCCTTCTCTGCCCTTCGTCCTCTGGATCTTCTTCAGACGATTGGGAGGGGGGAGGGAAGAAGAAAGGGATGTGGGGGGAGGGGGGAATTTTGAAGACAAAAGCAGGGAATGGATGCAGGGGGAGGGGCAAGAGGAGGAGGGAAGGGATGTGGGGAGGAAAGTGGGGGAGAGATTTAGAGCAAAATGGGGGGGAAGACATGCAAGGACGTTGCCTCTCAGAGGGGAGAGAGGGCCTCTCATGCCAGAGAGGGATTCTGCCTCCTTGGTGAGAGACAGTGGAGGATATAACCACTCTTTCGAGGGCTTTTGCTTCCTCAACTTGGCTCAGGAGTTGTGGCCTTTTTATAGGCAGAGGGATTATGACCTAGGTGGGTACGGGGGATTGTGAGTTTGAGGAGGGGGGCTGGCCTTCATTGTGACGGGAGGGAGAAGCTGGGCCTTTTTTACATAGGCAGTTTTGAAGCCCTTTGAGGGCCACATATGGTCATAATGGGAGAAGAGAAACCCAGGAACATGGAGATACAGGGAGATATTTGCCCCACCCAAATCATGCATGTTCATTCAGAAGTGAGTCCCACCAGTTGCAATCGGGCCGATTCTCCTATTTGAAAATACTTGCCCTCATCCTAGGAAGATGCTTGGCTTGGGACCTGCCGGCATTTTGTGTTTGCCTCCTTAGCAGTAGTTTCATTCCAGGCCTAGCATTATTGTCTTTTCCAGAGAGTCTTGTCTTCTCAGGACGTGGCCAGCAGGCTCCTTTCTGTCACTTTCGCTCCTAGGGACAATTCTTCAGTCCATCACACCTGGACCGTTTAGCTGGACATGGAGGGGATTGAACCTGGCAGTCTAGTCTGCACACAAAGCATTTTTCAAAGAAGACCACATTTGGGGGGGGTGGATCTTCCTTGCTTAATCCCAAACATTTTATTTCTTGAATATGATTTATTAGGCACAATTGGAAAGAGATGTGGAATTAAACAAATCACCAATATTTTAAATTGTTTTCACTGATTACTATTAAGAGCAAATTACTGAATTTCAAATGTGTGTATGTATCTGTACAATACCATCATCATAATAAGAGCATACTTTGTAAAGCGCTCTAAGTTAAGTTGTCCTGAAGGGCGGTATATAACTGTGTTATCGGGGCTCATTTCGAGACTAGAAAATCCACCACCAGTCAGAGCAGACAGTAGTAGTCTGGCCAGGGCAGTGATAGGGTTGCCCAGCCGCTGGACCCTGGACTTTGAGCAAGTGACATCGTGGTGCCCACAGGGAGCATCCTTGAAATATAACGACTATATGGAATTCAGCTTTCTGAAAGACCTACTGGAAGCTTCCTCTTTCTGATCATGTCTAGTGCATGATATTGGAGCAGGGATTTGCACAGAACTGCCCCTCCTGCCCCAGGATTGGCAAAACTGCATGATGTGATTTTATAGGGTATGCGTGCCTAATAACCATTTCAGTACCGTCTGCTGTTGACTGAGTTGTAACGTTCGAGTTTCTCTACAGTGGTATCAGTTAAGAAATGCAAGCAGCACCCGCCATAATGATGCCTCAAGACACTGATCTGGGCTAAATTAAGGCCATGACTTCATTCATTAACTGATCTGCAAAAAATTCCCAAATTACTTCCCTCTCTCCTAGCCTCCAAAGAAGGTTAACTGGCCACCCTCTCGTCCTCTTTGCCTGGTTTGGGAGACCACCACACATCTGCTTCCAAGCCTGAAGCCTGCAATGTTGTGCTTTCCTTTCCAAGCCACGGAGACTTAGAGCCAAGCTACAAGTGACGCCTGACACAGGTTGGACACTTGTCAGCTTGCCTCAAGTTTTGATGGGAAATGTAGGCGTCCTGGTCTTGCATCTGTAATGGAGAGCCAAGCTGTAAAACCAGGACACCTACATTTCCCATCAAAACTTGAGGGAAGCTGACAAGTGTCCAACCCGTGTAAGGCGTCACTTGTAGCTTGGCTTTTACAAAGTCACCAGACTCCATGAGACATAAATCCCCAGCCATGCCAATCCTGCAGCCACTTTAGAAATCTTAAAAAAAGTAGCAGGTGCTATTTCAAACTGGCTGCCTGAAAGGCAAGTGTGTATATGTGTTTTGTGCTCTCAAGTCGCTTCAGATTTATGGAGAGCCTGTGAATGAAAGACCTCCAAAATGTCCTATCTTTAATGTACTTGCTTGTATCTTGCAAACTAGGAAGAGGAAAACGGAATCATTTGAAATGTGGTTTTGGAGGAGGGTTTTGCGGATACCATGGACAGCCAAAAAGACAAGTGCATTTTAGATCAAATGAAGAATTAATTCTCCCTAGAAGCGAAAATGACAAAAAAGAGCATATTGGCCACATCCCGAGAAGACAAGACTCTCTGGAAAAGACGATAGTGCTAGGCCAAGAATGACACTACTGCTAAGGAGGCAAACACAAAATGCTGGCAGGCCCCAAGCCAAGCATCCTAGGATGAGGGCAAGTATTTTCAAATAGGAGAATCGGCCCGATTGCAACTGGTGGGACTCACTACTGAATGAACATGCGTTATTTGGGTGGGGTAAACCTCTCCTTGTGTCTCCACGTTCCCAGGTTGTCTCCTCCCATTTTGACTATATATGGTCATCAACAGGATTCAAAACTGCCTATGTAAAAAAGGCCCAGCCACTCCCTCCCGTCACAATGAAGGCCAGCCCCCCTCCTCAAACACACAATGCCCCATACCCTCCCAGGTCATAATCCCTCTGCCTATAAAAAGGCCACAACTCCTGAGCCAAGTTGAGGAAGCAAAAGCCCTCGAAAGAGTGGTTATATCCTCCACTGTCTCTCACCAAGGAGGCAGAATCCCTCTCTGGCATGAGAGGCCCTCTCTCCCCTCTGAGAGGCAACGTCCTTGCATGCCTTCCCCCCCCATTTTGCTCTAAATCTCTCCCCCACTTTCCTCCCCACATCCCTTCCCTCCTCCTCTTGCCCCTCCCCCTGCATCCATTCCCTGCTTTTGTCTTCAAAATTCCCCCCTCCCCCCACATCCCTTTCTTCTTCCCTCCCCCCTCCCAATCGTCTGAAGAAGATCCGGAGGACGAAGGGCAGAGAAGGACAGCCATTGGCGGAAGGACCAGGCGCGCCTCTCCGTCTCCGCTGGAGCTCCAGCTTCAAGGTCATTATGACATTTTCAGGGGGGTGGCCATGTTGGTCTGCACTAGAACAGCAAGACTCTGAGGACAGGAGGTTGACTCTTAAGCTGAGGCCCTGAACATCGTGTTTGTCTTTCAGGCGCCACCGGATGCGGATCTTGCAAGACCACGATGGAGGAATATGGAAGAAATAAAGGTGACCGGAGCTGTCCTACTTCAGAAAGAGGTCCATTGTTCTCCCTGAGGGGACACTCACTCAGGTGTGAGCCCCCTCAGGGACAACAATGGCTCAAACAGGCCTGATAAGGTAAGGTCAGGCCCAGCTAAAAAGGCCCCACCCACCATGTTAACCAGGCAGTGCAGGCGTAGCTGGTTGCCGGAATTGGAGCCGAGAAGGAATTTTTCCCTGTTGCCCCCAATTGGCTGTGGGGCAGCAGGTTTTTTGCCTTCTCTGCACTGCCTTTATTGTACGCAGCGCCGGCCCTCTTGGCTGGCAACTTGGACTTACTGACACGTAACAGTCGCTAAGCCCAGGTGGGTGTTTAGGGCTGCCTCTTAAAAAAACTTTAAACTTCAATAAAGTTAAATAATTAAACTTTATATATTGGTGTTGTGTCTTTATTTCGTGTCTGGGAAGTCAGGCTCTTCTGTAGTGTGGGGACTTAGCTACAATCCTAAGTAGGAATAAAGGGTTGGTTGTTGGGGGTTTTCCGGGCTGTCTTGCTGTGGTCTTGGCATTGTAGTTCCTGACGTTTCGCCAGCAGCTGTGGCTGGCATCTTCAGAGGTGTAGCACCAAAAGACAGAGATCTCTCAGTGTCACAGTGTGGAAAAGATGTAGGTCATTTGTATCTACTCAGGAGGGGTGGGGTTGAGCTGAGTCATTCTGTAAGAGTTTCCCAGGGTGTGGAATGCTAATGGCGGGAGGCTTCACTGTATCCTGAGGCGGTTCTTTTGCATATGGATTGGTGCTTGATGTGCTAATCTTCTCTGCAGGGCTATTGTCGGGTGTGGAGTGTTTTGTTGGCCTGGTGTTTTTCAGAACTGGAGCCCATGCTCTGTTCATTCTTAAGGTTTCTTCTTTCCTGTTGAAGTTTTGCTTATGCTTGTGAATTTCAATGGCTTCCCTGTGCAGTCTGACAAAGTAGTTGGAAGTGTTGTCCAGTATTTTGGTGTCCTGGAATAAGATACTGTGCCCTGTTTGAGTTAGGCTATGTTCAGCCACTGCTGATTTTTCAGGCTGTCCAAGTCTGCAGTGTCTTTCATGTTCTTTTATTCTTGTCTGGATGCTACGCTTTGTGGTCCCGATGTAAACTTGTCCACAGCTGCAGGGTATACGGTATACTCCTGCAGAGGTGAGGGGATCTCTGCTGTCTTTTGCTGACCTTTTGCAGAGAGCAAAAGACAGCAGAGATCCCCTCACCTCTGCAGGAGTATACCGTATACCCTGCAGCTGTGGACAAGTTTACATCGGGACCACAAAGCGTAGCATCCAGACAAGAATAAAAGAACATGAAAGACACTGCAGACTTGGACAGCCTGAAAAATCAGCAGTGGCTGAACATAGCCTAACTCAAACAGGGCACAGTATCTTATTCCAGGACACCAAAATACTGGACAACACTTCCAACTACTTTGTCAGACTGCACAGGGAAGCCATTGAAATTCACAAGCATAAGCAAAACTTCAACAGGAAAGAAGAAACCTTAAGAATGAACAGAGCATGGGCTCCAGTTCTGAAAAACACCAGGCCAACAAAACACTCCACACCCGACAATAGCCCTGCAGAGAAGATTAGCACATCAAGCACCAATCCATATGCAAAAGAACCGCCTCAGGATACAGTGAAGCCTCCCGCCATTAGCATTCCACACCCTGGGAAACTCTTACAGAATGACTCAGCTCAACCCCACCCCTCCTGAGTAGATACAAATGACCTACATCTTTTCCACACTGTGACACTGAGAGATCTCTGTCTTTTGGTGCTACACCTCTGAAGATGCCAGCCACAGCTGCTGGCGAAACGTCAGGAACTACAATGCCAAGACCACGGCAAGACAGCCCGGAAAACCCCCAACAACCATCGTTCTCCGGCCGTGAAAGCCTTCGACAATACAATAAAGGGTTTCTTCCCATCTTAAAGTTACTAAAGATTTAGCAGGTCCCTATGATTGATGGAAGCCCCTCCTTAATCCCCATTGGTCAGGCTGTGTCTTGTGAATGGAACACACAGGAAGTGGTCTTACACTGATGCAAACTCTTGGTCCATCATAGTCAGCATTGTCTACTCAGATGGGAAGTGGCTCTCCAGGGGCTCAGGTGGAGGTTGTCCCATCCTGGTCCTTTCAACGGGAGATGCTGGGGATTGAACTTGAGACTTTCTGCATGCAAATCAGAGGCTCTTCCATTGAGCCACACCCTCCTGCCCAAAAAACTTGTGTCAATTCACTCTCTGTCAATGCTGGTAGCCTCCATTACTCCTGCCAACCTATTTTGTATCTTTCCTATCAAAAGCCCAGAAGTTCCTGTTATGACCCAACCTTGACTCATAATGGGAAGCAAGTGGACAAAGACCCCTTTCTGGCCAGTTTGAAAGCAGTCCCGATCCCAAACGTTCCTGACTGGCTCCTGAAAGGAAATGAGCTAATTGTGCCATATCATGACAGAGTGGGTGGATGGGAAGAGTGAAGCTGCCAGTCAGTGGCTTTGCTTGTCAGAAGCCAGGATAGGTAAAGACCAAAAGATCTCCCACATTCACTTGGTCTCTAACAATTTATTACCTAAATATGTGTCTATTAAAACTGAAGCCCGTTTCCCCACGTCTTAAAAATAGTGCCCCACTCACGGGATGCTGGCAGCTTCTTTACAGGATTTCCTGATGTCATCTGGATACAGGGAATGATTCCATTTTCGTGGCACCATGAAAATGAGTGGAATGCTGTTTTTAACATGTGGAGAAACGGCCTATGTCTGTGTTAGGGCTGTCACCAACTCTTACCTTCAAAGGGCCAGACCGAGTGTGTGTGTGTGTGTGTATCCTTGCCTTCCTCTTTGTGAAACTGCTATGTTTGGGCCAATTTGACCTCGCTGAGCCCCCGTTACTTCCATTTTAAACTGGAAGTGATGTCACGGGGCAGCCTCCGGAGCATGTATGCCCCATGTTTTCACATGTGCTGGGGGCGCCCATCAGTCTCCCCCCATTGCCAGCTGGATAGGTGGGGGCAGGGGGCGGAACATGAGGTTGGAGGATCCCCCACCCTGAGCAAGGAGCTGGCAATGCTAGTATCTATGCCAATACGTTTATATGTTTTATTTAATTGCTTTACGTATTGTATCTTTCTATCTGTATTTTAATATTGTTGGGATTGCTTGTTTGCCACCTGGGGAACTCTAAGATGTGTATTACAGCAGCATATAAATGTTTTAAATAAATAAATAGAATTATGTTATAATATAATATTATATAATAACATTTGATTTATATACCGCCCTTCAGGACAACTTAACACCTACTTCGAGCTCTTTACAAAGAATGTTCTTATTACCCATGATGGTATTGTACAGATACATATACACATTTGACTGACATTAGACAACATGTAACTACCTAGTAGGATCATACTTGAAGCACAGGCAACACATAGAAGGACATACTTAAGCAACAGATAGACCATAAGGCAACATAGTGGTGAAGTCTATGGTCCCTAACTTTTTAGTGAAGCATTTGAGACCCCCTTCCTACAATACAGCCCTCCAATCTGAGTAAAAAAGCCTTTTTGAATAATTCAGTTTTAATAACAACAACAATATTAAATTGATATATTGCCATTCAGAACAACTTAATGCCCACTCAGAGAAGTTTGCAAAGTGTGTTATCAGGGCTCATTTCGAGGGGGAACGTGCTGGAACGCAGTTCTGGCAGTTCCCCAAAGAGGTCAGATGTCAGGTGGCCCCACCCACCTGACTCTTGGCCACTTTGGGCCCATTTCAGCCTGGATTGGGGGCGAAATGGCCCGGATCAGGCCTGTGACGGGTGGTGGATCACTCTTCCACTCAGCAGTTGCCCAATCCTGACCATTCTGGGCCCCTTTTCAGCCATTTTCAGCCCCTTTTTTGCCATTTTGGGCCCAATTTCGGTCCTGAATGGCCAGGATTGGGTCCAAAACCACCAGGATAGGTGATGTCAGGGGGTGTGGCATATGCAAATCAATTATGCTAATGACACACTTCCGGTGATATCATATTCCAATGAGTTATTCTAATGAGTTATGCTAATGAGTTCCTCCTCTTTTTCTACGAAATGAACCCTGTGTGTTATTATTATCCCCATGACAATCACCCTGTGAGGTGGGTAGGGCTGAGAGAGAGCTCTGAGACAGCCGTGATTGATCCAAGCTCACCCAGCTGGCTTCAAGCGGAGGAGTGGGGAATCAAACCAGGTTCTCCAGATTAGAGTCCCACTGCTTTTAACCACTACCCCAAACTGGCATCATTTGTGGAAAACCAGGAGGGTGAGGGCTCTCCTGACTTTCTCAGGCAGGCTGTTCCACAGTGTAGGACCAGGTCAGCAAACAAATGAACTGTCCATCAAAAATTGACTCCATGTTCTCTACTGGCAAACAAGACATGAGCCAAACCATTCAAACATCCCTCGTTGCCTCTCTCAAACTGCACATATTGTAGGATACAGGTTGTTATGCTATGCTCCTTGTTAGGAATAGCAACTTGAAGAAAGTACAAACTCTAAATACCCACTCATTTCCCCCCTCCCACCTAGACCACAGATTAGTGTAGAAGCTGGTTTGGGAATGTGAGGAAGTAAGTTACAATAGTGCAGACATCACAAGATCACATCGGTGAGCCTCAAAGAAAGAACAGATAACACAGCTGTGTTCCGAGTCCCCTGGAGAAATGTAAGCTAAGGTTATAGCATTTGGAAAAGGATATCAGGCTACAGCATTAGCAACAATTCAGTTCAGTACAGAGAGTGATGGAACGGCTGTGGAGAACAGGTGACAGATAGAAGGATTCAAACCCTCCTCTTCCCACATGACCCTTACGTAAATGAAGTTCATGCATGACTGAAATGTAGCTTTAAGAAACAGTGGTGAGATCTGGTAAAGGACTTTCCGATGTGTCTCATCTCTTTTGACCATTGGACCATTCCCTGGTAGTACCATTAATCTCAGCAGGAGAATCGGCTCGTAGCTGATGAGCCGACCTGCCTCAACAGCATCTTCGTTTCTCTTCCCCCCTCCTCCTTCTCCACTTTCTAATCAGCTCCTTAATAGTTCTACAGCTAGGTATGTGTGTAATTACTATAATTAATATTAGGTAAGTAATTAGCACTGCTGTAAGCACCAAATCAGATTAATGTTTCTATGGGGATTCGGGGAGAGAGTGCAAAGTTGCCTCTCGGAGCTGGAGGCGCTTAATGTGACCCCTTCCCTCTGCTGCGGAAGACACTCGTCTTAGAAACAAGCCTCAAAGCCAAGGCTTCTGCTCCAGAGAGTAGACTTGTTGTTGTTTTGACTCTGACCACAACAGCTACGTGACAAAAATGAACAAATATTCTCCATTTTGTTTCTCCCTAGATTCATTTATAATTCTGTCAATGGTTTCCATACTCTGCTTTTCGTTACTGATTTTGTAAATGTACCTGTTGTATTGTGTGTCCATGTTACATTTTGATGGTATATATACAAACCAGCGTATGTCGTATGCATATGCATAGAATTATAGAATCATAGAGTTGGACGCAGGGCTGGCTCCGGCGTCGCTGGCACCTGAGGCAGCTTAATGCTGCTTCTGTGCGTGCGCGTGTGTGCACATGCACACACTGGACCGCGTGATGATGTCACTGCATGTGACATCATCACGCAGGGGCTGGCGTGCACACGGGGGGGGGGGGCTTCGAGCCCTCTCATACAGTTGCTCTGCGGGCCAGACGCAACTGGCCGCCCTGGCCACCGGCTGTGCCTGGCCCGCAAAGCAACTGAATAGGAGGCTGCCCGCTCAACTGCCCCACGCTGCCGCCACCAGCATGCACTCCTGGCTGGCAGTGGTGGCAGCAGCTCCATGGCATGCGCCCCTGCCCCTGGGCCAGCGCCCCTCTGGCACCTTAGCACCCTGAGGAGGCAGCCTCACTGGCCTCAATGGGCGGCCCGGCCCTGGTTGGAAGGGACCCCTAGGGTCATCTAGTCCAAACCCCTGCACAATGCAGGAAATTCACAAGTACCTCTTCCATACACACACACACTCAGTGACCCTTGCTCCAGGCCCAGAAGATGGCAAAACACTGTGAGGCCAGCCAAACTGGCCTGAGAAAAGTTGCGACCTGACGCCAAGGTGGTGATCGGCCTTCCCCTGGGCATGTAAGAAGGGGCCACGAGAACTAAGCATTGATGTAACCCTTCCCGCCCTCCATCTCATGATCTGCTTAAGTTAACAGAATAAGCGTTGCTGTCAGATGGCCATCTAGCCTCTGCTTAATTGTATCTAATAGTCAAGGGATGGCTCCCATGTGGATTAGACTAAATGAGCAGTGCAATATGTATGCAGCTGTTTTAAATATTGGACTATGATCTGCTGATTTTATACTTCATGCTGCCTGGTTTTATTATTGCATATTTTATACTGCTTGATCCACTCTGAGCCCACTTGTAGGGAGAATGGAATATTAATTTAATCAAATAAATACATTAAAAAATCCACACAATGGCGCTGATCAAGGCTAGGATATACGCTGCTGCAAACTAAGGGGAACATCCATTGTTGCCCAAAATTGGGGATGCCCCGACACCATGACATAAATCCAGTGTTTAGGTGACATTCTGGGTTGTCATAGCAAAGCCAAATGGCTCTTGTCATTGTACAGAGCAGAGGAAGTGGCAATTGGGGAGTGAACAGGAGGAAGAGGAGACAATGAAGGCTAGAGGGAGGAAGCAAAGAAGTAAGTGGTTTACTTACGGAAGACTGAGGAAAGAAAAGGAGACAGAACAAGTAGGCAGGGTTACCAGCTCTGGGCAGGGAAATTCCTGGAGATTTGGGGGTGGAGACAGTGGTGGGTAGGTTTAGGGGAGGGGGAGACATCAGAGAGCGATAATGCCATGCACTCCAGCTGCCATTTTCTCCAGGGGAACTGATATCTGTAATCTGGAGATATTGTGTGACTCTGGGAGCTCTCCAGGCCCCACCTAGAGGTTAGGTTGGTAGAGATGGAAATTGCAGACTCGTCTCTTGAGAGGTTTTTGTGCTTTTGACCATAACAGCAACACAAAATGGAGAAATCCTGGTTTGGACTATTCCCTCCAGAAAGAGAAGGCAGTGACAGGAAATGGGCGCTCCCCCAGGCAGGTGCTTGAGCTCCATGCTTTGGGCTCCACGATTTGTGCCCATAAGGCTATGGGTCCAAATTGTACTCTCATCCGGACCATGGAAGAATAGGTGGTCTGTAAGTCTGTCCCAGTCATGGTAGCACAATCATTTGGGAGAGACAGTGTGGTGTAGTGATTAGAGTGTCGGACCGGGATCTGGGAGATACTGGTTTACATTGCCACTGAAGTTTGCTGGGTGACCTTGGGACAGTCACGCACTCTCCACCTAACCCACCTACAGGGTTGTTGTGAGGATAAAATGGAGGAGAGGAAAACAATGTAAACTGCTTTGGGTTCCCATTGGGTGAAAGGGTGGGATATCAATGAAATAAACAACTGATGCTTTTGCAGCATTTGTGTTACAACTGAGACTGGATTGGAGAACTTGGCTGGATGGAGTCTCATAAATACATGAACCTGCTTTATCCCGAGTCAGAAAACCGGCCCATCAAAGTCAGCATCATCTACTCTGACCGGCAGCTGCTCTACAATGACTCGGGTGGAGGTCTTTTACATCACTTCCCACCTGGTCCTTTTTTATATAAGCTGGAGATTTCAGGATTGAACCTGTGACCTTCTGCATGCCAAGAAGAGTGAGCCCCTGCCCCTGTTTTGATTTCATTTCCCCCTTGTGTGAAACGAATCCTGCAAATCTTTATTTGTGCATCGCTTTCTCTTTCCTCGCTCTGAGTTGTTCCCTTTACTCAACATTATTCTTGCATCAACAGCACATAAATGATGTACAAATTGGCATACGATGCTGGAATGGCATAAAATAAAGAAATAATTGTCAACAGCGGTCATGAAAATAAGGCAAATGAACACTGATGACAGCAGATGAAATTTTTTAAAAGAAACCAAAAAAAAATAGTTGTACTGGTTCATCCCTAACATATGCTAATGTGGGCATGGGGTCAAATTGCCCACTCATCTTGGCAAAAGGATCTAAGCTTCCAGGGGAGGCCCACATTTTAGTCATAGAACATATGCTTTGAATCTGTAAAGTCCCCAGTTTAATCTCTGGCATTTCCATTTTTATCAGGCAGTAAAAAACTTCACCCGTTGCTATCCTTATGAAACAATACCATTTGCAGTTGCTCTTGGTTTCCTGCACACCAAGGATGCGACTAAATGAGATGCTGGAGGAGAGGCATAGAGAGTAGCTATCATTCTGTTCCCTAGCTCTGGTGTCTGGACCCCAGCCTGCTGAGGTGAGGCAGTGGGCGACCAGAAACAGGGCTTTTCCAGTGGTGGCGCCTCAACTATGGAAGGTCCTTTCACAGTAAACAGGTTCCACAGGCAAATGGACCACATTTGAGAGGCCTAATTGCTCATGAGCTGAGCCTCCGATCTTCTTGCCTTGCCAGTATCTGACCCAAACAGCTATGCTACATCTGTAGCGGTAGAGTTTCATTTCCTTCCTCCTTGCAAGCCACTTGCACAGGAGATGAGATCAATTTTCCACCCAGGTCAAACAGAGAAACTTCAAAGGATGATTGCAATGTGAGACTGCTGAACATGAGTTCATTCACAAATTCAGAACAACAACAACAACAACAACAACAACAATGTTCGATTTACATACCGTCCTTCAGGACAACTTAATACCCACTCACAATGATTTACAAAGTGTGTTATTATTATCACCCTGTGAGGTGGGTGGGGCTGAGAGAGCTCTGAGAGAACTGTGACCGACCCAAGGTCACCCAGCTGTCTTCAAGTGGAGGAGTGGGGAATCAAACCTGGCTCTCCAGATTAGAGTCTGGCTGCTCTTAACCACTTCACCAAACAAATGACCTCCCCCTGGCTGAACAGGGACATAGGATTCTTCTCTTACAACAGATGCTAATTTCTGCTTTTCTCCCCTGCTCTAATCAAGCTAATCACATTTCACATTGTACTTTTACATTGTATCTTACTTCTTTGCAATATACCGCCTACATTCTGACTGCAGTATAAAGACTCAGAGATCTCCATTTCTACTCATATCTAATGAAGGGAGCTTTGACTCTTGAAGGCTCAGACCCCAGAAATCTTGTAGATCGTTGAGGTGCTACTGGACTCGAAACTTGCTCATCTTCTGAATATCAACACCTTATTTAATCCTATGCCTTTTTATCAGTATCAACCAATTTCCAATTATACTGTTTGCTCCAGTACAGAAAATAAAGGGAGAAACACATTTTCCCTACAGCATTTTTAGATGGCTGGTTTACATTGGGAAAAGGTGACAGGAGGACAGGGTAGAAGTCCTATGGTCTCCTATAGTCCTGCTTCGGTTTAGTTCACAGCATGGTGAATATTGTGCCCCAGTAAACCCTTTAATTAATTCCACTTAAGATACCGAATGTGTATGTTTCTTACTGGTTCACTGGGGAAAAATAAGACCTTGATTAACCCTGCTATGTGCTAAAGATTAAAGAGCTGGGACATCTGACCACAGTTTGCCAACGTCTCATCTAGCTGTTCCCTGAGTGGTACAAAAGAAATAGACAATTATATAAAAAGTATGCCAACCAGTCATATAAAACCAAATGCCTCTAATGTGAATGTCCTAATACACTTGGATCAATAGCTAAGTCCTCCTTACACCTGAAGATAGGCGGTTTTCTCATTGGAGGAAAACCCTTCCTTTGGAGAAGGGCCACAGCACAGGGGTTAGAGTGCATGTTTTAAAAGAGAAGATCATGTTCAAGCCAATGAAAACCAAGGAATTCTGGTACCACATTTGGAAAAATCCCTACTCTGAGACCCACAAGAGATGCCGGCAGTCAGAACATTCTGCTAGATGGATGGACCAACAGTTTAACTCACTATAAAGTGATTTCATGTGTACTCCACAGAGAAACACGCCAGGGTAGCTCAACTCCCTTCTAACAGCATAGTAAAAACCTTCTCTTTTTTTCCTGGCAGGCATTTCACAGCTTGGCCAGATTTTATTAGACCTGTCAGCTGATGAAAATTGAAAATGGAAATGTAGGCTTTTCCGCACAGTTTTGAGGCTATTTTTATTTAAGGTCACTTGAAGTTGCGTTTAAGTTTCAATAATTCGTTTGTCTCCAGATGTTTTTGCTAAATTGTAATGATGCCTCTCCGAAGGGTACCAGACCCGATGCAATTGATGTGGTAGAAATCGTAACGTCAATAAATAAGTTGGGTCCAATTAAGATCTGGTTATGCACAACTGTCTTTTTGGCAGGTGAACTAATCATTATCGCACCCAGTAAGAAAATCCATTTTAGAGTGCAGTCCTAAACAGAGTTGCACGTTTCTAAGCCCATTAACGTCAATGAATTTCAAACAGTGTAGCTTGGTTAGGATTGCATTGTTATTGACTCAGGCCAATTGTGTAGGGCAAGGAAGAATATCATGTCTTAGGAATGTGCAAGCAGACGAAAGCTGATCAAAATCTGAATGGAACATATCCCATTGCCACCCCAGTCGGAATGAAGAGGCAGACACAGGAGTTGGAACTAAAGGGCCACTTTATTAATATAACATCAACCATTAAATACGGCAAGGGCAAACTAGCGGTACAGGTCAAGCCACGGGGTCACCCCTGGACCACTGCCTTGACCTGTCTGGGCGAGCCCCACAGCCCCGGGTAGGAGCCATCCATGCAATGGCTTTTCCCTGGCCAGCCAGGCAAAATGGTTCCCCCCTTCAAGCTCCTAAAGCCTCAGCCGTACAGCATGAGGGAAGGACTTACACATGGGGTTCACTGAAGGCAGTCTCCAGGTGGTGGTAGCCGTCACAAGCATACCATCCGCTCCTGGTAGACCCCATTTCCCCACCAATGGGGAATTGCCAAGGGGTGCTCACCGGCCCGCTCCCTATCCCCAAACTCTCTCCTGCCACCACTGGGGCCAAGCCTCTGCTTAGGCCCAAGCGCCCCACAGGTGGCCTAGTGCCCACCGGAGCCCTTGCCGCTGGTTTATGATGATGCCATTGCCAGTGAACCCTGTCACCTCTGTAGAGGTTGGGAAATCCAGCCCTTATCCTAAGATGAAGTAATTTGACTAGTGAACCCCCACACCTCTGTAGAGGTTGGCAAATTCAGCCTTATGTGGAGGCGCGGCAAATAAATGCACAGACCCTTCCCCGCTGTGGGAGCACTGCAGACCAAACATCAACCCGCCAGGCCCCCACTTGCCCACACAAGCCTGTAACAAAAGGGGAGCATACTGCCCAGTAAGATCACCACCATGCAGTAAATGACTAAAATGAGGCGGAGGCCGACCTCCCCTCAAACCATCAGACCACTACTTGCCTGTGCGTTGCAAGTCCATGTGAGCCTGAAAGGAAAGGGCCATGCCCTGTGAGCCAAGGTCATTACCCAGGGTGAATGACCGGTACGTGAGGCGGAGGCCGTCCTCCCCTCGAACCATCAGGCCACTCCTTGCCTGGGCGCTGCAAGTCTGTGAGCCTGTAAGGAAAACGGTATGCCCTGTGGGCCATGGTCATCACTCACCAGGTGACTGACCTGGACGTGAGGCAGAGGACCACACCTCTCCTCGAGCCATTAGGCCACTCCTTGCCTGGGCGCTGCAAGTCTGTGAGCCTGTAAGGAAAACGGTATGCCCTGTGAGCCACGGTCATCACTCACCAGGTGACTGACCTGGATGTGAGGCAGAGGACCACACCTCCCCTCGAGCCATTAGGCCACTCCTTGCCTGGGCGCTGCAAGTCTGTGAGCCTGTAAGGAAAACGGTATGCCCTGTGAGCCACGGTCATCACCCACCAGGTGAATGACCAGGATGTGAGGCAGAGGACCGCACCTCCCCTCGTGCCACTCCTTGCTTGGGTGCTGCAACCCTGTGAGCCTGTAAGGAAAATGGTAAGCCCTGTGAGACACGGTCATCACTCACTAAGTGACTGACCTGGACATGAGGTGGAGGACCACACCTCCCCTCGAGCCATCAGGCCACTCCTTGTCTGGGCGCTGCAAATCTGTATACCTGTAAGGAAAACAGCACACCCTGTGAGTGAAAGTTATCATCCACCAGGTGAATGACCCAGACGTGAGTTGGAGGACCGCACCTCCCCTCGAGCCATCACCCTGCCTGGGTGCTAGAAGTCTGTAAGCCTGTAAGGAAAATGGCAGGCCCAGTGAGACGAGGTCATTACCCTGCAGGTGAATGACCAGGAGTAAGGTGGAGGACCACACCGCCCCTCGAGCCAACAGACCACTACTTGTCCGGGCACTGCAAGTCTGTGGGATCCAGTAAAGAAAGAGGGGCCAGGCCGTGATCTGCCGTAGCCAACACCTCCTCAGGTGCATGACTAGATATGCAGAGGGGGGCAGTTATCTCACCACAGTGGTAGCAGCCTGGCCAACACAGTTCTAGTTGGTCCCGTGACTTGATAACTGCCATTAACAAAACCAAGCTAATTCCCAACTGGCATCCTCTAGGCTCGAATGACTGCCCGAACAACCCCATGCTGGGCCAGCAGATGAGGGACTTCACCCTCCTGTGGCAATACACCGCACCCACCAAAAAAGACATGATAAGACATTCTACAACACCAGCCTTAGCCTAACTCTGAACAATCACTTTTGGCTGGCACCAGACAACCTGCTGAATAACAGCCTGAGGTCCATGGCTGTGGCCCTAGAGGCTGCCCCATACAAACTGGGTACTGAGAGAGAGCTGCCAGGCCATGTGGGGTATCACTATCTCTGAAACACCAGCCAGGGGTGGTGAGGGAGTGTCCTACATGTCAGGGAAGTGGCCACACCCTGTTGCAGGGTCTCCCTTTGCTACCCAAGGGGGACATGGCCCCAGCCCCCCTGGGCCCCATGGCCTTCATGACCACCCTTTGGGTTTGACCCAGTTGTCACTGAGACCTGCCAACTTCACGCCATGCGCCAGAAAGGCAACCCCTGACCACTCCATAAGGGATTAGCCATAGGAAAACTGAGCAGACAATGGAAACAGAGATGTATGAAAGCCGGGTGTTACTTGCTCATTGAGGAAAAGATCTGATTCAGATCAAGGCAAAACCAGAGGCAGGGTGCCCAGTTAGAAGAGCCCAGCCTGTATTAGATTGGCCCCTGAATGAAAACCCCACAGCAAAGAGCCCCAGGCGGGGCTAGGAGGAGGCAAAATGCCAACCCAGAGCTGCTGGAGGCCTTACCAACCGCTGTACCCACC
Organism: Eublepharis macularius; assembly: GCF_028583425.1. Lineage (NCBI taxonomy): Eukaryota > Metazoa > Chordata > Lepidosauria > Squamata > Eublepharidae > Eublepharis > Eublepharis macularius. The sequence goes on from NC_072798.1 coordinate 10,531,459, forward strand.
CAGACCTCATGGCCAGTCAAGACTGTGTGCGTGTAGGGCAAGACTGCCCTGGGAGGTTCCTATGCCAAACAGGCCTTTTGGGGATCATGCTTCTGTCCCATGAGAGGACAGCACTTGAGCTTCTGACCACATAGGCTCAGATGCCTCACCAATGGGTAGGAAGCCCTGGCATGTATAGCCTAAACATATTAATAATGTCACAAAATTAACAGTTGATTCATATACTGCCCTCCAGGACACACACTGCCCACTGAGAGAGTTTAAAAAGTGTAACTGGGCATAACGTGCCAGGGATGAGGGGACCAGGCCTGATCAGCAAGGCTGCATGGCAAGACATACCCCAGCCAGGGCCCATGGGCCCACCCTCGTTGCCCACAGGCTCCCTGCTACAGATACCAGCCCAGTTTACTCCACAAACTTGGTACCTGACAGCACATTCGCACGGCAGTCCCACACCCTATGGTCTGGGATACACTTCCCATGCAAAACATAACAAATGCCCCCATTATCTCCTTAACTGGTGGTTGCACTCTACTGTTACCAGCACAAGCTCCAACTATAAATCTCCTTCAGCCATATCAATGTCATCTTCCCCCATCACCTCACAAGAGGCTGTGTGCCAGACTGGTTGCCACCGAGGGCGCTGGACAATCCCCTTCTGCCAGATAGACTTGACTTCATCAATCCACTGCAACAGTCCCTGGACCGGCTTATGGCAGACTAGCGCATCTCAGCTGCTGCCCATCACTTACAGTAATCTTGTCAATCAGATCCACTGTCTCCTCTGCATGACTGGATTACAGCAGCCAGGCCAGATCCACTACTGGCTGTGCGAATCTGGTAGAAAGATCAGACCACATCTTAGACTTCTGTGCTCTGCATGACAGCTCTGCAGATGCAACAACACAGCATGCCTTTAGGTGGCATGAGTGACATGAATGACAAAACCTAAAAACAACCCTTTAGGCCTACAAAGGCTGCAAAATTGAGCAGGGGAAGGTGGGGCAGCAGGTGGTTTAACTAGCCATGACCCTGGGACTATAGAACCTTGCTAAGCTAGCAGAAATAATATGTGAGGCAATTCACCATTCAGATGACTGCAAGCCTCCTCCCCTGCCCCCACTGGCCTCAGACAAGCCTTCTCTGCTGTTGCTGTAAGTACTCTCTCCAGACAAAGTAGAACAATGGGGTGGGGGAAGTCTAGGCAGGCTGGAGGCCTGCGGGGGCTGGGCCTAAGCCTGCTTCAGCCCTCCTGACTGATAGACAGTGATAACCCAATATTTCCTTCATCCCTTTGGCCTCATCATCATCCTCAAAGGATGAGTCTGCAGGTAGCTGCACAAGCCCCACCAAAATGACTGCTAATGCCAGTAAGTAGGAGGCAAATCAGGCCACACAAATGCCACACTCAAAATGGCCGCTCTTGGAGCTGTGCATGTTGTAGATGCCTTCACAACATGGCTGCACTGCCAGGAAACGAAGGTCACTGGGTGCCACTCTAAAAATGGCTGAACCCAACTGAATAAACTGCAAAATGGCCACTGCTGCCTGAAGGCCTTAGGCCAAGCTATTGCTGCTAGAATTACTCCCTCCAAATAAGTGTAAATGGCGAGGGTGGGAAAAGCCTAGATGGGAGGAAGGGGGGGGATACCAGCATCCACCCTGCTAGGCCAGTAGTAATAAAGTATGAATTAATCTATCCCTCAGAGGGCTGCAACTCACCCTTCTGGCCTACAGCAAAGCCTATCTATTTCTGCTGCTGAAGTACTCTCTCCCAACAAAGTAAACAGTGTTGGAGGGAGAGGAGCCTAGGTAGGCCAGAGGCCTGCAAGGGCCTCACCCTGCTTTAGCCCTCCTGACTGATAGACAACAGGCCCCCAAATGTAAATAAGAAAAAAGACTCTGCCAAACCAGTGAGCCTGGCGCTGGGCCCTGGCTCTCCTCTTGAAGTCTGAAGGTAGCAAGCATGAGAAATTCACAGCTCTCCAAGGCAGCTACTGCTGCCTAGCCCTGAGGGCCTTTAGTAAAACCAGCCTCAGAGGAGCTCGGCTGAGAGAGCTTGAGATGTGCTCTGCTCAGGCCGAGCACGCAGAGCAACTGCCAGCAGGGAGGGCGGAGCCGTCTTCTGAAGGCTTTGTCTCCGCCCCCCCAGCTATATCCCCATATGCCTGGGAGATGTCTCTGCCTGCTTCTCCTTCCGAAGTGGCAAAGTACGGTCCCCAGCTCAAGCCAGTGTGGCAGCTGGGAGTACCGCATTCTTATTGTAACTGATTTAAACAAGAAAATTAATGACATTCAGATATAAATACACGAAGGTCATTAACCCTCTGTGTTCTGATGCCTCACTGGAGCCATTTTACTTCATCATGGGGAGAGGGGAAAGAGTGGATAGTAAATCTGACAGGCACATTGACCAACCCATGTGTTACTGATGTTGACACCAAAGAAGATTATGCTGATTGGTGGAAGTGCTATGCATAGAAATGCTTTGCTTTGTTGGGAAGAAGAACCACTTCTTGGAAGGTTTCAAACTTTGAGTTTCAGTACACAAGACACCTCAGCACATGTTTGTCATGTGTCGGGAGAGGCAATGTTTGCCAGGAAACAAAGTTTAAAAAGACAGAGCCAGCAGAGATCACTCCTTAGAGGATTTGTTAATTTCATCTTCACCTCCTGGAAGGCTCTGTCAATTTCACCCCTTAATCTAAAACTGTGTGGGATCACAAACTGAGGGCAACGAGGAGTAGAAATGGGCTGGAGCTGCCTTCCAGAGCTGGACTTGGACCTGGAGAAGTTCTAATGGGCTGAAGTTTTGGGCCAGCTGACGGGAATATACCTCATCCATCTTATAACAGATACACCGACTGACAGTTTCTGAGTCTGGCCATGATTTTTCAAGCCCTTCACGGCCTCACATAGAGAGAGAATCAGCATGGATAGTGGTTAGAGTGTCAGATAAAGATCTGTGAGACTCAAGTTCTAAACCTCCACTCCCACAGAAACTCACTGGGTGACTTTAGCACATTCCCTCTCTCTCAGCCTAACCTTCTTGTGAAGATAAAATGGAGAACGGAAGAATTCTGTGAACCTAGGCAGATGATAAGAGGGAGGGCAGGAAGGGTTACTTCAGTGCTTAGTTCTCATGGCCCCTTCTTACATGTCCAGGGTAAGGCCGATTGCCACCTTGGGATCAGGTAGCAATTTAGGCCACTGTGGCTACGGATCCTGATGGTGTTTTTCCATCTTTTGGGCATGTAGTAAGGGTCACTTTGTGTATGGAGGGGAGATATTTGTGAATTTCCTGCATTGTGCAGGGGGTTGGACTAGATGACCCTTGGATCCCTTCCAACCTTATGGTTCTATGATTCTAATAACATTGTAAGCTGCTTTGGGGGCCCATTGGAGAGAAAGTAAATGAAGTAACTAAATTTTACCTCCAAAACTGACCTTTTGGCAGACTTTCTCCAAGATCTGAGCTAAGTTTTTTTTTTTTAATCAAGTTGGTATAAGTGTCTTGTGCATGTCTCTCTTTCCACCTCCTACAGGAATCATTGTTAAGAACTCCCGATTAGTCCCGAAGCCTTGTCTTTTCTCTCAATTAACCAGAATTTAATGGAAAACAGCAACCCAGCTTAGAGGAATTTATCACAAATGCAACCAGCTTCTCAGGGACTTGAACCTGTCAGCTGAATCTGCCGATAAATGGAAGCTGCAATCGAATTCCTACAGATGTAAAATAGGTTTGTTGGCAAGGAGCCAGGGCCTTACTGTGGTGCTTCTATGCACTCGTTGCACTGATGAGAGAGTTTGGCAGAGGGGAAAAAAAAGATATTCAGCAGGCTCATACTCAGAAGAATAAGCACCAAGATACAAAAGAAAATGTTTGCAAGGGAACCAAATAGGGGTCATTTCATAGAAAAAGAGCTGGAGGAACTTATTAGCATAACTCATTAGCATATGCCACACCCCTTAACAGCACCGGAAGTGTATCATTAGCATAACTGATTTGCATGTGCTACACCTCCTGACATAACCTATCCTGACTGTTTTGGACCCAATCCTGGCCATTCAGGGCTGAAATTGGGCCCAAAATGGCAAAAAGGGGCTGAAAATGACTGAAAAGGGGCCCAAAATGGTCAGGATCAGGCCCCTGCTGAGTGGGAGAGTGATCCACTACCCGTCAGAGGCCCGATCCGGGCCGTTTTGGCCCCAATCCAAGCTGAAACGGGCCCCAAATGACCAAGATTCAGGTGAGTGGGGGCACTTGACATGTGACCTCTTTGGGGAACTGCTGGAACTGCATTCTAGCATGTTCCCCCTCGAAATGAGCCCTGGAACCAAACAGGAAGTAAGAAAAATGTGTCTGTTGTGAAGGTGTGGGAAATGCAAGGGTTATACTTCATCATCCATCCATTTGGGTTATGCTTATACCCTGCTTTCTGGTCATGATCAGAAAGTAGATGATTCTTAGATGGGTCAAATTGATTGACTACGTGAGGAGAGATATATAGAATTATTATAAAAAGATAGGATGAGTAATATATAGAGAATAAGTCAAATTGTTTGATATAAACGAATGTATGATCTATATGGTTTATGATATATAGAAATATTTGAAATTGAAAAATGGGATAAATTGTTTATCTAAGATGGAAACAAAGACTTACAGTTTGGGCATACAATGTTAAAAATAGTTAAGGATGTACTGCTTAGAATAGTGGAGAATATATATTTGTTTTAGATAGAGGAAGCTAATAAAAGTAAGGGAAAGGGGACAAAGGGTTGGAAAGCTGTTGGAAGTCAACAAAAAGGGGGGGAAAGGGAGGGGGTTAGAGATGAAAAAATTGGGGAAAATTGAATGTAAATGTGAAAATAATTGATTCTAACCCAATAAAAATTTTTCAAAAAAAAAAAGAAAGTAGATGATTCTTTGAATTGTTTAGATATGTCTGAACACATTCAGTTGTGTGCTCAGCTTTCTCACAACTGCTGCATCTGCCAGCCTGTTGCTGTCTCCAAATGGGACAAAAAAATCAATTTGAGATTTTGGAATGGAAACTTACTACTTAGATGTTTCAGTGTGCCTTTGGTGTCCACCCTTGAACCTAGGCAATCTTGCGATCAGTGTTTGTGATCACTTGATGAATAGAGGCCAATAATGTTGTAGGATCAAAAATTCAGCGATGCAATGTATCCCATTGTGGAGAAACGCCATTCTGTTTGTGGAGTTAAATTTGTATGGGCTGCAGAGGGGAGGGGCCAGTTCTGGAGTAGAATGTGATTGGAGGGAGAGCGAGTCAGTGGAAGTTGGAAGTTGACAGTTGGTGGCTGAAGAACTGAGGGAGGGATGGCTCTGAGGGGAGATGTAGATTTTATTTATTTATTTATATTTAATTTATATTCCGCCCTCCCCACATCAGCAGGCTCAGGGCGGATCACAACCAAGATTAAAAACATATTTCATCATATATACAATTTAAAATCATAAAACATCCCAATACATAGATTAAAATACATGTAAACATATTCACACACATATACACACACATATATATGTGTGTGTGTATGTGTGTAAACACAGCGGCACATAATCCAGATGACCCCCTATTTAGCCATCTCCAGAGTATTTTGCCAGGGATGTATGAGAGATGGAGGTGTCACTAGTAGGGAGATCGAATGTAACCCCAGGTATCAAAGGATCGGGCCTGCCCTACACAACATCTAATTAGGGCATGAGGGAGATAGAGTAGGGGTTTCTGTTTATGTTTTATCATTCCTTCCGTTCACTGTATATTTGCCTGCGTGTAGTGAGCAGTTAAATAAATGAGTTTTGGAATTTATGAAGGAAGAAAGCTCTTCTGTTCCACATAGTCCCTCAACCGCTTGGGCCCACTAGCAGAGGAGGGAGGTTGGGAGGCTGTCCCGCCTAACCAGGACCCCATACAGGGACAGTGGTGGCAGCAACTACCCGGAGACAGGAATGGGAGACAGCAGGTGCCTGGTAATGGGGAAAATTTAATCAAGTTTCTTATTTATATCTTATTATGAAGACTTAATAAGGCACAAGAAACTACGGTGAATGTGCAGAGCCGCTGGGTACAGTGATCCACATGGATTTTGACAAAACTACTGAGACAATCTGATCAGGAGTTCTCCTTGCCTGAATAGTGGAAGTTTGATTGCGGTACGTTTGCCTAGAAATTGTACTTACATTGAAGTTCTCTGCATGTCTTCTTGTGAGCAGAAGGTTGTCCTAAGCTCTGGCCTGAAGTATTGTATGATGGCCACTTCACTCGCTTAACACCCTTCAGTCAGAGCCAAAACACACGTTAAGAAAAACCTAGGTTCAGCACGTGTTCTCTTACCTCAAGGTTTGCCGGGATCTGGAAGCTTAAAGATCTGTAGGCGTCCTGGAAGCTTAAAGGATCTGTAGGCCCTGGAAGCTTAAAGGCGTCCTGGAAGCTTAAAGCTTAAAATACAGGCGCTCTGTAAATGCTAAACTTTAAGCTTCCAGGACGCCTACAGATCCCGGCAAACCTTGAGGTAAGAGAACACGTGCTGAACCTAGGTATTTCTTAACGTGTGTTTTGGCTCTCATTGTCATCTGGGGCCACCACTTGGATGCATCCTTTGGATTTACTATGTTGGGTATCAAAATATTGTGGGCTGTGGTTGTCTGTGGTTGTGGCTACCACCACCCATACACCATGTTTACAGGATGCTGACCTCAGTGAAGGAGGCGAGAACCACTACTCAACAAGAAATCATTTTGCTCTTAAAATTATCCAGATCTAGCTCAATTATTTTTAGACGAAATGTAATGGAAATTAGGGAATGTAAAGGACTCCCACGCAAGAAGAAATGTTGCCATTTTCTCCATTTCACGTATTTGTCCATTTGAAAGCCCCCCTACGCATCCCAGGGAAAAGGCTTAGTTGAACTCTTCTCCCCGGCATACTAGGGCTGTTTCCACACGTCTTATCTGCCTGAGGAACATCACACGAAAGACCCGGAAGACAACATCTTCTTGTGCGAAATCGTGCCAGGAAGACACTGTTATCTGGGAGTTTTGCACAAAATCGCACAAAACCCAGATAACAGCGTATTCCTGGCATGAATTATTTTGAGAAGACACTGTCTTCCAGGTCTTTTACGCGATGTTCTGCAGGCAGGTAAGACGTGTGGAAATGGTCTAGACTGGCATGTGCAAGGAACGTATTTAATTTGTCTGCCCATCCTCACTGGAAGCTTTTTCCCATCAAGTCAGGGAGAACAGAGCACAGCCCAAGATCGGGATGGTAAACAGAGTAAGGAGCTGTTCATGAGTGATCTTGGACCTATTTAGGTCCAAGGTGTCATCCCAGTAACATATACTAACGCAATATGGCTGCCTATCAGAGGTAACTTCAGGACATTCCAGAGATGCAATGAACAAGATTTGTTTGTTTTTTAATTAAAAAGGAGAAATACCATAGAATGACCTTACGTCCAAGGCCTCTTACAAATCATCGTTATTACATTACAAAACCAATAGAATTCAGCTCCCACCGTAGCAGTTTGGAGGCTGTTTTTGTCCCCCTTCCTTTTCAAAATAAGAAAGACGCCCAGCTTTTGTGGGGGACATTCTGGAAGACATTGCTCCCCACCAGTCCAGGGCCAGGAGCATGCAAATTTTATATGCTTGCTCCTCCCCTGTAATGCCACTCGCCATTCGGAGCCGCCCGCCCACCCATCCCACTATTTTGGCAATATTTCGTTGCTTTTAAGGGGCAAGCAGGAATTCTTTAGACTCTTTCAGATGGACCGAATGGGTTATTTTTATACCTACTTCATTTTGCCACTTTGCTGGGGTGGAGTGTTTCTGGGGGGGCTGCTTTTGAGTAATTTTGAGAAGAGCAAAATGACTTCTTGTTGAGCAGTGGTTCTCACCTCCTTCACTGAGGTCATAGTGTCCTGTAAACATGGTGGATAGGAGGTGGTACCCACAACCACAGACAACCACAGACAACAATATTTTGATGCCCAACATAGTAAATCCAAAGGATGCATCCAAGTGGTGGCCCCAGATGACACTGACTGAATGGTGTTAAGCGAGTGGCCATCATACAATACTTCAGGTCAGAGCTCACAAGAAGACACGCGGAGAACTTTGATGTGCTGGGATTGGCTGGAACAGTGTGGGCTTTTGTTTAAATCAAGAGACTATGGTGAGCACCCTGAGACATCTAATGATGGGGGAGAGACTTCCCAAACTGGCCTCTTATGACTTATCAGTTGGAGGAGTAAAATCATAGAATCATTGGGTTGGAAGGGACCTCCAGGGTCATCTAGTCCAACCCCCTGAACAATGCAGGAAATTCACAGCTACCTCCCCTTCCCCCACACACATCCAGTGACCCTTGCTCCATGCCCAAAATGCAAAACACCTCCAGGATCCCTAGCCAAACTGGCCTGGGGAAAATTGCTACCTGACCCCAAGGTGGTGATTGGCATTACTTTGAGCAAGTAATAAGGGGCCACAAGAACTAAGCACTGATGTAACCCTTTCTGCCCTCCCCATCATGATCTGCCCAGGTTCACAGAATCAGCATTGCTGTCAGATGGCCATCTAGCCTCTGCTTGAAGACCTCCAAAGAAGGAGACCCCACCACCTCCAGAGGAAGCCTGTTCCACTGAGCGACTGCTCTGTCAGGAAGTTCTTCCCAATGTTTAGATGAAAATTCTTTTGATTTAATTCTTGCCTGTGCAGAGTTGGTAACAGTGTCCCCTCCGGGCTGTGGCTTCGCCAGTTGAACCCCAGCGTTTGCCAGCATGAGGGTGGGGGAGTAACAACCTCTCTCCTCCGACTCTGGTGTTCAGGCCAGGAAAAGCAATTAGCAATTAAGGCTGCCTTGCACTTGGAGCCAGGGTGGAATTGCCCATTAATCCTGACATGCCTCTGGCAGCCCAGTAAGTAGGTGTCTGCATTGAGGTCTGAGTATCAACATGGCTCAGATCATTTTAATAAATAAATCCCAGCTGAATCCGATTTTTGTTTAGCGTCTTTATTTTGTGGGTGATGGGGTAATAAAATCCCAAATGCCCCTCTTTCTCGACCCTCACCTACCTCATCAAATACTGAGCAGATAATAGTTTGGCTTTCCGTTCTTTTCCTCTAAAGCAACCCAAACATAAGGCCGTGTTGTTAGCTGGAGAGGACAGCAACTTTCCTCTGCAGCAGTTAGCATCTTTTAAGGGAGGGGGAAATGGAAATCTAGCCCATCAGTTTCACGTGAACGTGTGTGACTTGAATTCCTTCTGAGAACATGTTCAGTTCATCTTGTTCAAGAGCTCCTGCCTGCGCTGTTTCCCGCTGTTTTTTTTCTTTCTCGGTGCAATCGTACAAGCTCCTAATTAGCCGTGACAGAGCCACACTTTGCAGTGTGTGTGGGCAGGCAATGTGCATCTGTTAATTTTCACACCATCCTTTGGTGTTCGGAGCGTCTAAATTTTGCTTCGGATGCTGTTAATGCTGGAATATACAGTTGGAGAGATTTCCACTCCCCTCCCCTTGTTGTTCCAGCGACAGTTCTTGAAATAAAGCCATACTTTGAGGGAGAGACTCTGAAACATGAACCATTGGCAGGATGAGGCAAAGGGGACACCTCTCTTCCACAGCCATGATTTGCTTCACGTAATATTTTTTCCTCCCCCCTTCCCCAGGCTTTCTGCTTTGTGACATGATAGTTAATTTGTGACATGAAGATGGAGAGCTTGGTTTTAGAATAGCAAATGTCTGTTTTTGGAGTGGGGGAGAGAAATCAGCGGGGGTTGGTAACTCCTCAAAAGTGGAGCTCTGCAAACTCAAACTACTTGAACTAATCTACTATTCAAAGGCTCAATTATGTGTGGGTATGTGTGAGCCATCAAATCGCAACCAACTTATAGTGGCCCCATCAACAAGTTTTCAAGGCAAATGAAAAACAGGGGTGGTTTGCCATTGCCTTCCTCTGCAAAGTCTTCCTTGGTGGAGTCCCATTCAAGTACCGACCCCGCTTAGCTTCTGAGATCCGATGTCGTCGAGCTATATCCTGCTACCTTCCCACCCAGGTGTGAGCAGTCTGCCTAGCTCTCTGCCATTTAATATGCATTTATGATTAGCAAAATAATGTGCTGCAAACCATAGTAGCAAGACACCCAGTTGAGCAAAACCTTTCCAGCTCCCTCCCAGGAGACTAAAACATGGGCTGTTTTTACATGCTCTTAAAGAGACGGCCCACTCACTGAACTCTGGTAGGTTTTCTCACTCACTCACTCCATATGTCTCCAATTTCAAAGCGGAAGCAGGCTGTTTGGCTTCTGTTTTTTTCAACGTCTTTTCTGAGAATGCAATTTCCCGCACTCTCCTACACCCCCCAAAAGACACCAAAAAAACAGAAGCCAAACAGCCTGCTTCAACTTTGAAACTGGAGACATATGGAGTGAGTGATAAAACTCACCACAGTTCGGTGAGTGGGTCATCTCTTTAAGAGTGTGTGGATGGACTGTGAATGGAATGCTGGTGAAAAGGTATGATTGGTTCCTCCCTGCCGTGGACGTGCAAGATTTCTGGTAAGAAAGGTGCTTGAGGGATTTTCCTTTACAACATCCTTCAGACATTCCACCCTCCTTTATCCCACCTATCAGAACCCTGGCTCAAATCCTATCCAGCAAACAAGGGCCATCAACTATCTCTGATAATTTTAAACTCTTCCGGGGAAAACGTAATCTAAACTTTAAGTTTTTTATCCTACCCCAGAGACGCTTAATTAAAATTACAGTTTCATTGTCCGGCACTGGGAATAACTAATCTAAACCTCCCCAGCTCTCATTTTCACACCCCAGAATGCCAGTCAAGGCTTCACAGTCCCTTTGTCTATTCCAGGAGGCAACCATTAAGGTCATTGTCTGTCGGGCTGAAGTCACCTTCCAGCCCCAGGGCCCATTTTGCCCTATAATTGCTTGGGCTTGGCTCCAGCCAAACTACTCTGAGCCTCCTCTCTCTACTCCTCTGAAAATAACTATTCCCCGAGCCCTATACCCTATATCCAATCTCCTCATTGCTTTTTCTGGGACTCTTGTATGCCTGCGATTTATAAATATGTTCCTCTTGCTGTATGTGTGAACTTCCCCTTTTAAATAAAATATTCTTTTTTTTGGAAAACATCCATCTAGTCAGTTTCCTCGGGGAAGGGACCTGGTGAAAATTGGTGGAGGATCTCACTTGTTACCGCTCCTTGCAGCTTCTTCTTGTTTTCTAATTCTCCCTACTCACAAGGAGACCCATCTAGGTAACTCAGGGATCAACTACAACTTACGATTTCTTGAACTTTTTGTTTTGCTGTTTTACCTACTGGACTGTCGTGGGAAGAGAGGAACACTTTAAATCCTCCCCATCTGTTCCAAACAATTAGATGATTACGTGGACCCAAATGATTGCAAGTGGGATTGTGCAATATGCGCTGCTGAGAGTGGGTTGTGAAATTGCAACTGCTCTTTTTATGCTACTAGTTTTAATGGTTTATTTCTGTATTTGGGCGGGGGGAGAGCAGACTACAAATTGAATAAACAAACAAACAAATTTATCACTGGAAAAAGCCATCCCTGAGTTATCCTAGATGGAGTACAAATATAAGAACTTTTTAAGTTTCCCATCATAAGGGTAAAAGCAACTTGGGGTGGGGAGGGGGTGCTTTTTTTAATAAGGAAGAAACAGGGGAGGAAAAGGTTATAGCTTCACTCCCCGTACCATTCTTCTTCTTGATAAAACAATCCGGGCAGCTAAACTGACAAAAGGAAAACAAACATTTAAAATGAACTTGGAAGAAACTGTATGGTGTATCTGAGTCCTCAAAATTTGTCTTGGTTTGTGATTTTCCTTAAAAAATTACAGCTGTGGTTCAGGTGAGAGACCTACCATGCTGAAAAGAACTTAAGAAAGAGTGTAGGCAGGATTTGACTAATGAGTGCCCCAACATAATGACCAAAGAATAAGTGACATTGAAGATGGCTATTGGTATCCCTGGGTGTATAAGTCAAGAGTAAAAAGATAAATTATTTTTATAACACCTCGTCAGAAACCTGCTTCTTACAGAGTAAAATAAATTAAAAGCTTTTAATTAAAATCTAGCATTAAAAACCCAGCCCAGCATAACAACTAGAGTTACCAATTCCAGGTTGGAAAACTCCTAGAGATTTGAGGATGGAGTTGGGGTGTGTGATGCCATAGAACCCACCCTCTAAAGTTGCCGTTTTCTCTAGGGGAACAAGGGGACCCAGCTCCAGGTTGGAAAATTCCTGGAGATTAAGGTGATGAAGCTTGGAGAAGGCACAGTTTGGGGAGAGGAGGGACCTCATCAGGGCATAATCCCATCAACTGCACCCTCCAAAGCAGTCATTTTCCCCAGGGGAACTGATTTCTGGGACTGAAAGTTCAGTTACAATTCCGAGAGATCTCCAGCCTCCGCCTGGAGGCTGGCCACCCTAATGGGAACTGGTCTAAATAGTCTGGAGATCAGTTACTCCAGGCCTCACCTGGAGGTTGGCAACCCTAGATAATGTAAACCATAAAAACAGACCACTATCAGCTTAAAATAACAGTTTCCAGATTAAAATAGTATTAACAGTTCAACTCCTTAATGCCATGGCAACGGGGATAGGAAAACTAACTCAGCTCTCCGTACACAGACCATTCTTCCACTTTCATGGTTCCTTAGACTTCGTTAAACCTTAGGAGAGGACAAAGACTGTCATAACGTATCTAGCTGACCTTTTCCATTTCCTGGGGTTTAGAGCATCCTAAAGGAGGTATTTTCACTGTGGTGTGTGTGTGTGTCAGCAGGTTAATTTATTCTTCAGCAGCAGTTTTGAAAGCCTTTTACATCTACATTGTACAGTTGTCGAAAGGCAGTGTGGTGTAGTGGTTAGAGTGTTGACTTGGGATCTGAGACACCCAGGTTCAAATCCCCACTCTTGCCAGAAATCCTTGAGCCAGTCCTTTTAACCTACCTCACAGGGCTGTTGTGAGATGAGGAAATGTTGTAAGCCACTTAAGACCTTGTTGAGGAGAAAAGCGGGGTATAAATGAAATAAATAAATAAATACATTTGCAGTCTGGAACTTGTACTTGGGGTGTATCTACAAATTCAACATCCTCTTTATTGAGAGGTGGGGTGGGCGTGTGTTATCTTGGGCCAGACTTTCTTTCTTCCTCTGCTTAATCTACCTTACAGGGCTGTTGTTAGGATGTAAAGGGGGACAGAGCATGTATACTGCCTTGAGTCCTTTGGAAGAAAGGTGGTGTATAAATATGTGGAGAATGGGTGGGGAAAGAATGTCTGATGTTCGTAGCCTAACAGCAAATCAAATGATTTGTTTTCATAAGATGTCTAGGTTATATGAGCCGAGAGGGAATTTTTCTCACAGAGCCTGCGATAGATTTGGGAGGCCTTGCCCCACCCCTCCAAAAAAAGTTTGTACAGTTGAGTATCTTACAGAAAATAAAATTATAAAGCACATCAGGAATCCCATAGATTTTGTAGAAGCATTTGCAAACAGAAGAGGTTAACTAAATGGAAGTTAGCATGCATTTAACATATATTTATATGTGGAGATTTACAGTAGCCCCTACCAATAAAGTTTTGTGTTGGTCTGTAGTACAAAAGCAAGATTTGGCACCATAGAGGCCAACAAGATTTTCAGGGTATAAGTGTTTGAAAGACAAAGTTCCCTTTTTCAGGAGCTTTGGCTCCCAAAAGCTTAAACCCTGAAAATCTCTAAAGTGCCACTGGACTCAAAACCCCACCCGCAATAAAAAGCACGTTGCCAATGCATTGCAATCCCTCTTTTCTTCCCACCTATCTTTACTCCATTTACAGATGAGATAGAATAATTAACACGCTGCTTTCCAAGGCTTAGAGAAGAATTTGAGTGCGAGTCAAACCATCTATATTAGGCTCTGGCGGTGGAACGTGGGTGGTGGAGCCTTTGTAACTAGCAGAAAGTATGAGCCCTCTGGACTGGTCAAGAAGACTGCTCAAAGAACCTGATGTTCTCTCTTGCCTGGCAAACAGTCCATTTTAACTTGCTGTGCCCTCCACCCCCCATGGATTTTGGAATGGGGAAAAATACATTCCATGTATGCATGTGGGTACGGTCACCCACAGAGTGGGCAGGAGCCCAGCTATAAATAAAACCAGCTATAATTGGACTCTGTGGATGAATAAGCAGCGAAGCTGAACCAGATGTTTGAGGCTAGCTTGAGCTGTCAGAGGAAAGAAACCCTTGGTAATTCATCTTTTGGCTTTTATTAGAGTCGCTCTGCGCAAGACATCTTACACGAGGATGCTCAAATGACTTACTTTCTGTGGGGCCTTATATTTAAGGGCACTCTCTCCCTAGCAGTGCATGTGTATCCACAATGGGAGAACAAGTGCAAGATCTTTCATTGGAGTGTCCCCATGTAAGATGTCTGGTGTAGAGATACTTTTAGACTTTTTAAAATACTCTAAGCTAAAGCCTTCCCTTTGTAAGAAAGGTGGAAGTTAGGGGAAAAGTGACTTTCAAGCAATGCAGACATGAACATTTATTTCAAATCTAATGCATAAGATAATACAAAAAATGTTGAAGACCAATATACAATTTAAACCAGAAGCCTTTTTGTTGGGATTAATGGATAAACAGTTGGAAAACAAACATGGTATCTTATTGCTTATTTTTATTTATTTATTTATTTTATTTTTAACCCGCCCTCCCCACAAGTGAGCTCAGGGCAAGGTACAACATTGATTAAAATACAACTTAAAATCAATAATAAAAACAGAAACAGATAAAATACTGTACCCCTTTCGGGGCAGCCAGCGTGAGTGGACTCTCCATACCCCTTGTAGAGGGAAACTGGTGGAAGGCTCAGCAATGATGGGTTAAATTAGCCTCCACCATATGCCTGGCGGAACGTCTCTGTCTTACAGGCCCACCTAAATGATACAAGATCCTGGCGGGCCCGAGTGTCCTCAGACAGAGAGTTCCACCAGGTTAGGGCCAGGACCAAAAAGGCCCTGGCCCTGGTAGAGGCCAGCCGAGCCTCCCTAGGACCACCAGTAGATGTTTTCCAGTTGAACAAAGAGCTCTCTGGGGCACATACAGGGAGAGATGGTTCCTTAGGTATGCTGGTCCCAGTCTGTTTAGGGCTTTATAGGTCAAAACCAATACCTTGAACCGGATCCAGAATTCTATGGAGAGCCAGTGAAGCTGTTGCAAGATAGGCATAATGTGTGTCCTACATGAAGCTCCAGTTAGGACATGTGCAGCAGCATTCGGGACCCGTTGAAGTCTCCAGATCAAGCCCAAGGGCAGCCCTGCATAGAACGAGTTACAGTAGTCCAACCTGGTGGTGACCGGTGCATGGATCACTGTCATTAGGTCCTGGGCCAAGAGGCAGGGCGCCAGTTGCCAGGCCTGCCAAAGGTGGAAAAAGGCCACCCGAGCCACAGCCATGATCTGGCCTTCCATAGACAAGGAGGAATCCAGAATCATGTCCAAACTCCTAATCAATGGTATGAGCACGAGTGGTGCCCCCCCCCCAAAGTTTGGGAGAAGGATCCCTGCCTCCAACAGTCCATGGCCCAAGTACAGGACCTCCGTCTTCGTGGGATTCAACTTCAGCCTGCTCTGTTCTACCCACCCAGACACGGCCTCCAGAGCTCTCAACAGGGTGTCAGGGGCAGAGTCAGGTCGGCCACCCATCAACAGATACAACTGGGTGTCTTCTGCATATTGATGACAACCCAGTTCGAAACTCCACACCAACTGGGCAAGGGGGCACATATTAATATTGAACTACAGGGGAGAGAGTATCGCCCCCTGTGGGACACCACACTCCAAAGGTTGGCATGTGGACAGTCTGCCCCCCAGCACCACCCTCTGTCCCCGATCGTGGAGAAAAGAGACAAGCCACTGCAAGGCCGTCCCCCACATTGGCGAGGCGGTGGGCCAACAACTCATGGTCGACTGTATCGAACGCTGCTGAAAGGTCTAACAAGATGAGCAGCGCCGGCCCGCCCCGATCCAGGTGCCTACGGAGATCGTCCGTGAGGACAACCAACACTATCTCTGTCCCGTGACCCGAACAGAACCCGGAGTGGTATGGGTCCAGGACATATATGACCATGGCGGCTAGGTTTTTATATGGTCAAAAATTGAAAAGTACAGTATTGCCTTCAGTTGAGGACTGGATTGTGGAAATGATGTAGTTAGTGGAGATGGTTAAACTTACAGCTCTGGTCAAGATAGAACGTTGTCTACCTTTATGGTTAACTGAAAACCCCTTATTGGCTTTCTGCATGAGATGAGGAAAAATGAACTGATGATTTGTGGTTTTGATTTCTAAGAAGATAAACCTGGGAAAAATAAATAAAAAGGGGTGAGTATTGAAAAGGTAAATTTTGGAGATACTAAAACTAAAAATATAATATTTATTAAAATATGATAGGTGTTGTAGAGGAAAATGGAAAATGAAATAAGTATTATTTTTCTTTGTTGTTTCAATTTTTGTTCTTTTTCTTTGTACTCTTTTTTCCTTTGCTTTCTTTTTCTATTTCTCTGCCCTTTTTATTGGGCTTTTAATCTTATCAGTAAAATAAAAAGTATTCTTGAAAAAAAAAATCTTTCCAATCTTTCCTAACATTGGGGAAGCCAAAGGAAGAGGTGCAAATATTACAACCTGGGACCACGCTGGGACTCCATTCTGACATATAAAGGGTGAGCTAAAAATCACAATCTTTTCATTTTTGGGGGTTGAACCTAAGGCGGTGTAATTCCAAAACTGTCCCAAGATGTCTGGTATTATTAATGTTCTGCTATCTATCTGAGGCAAACATAGCTCTTCCCAACAGCAGCCTTTCCTGTGTATTTCTGAAAGTATTTATTTTGCCAAGTTCAATGAACCTGTGTGTTCCTGAGAGAGTCTGTGTGTTTCTCAGAGAAAGGATTCTGGCAAAATCAGGAAAGCTGTGTGGAAGCCTGAAAGCCTAATTCTGTCTAAGCCAGGCAAACTATTTGAGCTCTTGGGACCATCTGTACATAGCGAGAAATTATTCCATCTAGGCCAGGCAAGCTGTGCGGGAAGGAGAATTTATGTCTGCGTGTATTAGATGAAAATTTATTCTGTTAGTGAAGATCTGTGTGTAAAATGGCTCTGCATGACTGAGCCTGTGAATATACCTTTAAGAAGATATAATTATTTTTGAAACCACCAAACTTAACGACTATTCTGAAACCAATATGCTTATCAAAACTCTGAAACCATCATGCGTATGTACTTACAAATACTACTTTTGTTTAAGGAAAAAAAGATCCTTTTTTTACCTCACAAGCTGACTGTTCTGTTAAACTACCATCTATAACAAAGGCTTCCTGTAGTACCAGTTAAGCTGGGGAGAGCTAAGGCAAAAGTGTTGGGTAGCAACAAAAACCTTTTGAGGGCATCAGGAAGGCAGCAATATATACTCACACAAACACAAAAGGGAGTTCTTGAGGTAAAAGCTTGGGTAAAGTAAAGAACACCTGTGTGAGTGGAATTAAAAAGTGTGTTGGCTATGGCCAGAGCTCTCCTGAGGTATAAGTTTAAGGCAGGGCTTTTTTCTGGGAAAAGAGGTGGTGGAACTCAGTGGGTTGGCAGCACATGGGGCAACTCCTGGCAGGAGGTGGTATCCCTGGTACCACATACGTGCTTCCGGGACTGTGCAATGATGTTACTTCTGGGAAGTGACATCATTGTGCAGGGTGCAGCCACCTCTGGAAGCGCTCCCACAAGGGGGGGGAGTTTAAATCACCCTCTCCACTGCTGGCAATTTAAACTCCCTCCTTGTTCCAGCTGACTGGCTGGAGCAAAGGGGGGGGGTAAAGTTTAGATTGCCCTCCTACTACCCACCCCTCCCTCTTGCTGGAGCAAGGAGCAAGGTGCTTCCTTCACCCGGTGCGAGAGGGTGAGAGGATTCCCTCGTCCCTCTGGTACCGGTTGAAGTGGGCTTTTTTTCAGAGAACTCATCTCTGTCTGGAGATCAGGGGGCAGGGCCACTGGCCACGTGACCATTTTCAAGAGGTGCCAGAACTCTGTTCCACTTTGTTCTAGCTGAAAAAAGCCCTGGTTTAAGGTAATGTAAGGAGGAGCTGAATTTAAAGTGCAAAGCCAAAGGTTTAACATAAGGTTTAAGGTTAACTCAAAACAAACAGCAAATCATTGCGGAATGGTTCAAAACTAAGAAAAATGTTACAGTGAGCCTTTGTTTCTTATAAACAGTATCAGTGCTTTGTGGTGATTTTTCTTCCTGCTCTTCTGAATACCCTTAGAAGAGTAACTTCCGAGTATTCTCAATTCTTGTCTAAGGTGATGTCGTGATTTGAATGTTGGGCTGGGAGCCCTGAGTTCAGGGTGTGTGATGGTTAGTCTGTCAAACTATGATCTGAGAGATCCAGATATGAGTCTCCATCCAGCTGTTAAAACTTGCTGTGTGACCTTTAGCTAGTCTCTGAGGCATATTTATTTTCTACATTACAATGGAACAATTTGTTCCTTCCCCCATTATTTGTACATGTTGGCTCCTTAGTTTTACTTTTTAGAACGGTAAGTTGTGATGTCCCTTGTCCCAACACCAGTTGCCTCCATCCTTGTATCCCCTTGTTTTGACCACTCTTGCCCCTGCTGTCTGAACCTGAGAGCAGGAACTTGAGGATCAAAACACACGAGATGCACCAGTAAGTGTTGGATCCTGCAAGGATTCATGGGAATTGTAGTTTTAAAAAACCAGCTGCTCATGTGAATCTCAGCTCAGCCAGGAAGAATCACAACTGGAGGGACTTTCTGTCTCGGACACTCTCTCTCTCTCTCTCTTTCAAAAATTCTCCAGGAGCTCAAGATGGGGTTGGGGGGTTGGGAACAACATAACAAGAGGCAGGATAAAAGCCAAAGTGTTTTGCTAGTGAGAGAGAAACCCAGTACCTCCCATTCTTCTACTCCTGGCAGGGTAGTGTTATATCCCCCCCCCCGCCCTGTCTCTGTAGGCAGCTTGGCGGAATTTTGCACAAGTCACAGGTGAAAAGTCCATTGGACAGCAGTCAGAGAGCCAAGCTGCAAGACCAGGACGCCTACATTTCCCATCAAAACTTGAGGGAAGCTGACAAGTGTCCAACCTGTGTCATTCGTCACTTGTAGCTTGGCCCTGAGCTCCTGAAAGAAAACCAGCCAATTGGATTTTTGAAAGAGAATCTTTGAAAGAGAATCTCTCCATTCAAGTGGCTATTCTTTGCAAGTGGCTATTCTTTCCTCCAGTTGCTTGGGCGGGGTGGTGGTAAAACTACCATTCCCAGGGAAGATTGCAGGACCAATCAAGTGCTCTTCACGTGAAATTCATCTCATGTGTTTCCACTCACCCCTATTTATTATCTGCAAGCTAAAGGGAAAATCACAGCCTCGGCCTAACCTACCTCACAGGGTTGTTGTGAAGATAAAATGGAGAAGAGAATCTGGTTCGAGTCCCCATTGGGGAGAAATGAAAGACGAAATGAAGTAAATAAAGAAATCCCTCCTCTGCCACACAACTTGTGGGGTGATCTTGGGCCAGTCACTCGCAGGATTGCAGCAAGGATAAAAAGGGGAATGGAAAACCATGTATGCTACCCTGAGTCTCTTTATTGCAAGATGGCATAAAACAGGATCGGATAGGTTTGGTGCAATCTTGGGGTTCTTCAGCATTGACCTTTGCCATTTTGAGGGGGGACTCTAGCATGACTAAGCAATGTAGTTTGATCTGGATTCCTGCACTCATGGCAATGACTTTTAGGACTTTACTCAGCTCTATCCCTGGCTCAGTTTGACTGATGGGTAGGGTTCTCAGCTCCAACACAGGAAATTCCTGGAGATGTGGGATGGTGGTGGTTTGGAACAGCTGGGTCAGGGTGAAGAGGGAGCTCAGGGCCAAGCTACATGTGACGAATGACACAGGCTGGACACTTGTCAGCTTCCCTCAAGTTTTGATGGGAAATGTAGGCGTCCTGGTCTTGCAGCTTGGCTCTCCGACTGCTGTCCAACGGACTTTGCAACTGTCACTTGCCCAACATTCCGCCAAGCATTTCCCATCAAGACTTGAGGAAAGCTGACAAGTGTCCAACCTGTGTCAGGCGTCACTTGTAGTTTGGCCCTCAGCAGGAATGTAATTCCATGGAGTCTGTCCTCTGACACTTCCATTTCCTCCAAGAGAACGGATCCTTGTAGACTGGAAGTGACCTGGTAACCCCAAACCCCATCCTCCCTAGGCATCACCCCCAAATCTCCAGCAATTTCTCAACATGGAGTTGGCAACCTTAGTTTCCACCCCCATAATATACCAATCCCAACAACCATTTTCCAGCTTTGTGTTTTTAAAAATTCTCTCAGTTGGCTGTGCTGAACCTCCTGATTTATTCATAAACTGCTATCAACCCCCCATCTCTTTTTCCCAATTAAACAAACCTAACACTACCCTAACGGATAAAAATACATGTTGTGTTGAAAGCTGTATGTAGCTGTTTAACACCCTGCATGGTTCTTGCATACTAATCCTCAACAGTTAATTTTTTTTATATTGTACTTATTTTGTATCCACTTTAAATACACCTGAGATGTCTTTTTTTTTTCACAAACCGCCCAACAGCTGCAGAACATTTTTTTAAAAAAGTTGTGCAAGTCTTATCCCTAACCTTTGCAAACCTTGTGCCAGGGAAAACAATTTAGTGTATGCGTTTGCAAACTATTTATATCTTTCAGCTTATGTATTTTTTTCTTATCAACATGTCACTGCATTCGTTGGGTAGCCTGACTAATTATGGTAAGGAGAATACAAATATTAAACTGGTAGACAAGTGATAAGGAGAAACAAAATTATAAAAGGATAAAATAAAAAGAGGATGTGAGCCTAAAGCCCACACATCTTTCTTGTTGTTGATGACTGAAGCCTGTTCACTCAAACTGCTAATGTGGGGTTAAGGGTATTTCTGCCTACTGGTAGCTATTATTCTGCTATCTAGTTCCCATAGCAACCCACAGTGTCTTCAGAGTAGAAATTCAAACATAGGCCTCTCTGGTCTAGGGTTGCCAATAGGGATCCCATTTCCCCAGTGTGGGCGGAGGATCCCCCCGAATTCACCCTCCACCCTGCCACCACTCACCTGGCCGGCAGGGGAGAAAGGAACTGGAACAGGTCTCCCAGGGGCACTCTCAGTGGCCAGCACGAAAATGTCACTCCCAGGAACGATGCCATTTTGCCACCCCGAGAGCATGCAGCAGGCCAATTTGGGCCCCAAATAGGCCGAATTGGGCCCGTTTCAGGCCCAAATCATCCCGTTGTGAAGTGCACGCATGCTCGCTTTGTGCGTGCACACCCATGTGATGATGTCACCCAGAAGTGCTGGAAGTGACGTCATTGCGTAGGTATGGGGCCACGTGCACTTTGCGCATGAGTGTGAAGCATGCTGCAGCCATGAACAAGGCAAGTACCAGGTCCCCAGCCTCCCGCCGGGACACTAAGGGAACTTGGCAACCCTAGTTGCTAGCCCTTGGCAGTCTGTGGGAGCCCTGGGAGTGGACATTAATTCCTATATTGGAACAGGAAGTGACAACATGACTCTGATTCTACCTCAATACTGACAAGAAAGCTTGCTGGATGACTTCGGGCCAGTCACACGCTATCTACCTAACATACCTCACAAGGCTGTTGTGAACATAAACTAGAAGAGAATTGTGTAAGCTGCTTTAGGTCCCCACTGGGGAAGTCGGTGTACAAATTAATTAAAACAAATACATACAAAATAAACTTCCTCCCTACTAATTCTTTAGCTGAGTATGTTTAGCTTGGAGAAGAGGACCGATATGGTCCTGTTCTTTGAATACCTGAAGGGCTGTCACATGGAAGAGGACTAGATCTCTGCTACTCCAGACTAGATCTAATAAGTGGCAACTGCAAGGTCTTGTAGGGGACATCTTATTTTCCATTCCACCTCCATGTCCTCTTTCCATTCCCCGCTCCCCATAGCCTCTCCCCTTTTTCCTGCTTCCTCCTCTCCTTCCCATTCACTAGCCAATGTACTAGGCTTGCCAGTTCCCCACTGGTGACCTTCGCTCTCACCCTCCATCCCCACCCCTGCTTACCTGGCCAACTGGGGAGGAATGCACCTCCTAGGGGCGTGCTCCCGGGCAATTCTGCATGCTCCCATGGGCTTGATCTGACCTGAGTCAGGCCACTGTGGAGCACGGGAGTGTTCCTGCCCTCCACAGCGGCCCAATTCTGGTCAATTCGGGCCCAAATCAGGCCGGATTGGGCCCAAATTGGGCCTCTGTGGAGCGTGGAATCACTGTTGCACTCCACAGCGCCCCATCTAGGGTGAATCCAGGGGCAGCTGCAGCCCACATGACGACGTCAATTCCCAGAAGATAAGTGCCTGGTCCCCCACCTCCTGCCAAGAGGAGTGGGGGCCTGGCAACCCTACAACCTACCTTTATCTGCCCCCACCTTGTCTTCAGCTTTCCCTTCTTCCCATTCCCTGGCAGCCTCTCCTCAGGAAAACTATAGCCACATTGCACAGTGATAGCTGCTAGGCCATGGCCAGTTATAAGGTGGGAAACCCACAGACTTGTGTAGGGGGGTATCTTATTTCCCCCGAAACCCCATCTTCCCCGTTGCCCCTTTCCACACAGCTGCTTCTCCCATGTGGTCCAGTTGCATGGTGCCAGCTGAGCCAGGCCCACTTGCATGGTAGGGAACCTGTAAGGACTTGCCGGGGACTTTTTTCTGTATCCCCTTCTTCGCACTATTTCCTCTTTCCCTCCTCCTGGCAGCCTCCACATACTCACTTTTCCAAATATCCTTCTTTCCTTCCAACCTACCACACAATTTACTTTTTTAATCTGCCTTTCCATCTTCACCTATATTTCATAGAATCATAGAATCATAGAGTTGGAAGGTGTCATAGAGACCATCTAGTCCAACCCCCTGCCCAGTGCAGGATCAGCCTAAAGCATCTCTGACAAATATTCGCCCAGCCTCTTCTTGAAAACTGTCAGTGAAGGGCAGCTCTCCACCTGCCTAGGCAGCTGATTCCACTTTTGAGCTACTCTGACCATGAAAAAGTTCTTCCTAATATCCAGCCGGTACCTTTGTGCATGTAATTTAAGCCCATTGTTTCAGGTCCTACCCTCTGCTGCCAACTGGAACATCTCCCTGCCCTCCTCCAAATGGCAGCCTTTCAAATACTTAAAGAGAGCAATCATGTCCCCCCTCAATCTCCTCTTCTCCAAACTAAACATTCCCAAGGCCCTCAGCCTTTCCTCATAGGGCTCAGTCTCCAGACCCCTGATCATCCTCGTCGCTCTCCTCTGCTGCACCCTCTCGATTTTGTCCACATCCTTTTTGAAGCGAGGCCTCCAGAACTGCACACAATACTCCAGGTGCGGCCTGACCAAGGCAGTATAGAGAGGGGCTATGACCTCCTGCGATTTCAATGCTATGGCCCCTTTGATACAACCCAGGATTGAATTGGCCCTTTTTACCACCGCATCACACTGACTGCTCATATTTCGTTTACAGTCCACTCTTACCCCAAGATCTCTTCCACATATACTACTGCCCAGAAGTGTATCCCCCATCCAGTGTTTGTGCTTCCCATTTTTGTTTCTTCATTTACTTCATTTATATACTACCTTTCGCCACAACGGAGACCCAAATCAGCTTACATTATTCTCCTTGCCTCTATATTACCCTCAGAATAACTCTGAGAGGTAACTTAGGATGATTATGTGTGACTGGCTCAAAGTCATCCAGTAAGATCTCACAGGAGAACGGAGATTCAAACCTGACTCTCCCAGATCCTATTCTGAAAGTCTAACCACTACACCAGCTTTTGGGGATGGAGGAGCTACTGCTGAACAGTCGCAAGCAGCTGAGCCTGGGCTACTCCTTATATTATTTGATTTTCTGTTTTTAGACTTCAGATTTTTCTGCAAACCTGGGGCGTTGTTCAGGTGTGTAGGAAGATGTGTCTTGTCCACTCACGGCTCCAAACTCTGGATTTAAGTATCCTCAGATCAGGGCCATTTGATTACCAGTACATAAGATGGGCTTGAGTTACAGGAGAGTAGAGTTCATCTGGACAGCAGCTGAAACCTCTTAATCATGATAACGGTTCAAAAAAGGAACCTGGCACCCGAGAGTGGGTGGATATTAGAGATACTTCAACCAGAGGTTGGGCAGCTCTCTCTCTGGAAAGCTGTAGCTTTGAATTCCATGCCCTGAGCAGCGTGTTGGACTTGACGGCCTATATAAGACTCCTTCTTACTTTAGGACTTCATGCCATATGTGACTCCCAAACACAGAACTTGGTTCTCAAAGCAAGTTCCGTGCCATCTTTTTTCATTAAGCTCAACCATGACACTGTTAGTACGTGACAAAGAGAAGGAACACTGAGAACTGCCTATTATGTATCTAGATATGCAGCTCATTAGGAAAGACATTCCATATGTCATTTTGGCACTTATTCAGGCACTCCGCGATGCCGGAAGTTTGACGGAGATGTAAATATTCTGCCCTGGCAGTAGCCTGCAAGTAATTGCGGAGGAGAAAGGAAGAGAGGGGGGGGAAACCCCATTGCACATGTTTAAGTACCAATAGATCTGTCCTATGAACATTCCTCATTACGAAAGATTTACATTAAACTTAATCACATTCAGTAGCACAGAGAAACCCCTCTCAGGCAGCCATATTCACACTTGCAATCACCATATGTTAAAGAACTTGTGGAAATGTTACCCCCACTCCAAATAAATTGCCCAGCTAATTACTGGATTAAGTTGGGGATTAACTCTTTTGGTGCATGCATTTCGTTTGCTGTTAGGTTCTCCACAGCTGCATTTTGAATGTGTAATTGCACAGTTGTTTTCCTTTTCTGATCTTGCTCTTTAGCCCTGGAAAATCAGCATGTTATGATACCCGGTGGCACAGTGCCATCCAAAGAGTGTACGGGGAGGGCACTGTTATTGATCCATTACTAGAGAGTCTGGGAACTTTGTGTCAAACATGTGTGGTAGTTGAATGTATCGTTTTTCTACAGCTTGGATCACTTATGAGCGGAGTCTCAGAATTCCTTGCCTCACTGCCATCCATTTTGAGCATCTGCCAAACAGATCGGCAGCTGTGCAGCGGCTGCGGTTATGGAGTTACAGTCCTGCTGCTGCTATACAGTTGGGAAAATCAACTCACTGGAGACAAGCTCCAGAGAAGGAATTTCTAAAGTTCGCAGCTGCTGCTTTGAGCCAGATGACATTTTGAGGAACGATATTCCCCACTCACCAGGTAATAATATGAGTGATTATGGTACCTATATACAGAATACCTTGCAAGAAAAAAATATAGCAATTGGATGATTGATTCATCACATGCAGTCTCTCTCTCTCGCACACAGGGCTCATTTTGAGGGGGAACGTGCAGGGACGCAGTTCTGATAGTTCTCCAAAGAGGTCACATGTCAGGTGGCCCCACCCACCTGCTTTTTGGCCATTTTGGGCCTGTTTTTAGCCTGGATTGGAACCAAAATGGCCAGGATCGGGCCTCTCATGGGTGGTGGATCACTCTCCCGCTCAGCAGTGGCCAATTCTGACCATTTTGGGCCACTTTTCAGCCATTTTCAGCCCCTTTTTGCCATTTTGGCCCAATTTCGGCCATGAATGGCCAGGATTGAGTCCAAAACAGCCAGGATAGGTGAGGTCAAGGGGTGTGGCATATGCAAATGAGTTGTGCCAATGACACAATTCCGGTGATGTCAAGGGGCATGGCATATGCTAATGAGTTATGCTAATGAGTTCCTGCAGCTCTTTTTCTACAGAATGACCCCTGCTCTCTCTCTCACACACACACACAAACACATACACATGATCAAACTCATTTCAAGGACTGCAATGACGGGGTGGGGGGTTCTGCAAAGAAAGATTTCCTCACTTTGTAAAAGAAGACCATGGTCTACAAGGAAAGATGGCAGAGGCAGTTTTCAGTGGAGAGTTTAAAAAAAAATGTCAGTCATTTCCTTTAAGATTATGTAAAGAAACCAGATTCAGCCAGGATTTAAAAAAAAAAAAATTCTGGCGGCCTGTGCTGTCTTGCTGAACCACATAAGAAACCGTGAAGAGAAGCATCTATTCTGGGGTCTGTAAATTCGATCCCTTTTTGTTCATTCTGAATGAAACCTATGTGTCTGTTAGAATCGAGGGAGGAATATGTTCTTTGCAAATTTGGTGTCATTGTCTTTTAAAACAGCTGCAGCAGAGCCTGCAGTTGATTCCTCCACTGAAAATGATGGTCCAAAATTTCAGCTCCCCCCAATGGATTTAGATCCTAAACCGGTACTGTCCTACCTGAAAACAAGGACCAAATAACAAAGTTGTCCTCTCTGCACCCCAAATACAAAATTATACTGTTCTTTTCTTGGAGCACACTCTACGGACCAATGGAGAACGGTTATTCTCCTGCCCTTTCTGCATAACACGGCAGGCAATTGTTTTAATAGAAAATTTAATCAGTCACAAATCACACAGATCAATCATAAACAAGTGCTGAGTTTGAATAAAATCTTGATGGTGGTAGAAAGTGCTGTCAAGTCATAGCTGATGTATGGCAACCCCTGCTGGCATTTTCAAGGCATAAGACTAACAGAGGTGGTTTGCCATTACCTGCCTCTGCAACCCTGGTCTTCTTTGGAGGTCTCCCATCCAATTACTAATGAAGGCTGACCCTGCTTAGCTTTCGAGATCTGATGAGACTGGGCTTGTCGGGGCTATCCAGGTCAGGGCAGTAAACTTCTATCTTTCGATATTCATCTAAGTAGCCCAGAGTGACATTAATGACAGCCGATTGGTTTGAAGCAGCAGCGTCTGTGTGTATTTTGCAAAAAACCTGTTTTGCAAAGCTGTTTAGCAGATGTTTGCGGCTGTTGAGCACAAACCCAACAAGCTAGATGTTCTGTTCATGTCTGACTGCCACCTCCAAACATGGCAGGTTCGGCTGTTGAAAACATTCAGGGTGATATTCACACAATCCTTAGGTTCAACATGAATCTCGCTTTCTGATGTCTGAGATTTCACCAGACTTTGCCTATATATTTTGAGCATTTCCTGTAGAAAGGCATACGGGCTGCTTTTTCAAATGGAAGAGTCCCAGAATGCCAGTTTTTGCAGCAGGTGTCAAATGCTGTACAGAGTATTCATAACCTTGCAAATAATAACATTCGATTTATATACCACCCTTCAGGACAACTTAATGCCCACTCAGAGTGGTTTACAAAGTATGTCATCATTATCCCCACAACAAACCCTGTGAGGAGGGTGGGGCTGAGAGAGATCCAGAGAGCCGTGACTAGCCCACGGTCACCCAGCTGGCTTCAAGCGGAGGAGTGGGGAATCAAACCCGGCTCTCCAGATTAGAGTCCTGCCGCTCTTAACCTCTACACCAAACTGGCTCTCAAGCCCTGTAAGTCCTATAGTGCCTCAAAGGGTCCTTTCATCTCAGTTCTAGTGTGCAGACTTCTCTTGATACCACCCCATTTTGGTGTGTAAATCACAGTCTCTCTACATGAGGCATATTACATGAGGGCACTCAAGTGTAGGGAGATGCAATGTTAGCTGGGAAGCGTAGTTAGTTTCACCTTTATACACAGAGCTGCCAGAGACTGCTCCTGAGAGGGTGTGTTAATTTCATCTTCACCTCCCCTAAGAGAAGGTGAAATTGACAGAGTTTTAGGGATAGTGAAGATGAAATTAACAAACCCTCTCAGGAGCAATCTCTGCTGGCTCTATGTAGACAGGTGAACTGCACTTCCCGGATAACATTGTGTCTCCCTACAATTTCTTTCAAAAAACAGCACAGTTTTTGTTTCTTCAACAAATCCTGCAAGAGATGTATAAAGTAAGCTTCACTTGTACTACAACATGATTGCAAACTCCCAAACAGTTTTTTTCCCCTTACAAATTATGCCAATAAATCCCAGATATTTGATTTACAAATCCTAACTTTGTCCTTTGGATGTAGGGATAAGGGGAGGATTTATAAATCTTGATTCTGAATACTTCAGCTTCATGATTATATAATGACTCTTGGTTAGCTCAGCACAGATAGGGAAACAAGCAGAAGCTAAGATGGCTGATGTGATTTTGAAAAATACCCAGTACAGGGGCAGAGCCGTGGGTAAGTTTTGAACAATCAGCATTTCGAGATGATAAGTCTAAACGTTTGATGTATTGTCGAAGGCTTTCACGGCCGGAGAACGATGGTTGTTGTGGGGTTTCTGGGCTGTATTGCCGTGGTCTTGGCATTGTAGTTCCTGACGTTTCGCCAGCAGCTGTGGCTGGCATCTTCAGAGGTGTAGCACCAAAAGACAGACATCACTGTGACACTGAGAGATCTCTGTCTTTTGGTGCTACACCTCTGAAGATGCCAGCCACAGCTGCTGGTGAAATGTCAGGAACTACAATGCCAAGACCACGGCAATACAGCCCGGAAAACCCACAACAACCATCTAAAGATTTGCATTCCAAAACAAACCCTGGTGGGGTTTCGGTGGGTTGATGGAAGCCTGTAGCTCAGGGTACAGAGCTTTATGAGCCAGATCAAAAAGAGTCCAGTAGCACCTTTAAGACTAACCAACTTTACTGTAGCATAAGCTTTCGAGAATCACAGTTCTCTTCATCAGATGTTATGAGCCAGAGTATATTATTAATAGGAAAAAATAAAACCCAATTCAAAAGACCACATTTATTCAACATAATACCAAATTAAACATAAAAATTCCTTTTTTTTAATTAAGAGTTTTATGTAATGGAAAAACAAGGTATATAAAGACAATTACACAAAAACTAACCCCCCAAAAATCAGCTAACAAACAAAAATAACAAAACATACAGACAATACAAGAAAAACAAAGAAAAAGAAAATATCATTTTCAAATCTTCTCTGTTGGAAATTAAGGCTCTCTTTTTAAAAAATGTTCAAATTCCTTAGTTCATAAATCTACAAATCATCAAACCATTATTGTTTATTTCATTTAAATAGTCCATGAGGGGTTTCCATTCAACAATATTGTCTTCTCTCTAATCAATGAAGTACGTTTTGACATCATGATGACAAATAAAAATTTCTGAGGACTGGCTACACGAGGGGAAGCAGACATAGCAAGAGGTTGGTAGTTCCATCTCGAGTCCAGAATACCAAAGTCAGATGAGAAAGGAAAGAATGTTAATTACAAACAACACGGCAAAGGAGATTGGTGAAAAGTAGCAATAGGTGAACTCGTATGGACATACCACCTGCCGATCAAGAAATAATTTGGGACAGGGGTGTGCACTTCAGTTTTTTTTTCCTTTTAAGGGCATGACTACTATTATCCTGGAATTTGGGGAGTATTTCAGGTAATTATTTGGGGTTCAGAAGTATCTGATGTTGGTAGATTTAGCCTCTGCCAGGTCTACCATCACTGTTTGCAATATAGTTGGTAGACCGGGTGTCCACCACTCTTTTCAATGGGTGGTAGATCTACTGTTTGAAGTCTAGATACTGGGTGTACCATCCATTGAAAACAGTCTAAACTCAGACATCATATCTAACTCAGTTAGCTGAAATAATCCCAAAGAAATCCTGAAATTTAATTTCCAGAATGCCTTTTGTTCTTTTAAATATCTGAAAGAAAACAGCAACTTTCAGCTCAGAAATATCCAAGTGCAGATTTCTAATTCTCTAGTTTGAGATGGAAGTTCATACATTTCCAAACTATTCATTTGGAATGGAAACAATTTAACAGCTCTAGAAGTCTTCTCGATCAAGGTTGGCTTGCCGTGATGCCTCATGCTATAGTCTTCTCAGGACGTTTCTAGTTTTCAATGCACATTAATGCTAGAGGAGAGACAGCATTTTGAAAACTGTCGAGTTTGATTTAGATATCCCCACTTTGATTCTCATTTCCCCCTTGTGAGAAGCAAACTCACAAATCTTGATTTTCATACCTGTTCCCTTTTCCCTGTGCTGCTTTTTCTCCCATTAAACCAAATGTATTTTCCATTATCAGTTTTTTGGGTCCATTTTGAATAAATGACATGTAATGTATAAATGGCATCTAAACGGTATAAAATGGTGTTAAAAGTGGCTGGAAAAGAATGGAAGTATAATGGGCAGCAAAGAAAAGGAGGTGAGCCAAAACTGATGATAGTGACAATATAGGAGATCAAATATTTATATTCTTCAAATATTTGCATCCCACTGCTCTTACCATCTCTGATAACTCATGGTGACTTATAAACGCCTTCGAGGTGGCACATGATACAGGTAAAGGTGTACCCAATTCAATATCAGAAATAATTGTATTGTTTATTTATTTTATTTATTTATGCCATTCATGGTCTGCCTTTCTCACTGAGACTCAAGGGGGATTATGCAGTGGGAGAGTAGTACAGTCAGTATCAAGGACAATTTCATAAACAATGCCATAGGGTAAATAAACACAATTTTGCAAAGACATAGAATTTGCAAGAATCCGATACAGAGAAATGCTGAAACAGAACTTAAGCAATTTTAGGGCTGACATAGGAGCACATATTTAAAGCAACAGATAGTATGTAAGCCAGTTTGTTGTAGAGGTTAAGAATGCTGGGACTCTAATCTGGAGAACCAGGTTTGATTCCCCACTCCTCTGCTTGAAGCCAGCTAGGTAACAGCTTCCCAGAGCTCTCTCCCAGTGAGATTTGTTGTGGGGATAATAATAACATAATTTGTAAACCACTTTGAGTGGGTGTTAAGTTGCTTTGTAGGGTGGTATATAAATCTATTATTATTATTATTATTATTCAAATTATCCGCAACACAATCAACAATAAGCAGAAGTCACATGTTATTATTGATTGGCCTTGCTAAGCTGATACAAATTTCCATGGAGACATAAGTATCAACCAGATATCGTCATAATATGTATGCTGTTCCAAATAGCGCCGTCTTTTGGAGTTCTGTAGGTGTTATGTCAGAAAGCTGCAGTTTTTCCATATGAACTGCAAAATTTTTCGAGATGGTTCCAAGCGCCCCAATGACAATCGGGACTACTGTTGCTTATTGGTCATTGTGTATAAACTTGCCAGTATCAAAGAATTCATGGGAACGTCAGGTGGAAAAGGTGCCAGAAAATGACCAAGTCAAGATCTTGTGGGATTTCAGGATTCAAACTGATTGGCACCTTGAACATAATATACCAGACATAATAGTCGTGGAAAATCGAAGTCTGGATAATCGACATTGCAATTCCTGGGGATGACAGAGCTAAAGAAAAAGAACAAGAAAAAATTATTAAATATAGATATCTGGCAGCAGAAACCACCTGACTATGGAAGAAGAATGCAACAGTAGTCCATTGTTGTTGTTGTTGTTGTTAACACAATGAAGTCTACGGTCCCTAGCTCATTAGCAGAGCATCTGAGACCACTCCCTACAATACAAAAGCCTTTTAAAATAATTCGGTTTTGCATTGT
Organism: Eublepharis macularius; assembly: GCF_028583425.1. Taxonomy (NCBI): domain Eukaryota; kingdom Metazoa; phylum Chordata; class Lepidosauria; order Squamata; family Eublepharidae; genus Eublepharis; species Eublepharis macularius. Next base: position 10,563,053 of record NC_072798.1, read on the forward strand.
TTGCGGAAAGCTAGGAGAGTGGGGGCCCTCCTGACCTTCTCAGGCGGGCTGTCCCACAGGGTAGGGGCCACCACAGAGAAAGTCCATGTACGGGCTGCTGTTGATTTTGCCCATGTGCAGGGTGGCACCTACAGGAGACCCTGTTCAGATGAGCGAAGTTGCTGTGGAGGAATAGCTTCAATGAATATACTATAGCCACCACCGAAGGCTACACTATAGCCACCACCGAAGTCGCATCTGATTAGCATCTTTCACTGACCGGAAAAACAGGCTGATGCAGGGACCGTCTTCATCTTCTCAGGGACATTGTCTGGGAGGATCTTCAGGTAGGCAGGCCCCAGGTTGTGTAGGGCACAATTCCTTGAACTGGACCTGGAAACATCTAGGTATCTTCACTCCTCCAAGTAACTCCAGGCGATGTATCAACTCTGTGAAGCGGGTTAGACATGGGGCGAGTCATTTTCAGTCAGGGACAATGTATGTGATACGTTTTTTGCCAAGTTGAACCAACTCACTACACAACATGCTGTGGGGAAATGTGGGGAATAGAATTTTAAAAATTGGTGGGAACCCAATTCAGCTCAGAACCAGGGGCAGGGGCAGGTGGGCCTCCAGCTTTTTTCAAGCCCCCTTTCTGAGCTGAAAAAGGCCCAGCAGAGAGTTATTTGCATGATTTTGGAGCTGTATCTGCTCAGAAAACTCCGTACCTAGCTCCAAAGTTATGCAGATGACTCTCTGCTGGCTTTGTTTCAGCTCAGGAAAACAGCACAGAGGGGAGGAAGGAGACCTGCTCCTCCACCCCCTCCCCCACCCCCAGTTCTGAGCTGAATTGGGTTCATACCAATTTTTAAAATTCCATTCCCCACATTTCCCCACTGCGTGTTGTGTAATGTGTGAGTTTCAAATAATGTAGAGAGTTTCAAAGTTTTAGGTGAGATTCTGCAGTGTCATCTTCATTTAGGCATAGTCAAGTTTTAATTTTATTTTTATATTTAAATGCTGAATTTTAATTATATGGCCCGTTTTTATCTATTTTGTAAAATATCCTATTTATCATATATTTCTGTCTTATCCTGTATTTTAAAGCTATTATTATTTAGTAATTGCATATTTGTACTTGATTGTAATTTTATTAAATTATGCTTAAGGCCTATGGTTATATAAGCAGAATAAATGATGGGGACATCAAGTTATTAATAGAAAAAATAAAACCCCATTCAGAAGACTAGGTTTAATAACAACAACATTCGATTTATATACCACCCTTCAGGACAACTTAATGCCCACTAAGAGCGGTTTACAAAGTATGTCATTATTATCCCCACAACAAACACCCTGTGAGGTGGGTGGGGCTGAGAGAGCTCCAAAGAGCCATGACTAGCCCAAGGTCACCCAGCTGGCTTCAAGTGGAGGAGTGGGGAATCAAACCCGGCTCACCAGATTAGAGTCCCGCACTCTTAACCACTATACCAAACTGGCTCTCAACAAAATACCAAACCAAAGTCAAAAATACCTAATATGCAAATAAAAATTCCTGAGGGTTGGCTACACTGGTAGAAGCAGGCAGCGCAAGAAGTTGGTGGTTCCATCTGAAGAGTCCAGAATACCAGAGTCAGATGAGAAAGGAAAAAAAGATAATTGCCATCAATACAGTAAAGGAGATTAGTGAAAAGGATCAACAGGTTAACTCATATGAACATACCCTCCCCCCCAATCCAGAAGTAATTTGGGACAGGGGTCTGCACTTCTTTTTTTTCTTTTTCTAGCCCAGTTCCAAGCTAAATTGGTCTCCTGCCAATTTTTCAAATGACAACTAGTTGTGTCATTTGGCCCTGAGAGTAAATGACTGCCCCCAAGTCAGCCAGTAAATTGCATGACAAGTAGGGATGTGAAACTAGGAGCCAAACTACAAGTGACGCCTGACACTAGTTGGACACTTGTCAGCTTCCCTCAAGTTTTGATGGGAAATGTAGGCATCCTGGTCTTGCAGCTTGGCTCTCCAACTGCTGTCCAGGGGACTTTTCAACTGTCACTTGTCCAACATTCCACCAAGCTGCCTACATTTCCCGCCAAAACTAGAGGGAAGCTGGCAAGTGTCCAACTAGTGTCAGGCGTCACTTGTAGTTTGGCTCTGAGTCTCCGTGACTTTAGCCTAACACTCTTACCCCTCCCCCATTTTGGAACGAAGAGAGAGAATGAGAGAGAGAGAGGAAATTAGGGGTAACTAATGAAGCTACCCGTATGCTACCATCTCCCTATCATCTCCCAAGGGACATCTGGGGCTTTTGTGTATTCATTGTCCCCATCCATCCATTTTAAATCTCTTTCACATGTGATTGCTGAATGATGACAAGGTGAAGACAAAGAGCCATTGGGTTGACAGCAAGGCCACAAAGGGACTGCAACAGATGGCAGGAATGGCGGACAGCAAGTGCTCAAACTCTCCAAGTGTGTTGGGAGGGGGAAGGGGTGTGATTTCATCATTCAGGTCCAAATTGGATCGATCTGGTGTGTTCGAGTCTTATCTGCATGCAGCACGGGAGCTACAAATACAAGGGGACTTTTTTGTTTATAGGTTTAAGGAGAGGCGGAGAATTAATGGCTATATTTAGCTCGGCGATAGGAGTCACTCTGGGAATTTATCACTGCGAGCCGATGTAGTTCAGTATTGATTTGTTAATTTCTTTTCTTTGTGAAAGGCAGGAGAGAGAATCTGCTGAGAGCACAGCTTTATTTAATTTCATACCGGAGAGTTTGGGAGCCGTTCCAGGAGAATATCACTTGAGGTTGAATTGTCAAAGGTAGTGTGGCCCCAGACGATGCTGAGAAGATAGCTGCAAACCACAAACATACAGGCAGCACCCTACTAACGACACGAACATTGGTCTTCATCTCTTTTCTTTGGGAAATGTAAGTTTTTAATTATAGTCAGTGTTATGTCCAACAGATGTTGCTTTGTCACACAGTATTTGTAGGGCTTTAGATCTTGTTGAGGATGAACTCGGAACTCATTCTGGATCCCAGATGCTTCCCATCCAACCCCCCCCCCCATCACATTCCTGCTCCCCAGGCCCTCCTCAGTCTGTTTCTCCCATAAGATCCAAGAAACAGTCAAAGGGCAAGAGCTTTCCTTTCAAGGACTATTTAGCATGTGATTTACGGTCATGCAGGGAGCCCCATCTGCGCACACCCTGTAGTATGTTCCCCAGCCAATGTCTACAGCCAGTTGTGGCAGTTATTTATTTATTTTTTATGCATATTTATGTTACTTACAGCCTGCCTTCCTCACTGAGACTGAAGGTGGATTACGCAGTGTAATGATCATTAGCAAATCCGTTGGGAAAGGAGTGTAGAAATTGGAAAAGAAGCAGCAATCTGAAATAGCTGAACCCCCCCCCCAAAAAAAAATTGACACAACATAATAAGCAACAGAAACAGGCAATGCACAGTAGTATAGTCTACAGTTCCTATCCCATTATTAAAGCATTGCTTTGAACCATTTTCTTACAGCACAGCCCTAGTGGTGCTCACCAACAAAGTTTCCATTCCCATTCCAGGGGTTTCAGAATAATTCTATTCCATTACGGGTTTGTTCTGGGTCAGCCAGTGCCGGCTCAGAACTGATCCATTTGGGATTTTTTTTAAATGAGTTTTAGCCTGTTACATGAGAGTTTGCCAAGCATGCACAAACACATACACTTCTTTTCAATGGGGTGTGTGAGGAAGTGAGGTTCTGGGGCAGCTGTTTGTGCACATGTCACCAAAATTGCACAGAACACAGTCCTCCTTTAAACCATCAACCCACGGAGTTTGAGAGCATGCAACAATGGGGTTCTGTGTTTATGGCCCCTGAGGAATACTTGGGGAAGGCGCAGGTCAAGTGTTAGGCAGCCATGCAGTGTACATGCACACACTGCTCTTTTCCAAGGGAGGGTTGGGGAAATGAGGCTCTATTCATGCTTAATTTAAAAACTACATTGTCCCAAACCTCATCAATCTAGTGAGTTTCTCCTTAAGCACATGAAAACACAGCAATGGGCCCCAATGAAGGTAAGAATGGCAGGAAACTTTCTGGCACGGCGGAGTCAGCACAGCATGCTGGCAAAGCCCACAATCAGGCTAGTACTCTGTTGACAACCAGCACAGTGCAGCAAAATAATTTTAAAAAATGCTTCTTTCTAATAACAAAGCCAATAAATTATTACCTTTGAGTCCTGCTGTTATGCCACGTTTCCCTGTGCCTTGTAGTTCCATTTCCACAATGAGGGGTGAATCCTCCTCACCCTAATCTGCTTTGCAGCAGTCCAGGATTCCCTGTTTAAACCTGCCGGCCTGTCCTTGCATTGTGCGTAAAAGCACACAGAAAAAAGATGGCAGCATGCCACCTGCTGCTCCTCTCCTCGGTGCAAAGCAGACCTTTGATCCCTACAAGCCACTCAACGCCAGCCCTATTGCCCAGGAAGTGCTGGGAAAGAATGCATGCAGCACACATCCCCTTCCCACCATTGCAGATAATGCTAAGGGCTCAGTCTCTCCCCTTTGCAGCCAACTGGTTGCATTATGAGCATAGACAGACTTGCCATTAAGGAAAACAGGATGCTGCCAGATGACCCCTGACTGCTTGGTCTGCCTACATGGCTCTTGTACACTAAATACTGAAACACACAAACTTTTTGGCAGGAGGGGAGAGATATTACAGCCTCATTTCCCAGATTTGGTTAAGCATTCCGGAAACTGCTTTAACAAGCTGAACCGCTGAGTTCTGTGTGTATTTTCAGCACACCCTACACAGCCATATTACCTGTGTAAGGTCCTCCTGAATAATTCAGTTTTGCACAGCTTGCCAAAAATTCAGGTGAATGGGAGCTTTCCTGACCTCTTCAGGCAGGCTGTTCCATTATACGCTCTCTGAGGATTAAAAAATATGATTTCAGCACTGTACAAGAATTTAGGATGAGCAAACATAACAACAACAACAACAACAACAACATTCAATTTATGCACCGCCCTTCACGTACGTAATGTATCACCCACTCAGAGTGGTTTACAAAGTATGTCATTAGTCTCCCCACAACAGAAACCCTGTGAGGTGGGTGGGGCTGAGAGAGCTCTGAGAGAGCTGTGACTGACCCAAGATCACCCAGCTGGCTTCAAGTGGAGGAGTGGGGAATCAAACCCGGTTCTCCAGATTAGAGTCCTGCCACTCTTAACCACTACACCAAACTGTCTCTATTCATGCTTAATTAAAAAACTACATTTCCCCACTTCACTCCTTTGTATACTCGGTCTCGTTTTAATAGTTCCACCTGATTGCTTTTTGATGCTGGTTTTGTAGACATGCTAGTATCACACATTGTATTGTTTTTTTATATTCATTTGTTAAGCTACAACGCACAGCCTCGAGATCCATGTATGGAGAAGGAACGGGAAGATCCACTTTGCTAACTACTTCCATGAGTTTTCCCACTGGAGGTGGCCTGTCATAGGCAAACAAGTAACGTCGGAAATGTATACCTTTGGCAGGGAAAAGTCAGCATGAAGAAAAAGAAAATGGGTCAAAATAAAAGAACTGTATATTTGCCTCCTACCAGAAGGAAGTGAAATTAAAGCAGGGATTTTAAAGTTACAATAGCTGGATTGAGGTGTTTGATATCATTAATAAATGTGCTTTTAAAAAGTCCATGTGAGTTTCTGCACACTCTGAGTCACATTTCTGGTGCCCACACATGCGACAAAGCCGTGCCCGAATGAATGGATTTTCAAGCTACATTCCTGGCACATTAATGAGGCACATGCAGTTTTATACTTAGTGCCAACTCTAAGGGATCTCAGACAACTATTTTTATAGATGCCAAATGTCACTTATAAATCTGATCCAGACTCTAGCAGGTTGCTCATTAAGCTCTCACTTCCAGTGCTACCAATGAAGGTTGAAGGTCTCGTCTTAGGAATCTCTGCTTTGTGCTGGGGAAACAGAAGCTGAATTGCTGAAGATGAGCCCCTGAGAAAGGATATTGGAGTCTTGGACCGGTCTGTCAGCAGGAGTGAGTCAGATGGTGGCAGCTCTTGTGGCCTCTCCAGCCATTGCTCAGTTCCGAATATTGCTCCAGAAGTTAGTTGCCCGCCGAGGTCCTCAAACTAATCCGGAGGTCATGAGAGATCTCTCCCTTTGCTCTCACATGCCAGTAGGTGGCAGCCTTGTACACCATCGAAAAGCACTGCTGAATTCATCCCAAAACTGCGGGAAAGAGGGAACGGTAGGTAGGAGTAAAAAGCTGTCTCTGCAGCTGTTCTTAGCTTCTTAGTTTTTAAATAGGTTTCGATGCTAGAAGTTCTGTCATCTGTCACAATAAGAAAGCTCTGGTCTGCACAGCACAAAAGGAAACATTTTTTTAAAAAAACGGAATAACAAATGAGCCATTGAAGAAAAATATATGCCTCAAAATAAGAGAACAGAACTTCCTGATCATTTGGAGAAGTTGGCAGTTACCTTAGATGCCCTCTCATTTCTCCTAGATCTTTTCGATTACAGTCGTCCTGGCAACTGAGGGCTGATGAGTCCTCAGTTGTTCTATCAGTTGATATCCCCCCACCTATACTTGCATTGTTTCAGGTGGGTCGCCAGGTTGGTCTGCAGTAGAAGAGCAAGATTTGAATCCAGTAGCAGCTTAAAGACCAAGAAGATTTCCAGGATAAAAGCTTTCAAGAGTCAAAACTTCCTTCTTTGGATGCAAGTAGCAGTGGAGATCCCGGAGCCACTCAGGGGCTAATTTCTGCTCAAATCAAGCTGCGTGGTAACATTGTAACTTACATCGTAACTCCCTTCTTTGCTTCATCCCTCCCACCTCCTGACTGGGATATAAAGGCTCAGGGATCTCTTCCCTGTGTCCGAAGAAGGGAGCTTTCACTCTCAAAAGCTCATACCCTGAAAATCTTGTTGCTCTCTAAGGTGCCACTCGACTCAAATCCAGGATTCGTTTGTTTCCGTATACATTTAAGGATAATCTGTCCGTCAAGGGTTGCTGGAAGTGACTCATAGCAGAAAGTCACTTTCAGTTGGGTAGCAGTGTTGGTCTGCAGTAGAACAGCAAGATTTGTGTCCAGTAGCATCTTAAAGACCAAGATGATTTCCAGGTACAAGTTTTTGAGAGTCCAAGGTCTCCTCATCAGATACGAAGATGCATGGCTTCCCGATTTCCTGCTTTCAAGGAATTGTTTTTGCATCCAAGTGACACTTACGCATCAACTATGGAACCCCCCCCCCCCCTCAATTGCAAAGTAACTGGATGGCCCACATTTCACAAAGGCCACCAGCCAGTCTGATGTACCACGGCCTCTAAAAATTCACCCAACGTTTCTCTGAAGCTTTACATTGCAGGAGCAGATCAGTAAGCACTTGGTATTTTAAGGGTATTTGTCACCCATTCCTGGTGAGAACCATCTTAGAATTTCAGCCCAGAACTTTGGAGTTCTGAATGCAAATCCTGACACTGACATGTTAGGTGACCTTGGGCTAGCCACTCTTTCTCAATGTAACCCATCTCACAGGATGGTACTGAGGGTACAAGTGCAGGAGAGGAGAAGCATATATGGAGTCCCGGGTTCCATGGAGGAAGGGTGGGCTGAAGATCTAATAGACAGATAGCTTTTATGAGTTGCAAAATTTGTACATTAGCAGGTTATCGAGAGCCCCTCCAAACTTGAGCTGATCCAAGTTCGAACGCAAAGCAACCCGAGCATGTATTGAAGCATTCCTCACGGCTAATTCCACCCACAAAAAGTGCACTCAAGGAAGTGAACTTCAAGCCAGTAACAGTCAAGGGAAATAGCTTTAAAACAAATGTCATTCTAATCAAGTATTTCTCAGAGACCTTCAAGTTGTCTTCTCTGAATACAAGGGGATATGCGTTCGGCAAATCCAGCATTCGTGCTCGATTACCGTTATTTATTGGTCTCTTCTTGGGAAGAAATACCATTCTCCTTTTCTCACAGTAAGTTAAGATCCTTCAGCCCTTAAGCAAACAAAAAGCCCTCTTTCAGTAATGATCAGAAACACAGTCTTGTAAGACAGAGCGGCTGCAGTGCTTAGCACAAATCTGTCCAGAGAATTGCACAATATTTTGAAGGTCTGTTGTATTCAAGCTTTTCTGAAGGCCTACTCACGCTTTGTAATTTGCTCCAAAAGAGTGTGACCCAAGAGGCCTTGAGGCAGTTGCCCAAAAGCTTATGTCTATCTCAGCAAATCCATGGATACGGCTGCTGTTCCCTTGTAAGAAACATGTGAAACCGCTATGTACCGGATCGTGCCATTGGTCCATTCAGCTCATTACTATCTACTTTGATTGGCAGTAGAGAGATAGGGGTGGAGAAAAGAGAAACATAATATCCACGGCTCCATCCCAGGAAGGCTGGGTCACAGCAGAGGGTCCCAGGATAGCAGATCAGAACCAAGCTCTCAGATAATCTTGTAATCCACTGTGTGTTGGCTTCTGATCCCCCTCCCTCCAGATTTCAGAAGGTCCCAGCAATGTTGAAACCCCGTGAAGTTTCTCCACCAGGAAAACAGAAGCCAATTCCCAGCTGATGGAGGGATCAGCCAGGAGTTGGCTTCTGTTCTGATCTCCTGCTGCACCTAGCTTGTTTGTGCCAAACTGGCACGAACAGCACATGAACAGCCAAACAGCTCATTGATAAATCTGATTGCAACTGTCAAACAGGTTGTAAGCTGAACTGGCAGGTGCTCATGCATGCTTATTACTCAATGACTGATGAACACAAGGACATAAGAGAAGCCATGTTGGATCAGGCCAATGGCCCGTCTAGTCCAGCACTCTGTCACACAGTGGCCAAAAACCAGCATCGTAATGGACTTGCATGTCTCAGGTGTAGTGCTGAGAGTACCAGACTAGGCTCTGGGAGAGCCAGCTTCAAATGGCCACTCTGCTGGCTGAACTTGGGCCAGTCACACATTCTCAGCCTAACCTACCTGGCAGTGGAAAAGGGCAAGAGTCCAGTAGCACCTATAAGACTAACAAAATTTGTGGTAGGGTGTGAGCTTTCGTAAGTCACAGCTCACTTCTTCAGATACAACTAGAATGTTAGTCCATCTGTCCTTATATCTTGGAGACAGGAGTGATTTCAGATGCCAAGTGACATCATTCCACTTTCCGAAATATAAGGACAGACGGACTCACATTCTAGTGATATCTGAAGAAGTGAGCTGTGAGTCATGAAAGCTCATACGCTACCACAAATTTTGCTAGCCTTGAAGGTGCTACTGGACTCGTGTTCTTTTCCATTGCTATAGACAGACTAACACGGCTAAACATCTTGATCTACCTCTGGCAGAGATATTGTGGGATTAAATAGAGGAGAGAACAATGTAAGCCTCTTTGGGTCTCTGTTTAGATAAATAAATTAAATAAATGACTGTGACATCACAGATGATGCAGCCCCAGTTAAGGCTGTGATCAGTGCACAATTGCTTAAGATTGCATCCTTGATTGTAGTTGGGGCTGACTTCTGAGTAAAGAGGCATAGGAGTGGGCTGTACATCAAATGTGGGTTTTCTAGGAGGTGGGGAAGACGGATGACCTTTAATGGTACTTATCAGAGAACATTTGCATTCATGAGACTTCAACAAACAATAAACCTTCTTGCAGAAATGTTTGAAGTGGGAACTCCAAGGATGTTAGGACCAGGCCCCCAGAGCATTCTGGGAAGTTTCATCCATCTAAGGTGCCCATTTAAAAGCTGTACAGGTATTCGTGCTGAGTTTGTGGTGTGCTTAAATGTCTCTTTCTGGATCCCCCACTGAGCACTTCAAATGGCTTTTAACACCTTTAAACCCAGCAAAAGTAAATGCTGGTTGGCTTTATAGTACCGTAAAGCCATTTACCGCATTCCCACTGCCCTTATGTTAACTTATCACCAGAACCATAAAATTATAGGGGCCTGAAGACCATCTACATCTGCTAAGTGCCAAGACCCAAGAGAAGCCCAGGGCAGAGATAATGATTAATCAGGATCTTCCCTCAGCCCGGGCACAATTTTTGTATTTTAACCCAGCTGGCTCTTCACCTTTGTGTCTGTGGAGAGCACCCATTTCAAAACAGCTGCTTTCATTATAGGAGGATACTTGGCTTTCAGCACCCGAAGTCCTGTGTTTGGGCCCAATACCCCATGGCAGCCATTTTGTGATTGCCTCCTGTGTCAGCCATTTTGTAGAAGCACCATTTTGTAGCAGCTCCATTTTCAAAATTCCAAAATTGCCCACAGGCTCACTAAGACTGGGGAGTTTGGGGATAAAGAGGAGGGGTGAGCAGAGATGGAAGAGGGATGGAAAGGAAAGTAAGATGTGGAGGAAAATAATGGGGAATCTCTCATGTAATGAACGATTCTCTCACTGAGTCTCATTTCTTTTTCATTGCCTAAAAATGAGGAATAAAATTGGGGGATTGTTTCATATTTTCACTCTTCCTTGATTCGTGCATAGGGTGTAACTATAGGATACACACAACACATGTCAAGTCACAGCTGGGCAAGTGGATGTGCATTGGGGGAATTCACCTTAAGACGTGCCCATTTGCTCGGTGCAATGAGGGAGTGCTGTTCGGGGGGGGGAGAGCATCTAGTTTCCCTACCACTCTGCTTTTGCTAGCAGAAACAGCAACAAGGGGGCTTCTCGCTCTTTCTCTCTCTTCCACTTGTCCTTCTTAGGGAACTTGGAGCCAGAGAAAAACGGCAAAAAGCCTACTTGTACTCCTATATATTCTACTCCTATATCCTACCTGTGCTTTATGTTGTTCAATGTAAGTCCTAGAATTGGTTATGTTCTGTTTCAGCAATTCCTCAATACATACTGGATCCTTGCTAATACTGTATCTTTGTAAACTTATATTCTTTTACCCCATGACATTGTTTATGGAAATGTTCTTGACACTGTATGGAAATGCCTGCCCTTGTCCTTGCCACTGATTGTACTAATCTCACACTACGTAATCCACCTTGAGTCTCAGTGAGAAAGGCGGAATATAAATGACATAAATAAATAAAATAAATACTCTGCTGCCTTCTGTACTGGTGAAAGTGAAGTGGGAGGGGAACTGGAAGCTCCTCCCCCAACAGCACACTCACACAACACCAAGCAAGCAAGTCCCTGTTTAAGGTGAGTTCCCTTAGTGTACATCTGCCTACACGTTGTGGAACTGTGACTTGACATATGTCAGGCATATTGTGCGGTTTGGCCGTAGATCCTCTGAGTTTGAAGCCAAGCCTTGGCTCAGCATACTTTGTTGACCTTTCAGCCATAATAAAACACTACAGATTTGGTAGGTAAATGCAATGACTGAAATAAAAACAAAATGATTCTTACAACTTGCAATTTTTTAAAAATGTAGTTCATGGAAGCTTTTGTTTAGATAAGTTTGTGTTGGAGTGCCACCTTCCCATGGGTCCTGGAGTTCTGGATTGATAACTGATCTCCATACCACTGAGATTAGTTCCCATAGAGGACAGGCCAACATCGAGAGTCATTCTATGTGGCTGAACTCCATCTCCTCTGCAAAGTCCACCTGCCCCTAGGCAGCACCTCAAATCTTCAGAAATTTTCCAATCTGGAGTTGACAACCTTATATTTGTGTGTATGTGTGCACCATATCTGCCTTCCATTTCAGTCCAAGTCAGTAATGAATCTTTTTTTTAAAAAAAAATGGTATTTGTCTCCAGCATTTACCACAAGCTCAGCAGTAGAGAAATTAAGCATTGTAAAAGTTATCGAGCCTGCCAAGTGGTTTTCATCCAAAATCAAGAGCTGGCTCAGATGGTCTTGAAAACCTGAACAGGTTTACATAAAAGCTGACTTGCTTTTTTAGAACTGGTCTGTGAGTTATGAAAGAGATGGGGAATAGGTTGTATTCACCTACCCATTCACCTAGGCATCCAGGGGTACGGCCCACTGCCTTGCCTCCTCCCCTGGAAATGACACAAACTTCTAGAGGCTGTTAGTCCACTGGTTGATGGAGGGGGCAGGCTGCCATAAGCTTTGCTCTTTGGTTGATCCAAGGTGTGGATGGTCTACCATCTGGAAAAGAGGGATACAACATTCCAGCAGCATTCAGCTTCTGTAATCACTCCACTTCTGCAGCAGGGATCACCAGCATCTAATAGACTCTCTCTGGATAGACAAGTGTCCCCCCATAAAAACAGACTGAGGGCCAAGCTACAAGTGACGAATGACACTTGAACAGCAAGTGGATCGAGTGGAGAGCAAGTGAACAGGGAGGAATACACTTGCTGTTCAAGTGTCATTCGTCACTTGTTGCTTGGCCTTGAGCTGCTTATGGGCTACCCGTCACCACTAGGAATGCTTCTGAAATTCTCTTCCTCTGAACTTCTCCCTAAATATTCAAGTTCTGAGCTATTTGGTCTGGCTTCCAAAGGAGAACCAGTGAATTAGGAATTTTCTTTCGCTTTTTAAAATTCCAACTTTCTGCAGCATTCTCTCTGCATGCCATTTGTCTTATTGACAAGTTTATTAATTAAAATATTTGTACTTTCCTCTTGGTTCAAGCCAGGGATCATTTTGAGGGGGAACGTGCCAGAACACAGTTCTGGCAGTTCCCCCAAGAGGTCACATGTCAGGTGGCTCCACCCACCCGACTCTCGGCCATTTTGGGACCATTTCAGCCTGGATTGGGGCTGAAACGGCCTGGATTGGGCCTCTGATGGGTGGTGAATCACTCTCCCACTCAGCAATGGCCTGATCCTGACCATTTCGGGCTCCTTTTTGGCCATTTTCAGCCCCTTTTTGCCATTTTGGGCCCAATTTCAGCCCCGAATGGCCAGGATTGGGTCCAAAACAGCCAGGATAGGTGATGTCAGGGTGTGTGGCATATGCCAATCAATTATGTTAATTACACACTTCCGGTGATGTCAAGGGGTGTGGCATATGCTAATGAGTTATGCTAATAAGTTCCTCCAGCTCTTTTTCTACAAAATGACCCCTGGTTCAAGCTAATAACATTTGCCAGCCCCCAAAGGTAACCTGGATGTGATTGGAAGTCTAGGTTGTGCTGAGATTTTGTCTGCATGGCATTTTCACCAATGCACAGAAACAAGAAGGAACCGTTATATTCAATCAGACATACATTCATATTCAAGTTGCTTTTCTTGCAATGTCTTCTCACCACGTGTTTGCACCAAGGACAAGACAGATGTTATCTGGGAGCTTCATGAAACTCTCAGCGATGTTTTAAAGTTAAGTCTCAGGTGCGTGGGTACCTAATTTAGGCTGGGCCATAGCATGTGGGAAGAGGAGGCTTATGGTTTCATGGGCATGGACACACACACTGTGCTATTTCCTTGATCTGAAATAGCCCTGGAGAACAGCTATTTGGGCTAAAGTTATGAATTCAACCTACACATGCCTGATAACTTAAAAAAAAAATCATTGAGCTCTTCAGATATGGAACTCCAGGAGCACATCTGGTCTGGCCCTTGGGAAAGAGGCTGTGGGGAAATGCACTGAAGGGATTGAAAACTATGCACAATGCAATTCTGGAATTAATTTTAGAAATTCTCCAAGTCCAACTTAAGGAAGGGAGTGACACAGTACAGAGAGACAATCTGGAACAATCAAGGGGTGGTATGGGAAAATCTGCTCATCCTTAGCCTAACTTGCCTTCAGACTTTCACCTTCATGCATGCTAGATCAGAGTAGGTATTCTCCTGGGCCATTTCCACATGTCTTAACCATTGCGCAAAATTGCGCCAAACTCACAGAAAGATGGTGTCTTCATAGTGCAATTTCCCATCATGATTCCAATTCATGGTGTGATTTCTGACATCATCGCACCACAAAACGGAGTCATGATGGGAAATCGCGCCACGAAGACGCCATCATTCCATGAGTTTTGTGCGATTTTGTGCGACGGTTAAGACGTGGGGAAATGGCCCCAGTCTCCAGCCCAACGGATGCTCATAGACTGAGGAATGGTGTTGAATAAGAACCAATCTGAACCAGATGAGAATTCATAGTCATCGTACACAGCCTTTGTGAACAAACAGGAATTAGAGGAGGGAAGGAAGAGTATTCAAGATAGCTAGAACAGCCAAAACAAGCACAGTTAGAACATGACCGAAAGGAAGGGCTGTCGCTGCCAAGAGAACATTCTCAGACCTGGATCACTTACAGTTTTTTTTCTCCTTCCTTTGGGCTGGCAAACCATCTGAGCTGAGGGTGAAGAAGGCAGCTGATGAGAGGAAGATTAATTGAAGGATGCCTTTGCTAACCGACACCCAGGGCTTTTTTTCTGGGAAAAGAGGTGGTGGAACTCAGTGGGTTCCCCTCGGAGAAAATGGTCACATGGCTGGTGGCCCCGCCCCCTGATCTCCAGACAGAGGGGAGTTGAGATTGCCCTCCGCACCGCTTGGCGGTGCGGAGGACAATCTCAACTCCCCTCTATCTGGAGATCAGGGGGCGGGGCTACAGCCATGTGACCATTTTCAAGAGATTCCAGAACTCCGTTCCCCCGCGTTCCCCCTGAAAAAAAGCCCTGCCGACACCCATTTCAACATCCGTTGCAAATGCCTTCGTTGTCCCGGAGTCAGGTCAGTCCAGTGAAGGGTGCTGGTGATGAGAGATGGGTACATTTTTCAGAGCATGCCATTTGGGGAAGGAATATCCCTGGTGCCTTCCGTGTTCTCACAGGGGTAGATAGGAAGCAATCTCATGTCTAGGCTGCACCAGTTCTGAACAGAAGTGAGGGCTTTTGTGCCTGAATGTTATTCCATATCCCCCCGCAAATCTCTGCACATTCAGCTCCTTTCATCATGAAAGATGATTGCAATATGAGCCAAGCTGGTGAATGCTCCAGCACATCTGATTTCTCACCTTAAAAGCAGCATAAGGCACCCTCTGCCATGTCTGAGCTCCATCCATGCCAATACTAATGCTGTTTAAATCAATGGGTCATGCTGTACCTTGATATCCTATTGCCAATGCCTTAAATGTCTCTTCTGTTCAATTCTTTCACAGAATGATTGCAGGTGTTTATCTAACAAACTGTAGAAACGTTCAGTCCTCATGACTTTGCATACTACCCGCTCCTGTTCATTGGTATGTCCTGCTTTCCAGTGACTCAGCTTGATAGGACAAATATGCGAGATGTTCTCACACAAAGTGCCCGCCAAAATCATGTTTATTGTTGGGAGGGGGAAGGAGCAAATGTATGTGTTAACAGAAAGGGTTTTTCCACAACTTCCCATTCCTGTCAATTTCCGTGCTCTTACTGCTTAGATGCTTACCTTGCTTCTGAGTAATCCTATGGACATATATATGGAAATCATTTGATTTCTGAATAAAACCATTTAACCAGAGCCTGGACTTTTTGTTGCAATGGTACAGGGATCTGTCTGCCCTATCCTGTCATCCATAGCCTGACACCCTGTGTGTTTCCTCCACTGGTACAAATACCAGTTCTAGAAGCTCTTTGAGGTCAGGAAAACAGTGGGGGAGATTTAAACACATACAGCCATGCTACACCCCCAATCTGTCCTCCTCTGCCAGCTAATTAGCAACAAAATTTGCAATGAAGATCTGTTCACAAATCTTCTAGTTCCATGCAGTAGAAAAGAGCAAGAGTCCAGTAGCACTTATAAGACTAACAAAATCTGTGGTAAGGTATGAGCTAGAATGTAAGTCCATCTGTTCTTATATCTTGGAGAGTGGAGTGACTACAGAAGCCGAATGACAATAGAAGGTGAATGACAATAGCAGACATGATTGGATAGGGCAAGGTATGCCAAGGGGTAGTGGGTGTGGAGAAATCAGCATTGGTAATGAGACAGGAAGCCTAGGTCTCAATTCAGTCCAGGTGGATGCATTGTCTTGAACTCATAGTCTACCACAAATAGGTGTTACTGGACTCTTGCCCTTTTCTGCTGCTACAGACAGACTAATACGGCTACCCATCTTGATCTATCTCATGTAGTGTGAGTGTGAGAGCTGAGCTTCACGTCTTGGCTCAAATCAAAACAATTTTATTTTATTTTTTTATGTACTTATGTTACTTATAGTACACCTTTCTCATTGAGACCCAAGGTGGATTCCCCAGTGTAAGTCAATACGATCAGTGGCTTTGGGATCTTCAATAAACAATACAACAAGGTACGGCTTGCAGAAATTTGAAAATCTGATCCTGATTTCAAAAGGAGGTGCTCAGAATGCTAGAAGAGGAGGATTTAACACTGTCCCTTTCCTCAGGTTTTAGAGAGGCACAAACCAGAAAGAAAGATAGAGAGGTCAGGGCATCTGTTTACTCCTTACTTCCTTGAATTATCTTTTGATGTGTAGATTGCTAATCTCAGGACTTCCTCCCTTGACAGCCTTTTCTTCCTCCCTTTTCCCCACAATGACCTCTTCTATCCATCTTGAACCATGGATACAGGACTTGTCCTGCAATCCATGCCCATCCTTAGACTAGATAGGTAGATAGGAATCTATCTATCTATCTATCTATCTATCTATCTATCTATCTATCTATCTATCTATCTATCTATCTATCTATCTATCTATCTATCTATCTATCTATCTATCTATCTATCTATCTATCTATCTATCTATCTATCTATCTATCTCCCTGCCTGCCTGCCTGCCTGCCTGCCTGCCTGCCTGCCTGCCTGCCTGCCTATCTATCTATCTATCTATCTATCTATCTATCTATCTATCTATCTATCTATCTATCTATCTATCTATCTATCTCTACTCTTTCCTATCAGAGTATGGAGTTCCTACAATAAAGTACTCTCTTTTCTAAACCTAAGCTAAGTGTAAGTTTGTTATTTTCCCCTAACACTCACACCAGCCAGCAAGTTCCAAACACCCATCGTGTTCTCTCTGCAACTGATATACTTTCCCCATAGATATATGGGGAATATGCTGAAAAGATTCAGGTCCAGTAGCATCTTAAAGACCAACAAGATTTCCAGGGATGAGCTTTTGAGAATCACAGTTCCCTTCGTCAGATAAGACAAATCTTTATCGAGAGCTTCGTCGAGGGATTTGTTGAGAGCTTCGACCTTCGAACGTTTATACCCTGAAAATCGTGTTGGCCTTTAAGGGGCTACCCATCTGAAACAATTTTCATAGAAGCCGTCGAGTGAGCTATAGCTATCCAGCATGTTAGGCTAGCAATTTTAATGCAGGTTTTATCTTCTACCACCAACACCACCACACAGTCAGTTTTCTTTGGATTAACTGTTAGCTGGAAGGGGGGCGGGGGAAACCTACTTGGAAATGCCAAGCATAATGATAAAGAAAAAGAACTTGAATCTTTCCTGTTATGTTGCAGCTATACATTGTGACAGCTACATTATTTTTGGTGCTGTAATTGGCTCCCCCCCCCCCGCCAGACCCAGGGTACATGAATGGGGAGCAGGCAGAGGGCAGGATTGGAAAGGGGACAGTAGGATCAGCTCCCTTCTTCCTCTTTTTTTGGCTTTAGGAGAAAGGGTTAGGGTGTTGGGGGGAGGTTAGTTAGTGGTGTGTGTTTTTTAAACAGTCCCTGACACTAATAAGATACAGATTGTGAGCCAAGCGTTCTGTGAGTCAAAATCTCCAGCCTTTTAAAAATAAACTCCAGATCCCAGTGTGCATTTCATTTTCTTTCCTCTGCTGCTGAAAGGCGGAGGGGGAAAGAGAGAGAACCCAGCTCCTTTTCAAACCTGTCACAGAGAGAGCTCGGACATGTTTTGAACAGCTACCGCTACCAGGTTGTCCGACAGGAGCTGAGCGCACAGTGGTGCTACCTGCCTCGGAAAGGGCTCTCCTTTTGTGGCTTTCTTGCCAACTGCTATGTTTTGTTTTCCTATCGCCGTGCCCAGGAAACTGCAGCTTATAATATTCCTCTCATTTCAAAAACGATATACAGTAGAACAGGGCTTTTTTTCAGCTGGAACATGGCGGGACTGAGTTCTGGCACTGCTTGAAAATGGTCACATGGCCGGTGGCCCCGCCCCCTGATCTCCAGACAGTGGGGAGTTTAGATTGCCCTCAGCACCACCCCAGCGGCACAGAGGGCAATGTAAACTCCCCTCTGTCTGGAGATCAGGGGGCAGGGCCACCGGCCACGTGACCATTTTCGCCGAGGGTGATTTAAACTTTAAAAACCTCCCCCCTTGTTCCAGCTGACCCAAAGTGACATTATTGTGCAGTCCTGGGGATGTGTGCGCACTTTGCACACGCGCATGTGGTACCAGGGGCACCTCCTCCCACCAAGAGTTGCCTCCTGTGCTGGCAACCCACTGAGTTCCACCACCTCTTCTCCTAGGAAAAAAGCCCTGCAGTAGAACCTTGGGAATACCAAAGCTGAGGTCCAATTCAAAAGATCTCCAATGAGTTTATAAAACATAATGCATGCTGTGGGACTCCACATGCCAAGTGCTTCTCTTGAGCACATGGAAGGCTGTGCATTTTTTTAAAAAAATGTTTTATTTATACTCCACCATTCTCCCCAATGGGAACCCAAAACAGCTAACATCATTCTCCTCATCTCCAATTTATCCTCACAACAACTCTGAGAGGCAAGTTAGGCTGACGGGCTCAAAGGCACCTAGTGAACTTCCATAGCAGAGCAAGGAATTGGACTGAGGCCACTCAGTTTCTCTAGCCACTATACCACATTGGCTGTCACATTGGATACCCACTGTGTACATATCGGATATCCACTAGAGTGGCTCCCAGGAAAAACCAGGATTAACAAAACTTCTTTCGGCCAATAATAGATTGGGATCTGGGGGTGTATGGTAGGTCCCAAGACACACACACACTCACTGGTGGCTAGGGTCCAGTTATAGGGCTAAATGCTCCCTGGTGCAAGCTAACATCTCTGCCCCCCAAACAATAACTTAATGGGTTCTCTGGAGGTTGGACAAAAGTCGGGAGAGGTTTGATGGGTACTATCTGGGGTGGACTATGGGTGAAAAAGTGCTTGACCCTTTAAGCACCGGGTGTTCATAAAAACCAGAGCAAGTCCATACTGAATTGCATTCATATTGATTTCATGTCTTGCAGCTCATCGATGGATTGCATCTCTCGTCATTCCTCGTCTGATCCATCCACAGGCAATGGGAGCCTTGCCAGAGATGGCCGTACTTGACCTGCT
Organism: Eublepharis macularius; assembly: GCF_028583425.1. Taxonomy (NCBI): domain Eukaryota; kingdom Metazoa; phylum Chordata; class Lepidosauria; order Squamata; family Eublepharidae; genus Eublepharis; species Eublepharis macularius. The sequence goes on from NC_072798.1 coordinate 10,582,216, forward strand.
TTGAACTGCCATTGATTGAGGAGTATAATGACATAAGCCAGTTCAGCACTGGGGGAATGCCTTAGCTGTGGCTCTAGAACTGCATGGCGAGCAGGGGTTGCTTCCAAGACAGAAGAAGTGAGGAGAAAGTGACTCCAACCCCACACCATCTAGCAAAAATAAGATCAAATCATCCTGACATTCATTTTGCTGCTAAACTTGAGAAATAGCCAGAGAAATAATAAAACCTGTTGTGTGCGTCTGGTTTAAAGTACAGTCGGGACAAAAATTGAAAGCAGAGCCGTTCTAAGCGTGAGGAAATCTCAAGCATCTCGAGAGAAGAATAGGATTACACCACATAAGCATTGCTACACATCAGTGATAATGTCAGAAATACCATTATTCTGGCAGATATAATGAAATGAGTGAATTCAGCAAGATTTTTTTAACTCACTACATGTAAACAATTCTTTATATGTAAAGTCGATATACAGGTATCCTACCCAGGGCTTTTTCTCTGGGAAAAGAGGTGGTGGAACTCAGGACCACACAATGGCATCACTTTGGGTCAGATGGAACAAGGGGGGAGTTTTTTAAAGTTTAAATCGCCCTCGGCAAAAATGGTCACATGGCCGGTGGCCCTGCCCCCTGATCTCCAGACAGAGGGGAGTTTAGATTGCCCTCCATGCCACTGGTGCAGAGGGCAATCTAAACTCCCCTCTGTCTGGAGATCAGGGGGCGGGGCCACCGGCCATGTGACCATTTTCAAGATGTGTCAGAACTCCGTTCCTCCGCATTCCAACTGAAAAAAAGCCCTGATCCTACCTTAAGATAGAGGAGGTTCTTTCCACTTATGGAGATTTCCTGCAACAAAAATGGCTCTTCCACTGGAGAAAGAACCACTTAAGTGGAAGGAAATCTCCTTAGGGTGGAAGAAGATTTCAAACATTGTTTAGAGGAGTGGTAGGATACATGCCACCCTGACCTGGATAGCCCAGGTGAGCCTGATTCCATCAGATCTCAGAAGCTAAGCAGGGTCAGCCTGGGTTAGTAATTGGATGGGAGACCTCCAATGAAGACCAAGGTTGCAGAGGTAGGCAATGGCAAACCACCTCTGTTCGTCTCTTGCCATGAAAACCCCACCCGGGGGGGGGGTCCACCATAATTCAGCTATGACTTGAGGGCACTCTATTCAGGATGCATGCCATGATTTAAGTAGGATAACATTAGTAATCATTAGTTTAACGTACCTTGTTTGACAGCCGTGATCACCTGCAAGCTGAATGACCAATCAGTCGATCAACCACCCTAAATGGCTATCAAACACCGCACAATAGCTGTTGTGGTGAAGTTTCATTTTCTTGCTTTTCGAGGTTTTTGCATCTGCACAGTAGACAATCATGAAAAGACAAGATTCTCTGGAAAAGTCAATAATGCTAGAAAAAGTGGAAGGCGGTAGAAAAAGAGGAAGAACCAAAATGAGATGGTTGTTGTGGATTTTGCGGGCTTTTCTGGGCAAAATGAGATGGCTTGACTCATTAAAAGAAGCCACATCCTCCAGTTTCAGGATCTGAGCAAGTCTGTTAACGATAGGATGTTTTGGAGGTCTTTCATTTATAGAATCACCATAGGTTGGAGGTGACTTGACAGCACATAACACACACACAGTAGACAATATGGAGTCAACTGGTGGTCATGAATGTCTGCCATTGAATGACACAAAGGGGGTACTGTGCCTCCCATAAGGCTGTGTGAAAAGGTACGTGTGTGGATGACACTGATGGTTTAGGCTCAAATAAACACCAAGTCATTTTTGTAAAAAACATCACTGTTTCATTATCGTCACTGGCTCAGCAATTTATTTTCTAACCATTTATCTGTACCTTTGTTTACTGAGTGGCTGGGGACAACAGGCCTGTAGGGGAGGGGGAAAACAGAACAGCGATCAGGGTCTGTGAGAATATGCGAAACACCATTAAATATTCTGCACTGCAGAGTACTGTTTAAATACTTGAAAAGTAACTTGACAAACAAGCCCGAACGGTTCACAAACAGCAAAGTGATTGTCAGACAACCAACTCCCTGTTTACGACTGGCAAACAGCAGGCAAGCCAAACTGGTGGCTCTTCAAGCAACCCAAATATTGAGTAAGACCGTCAGTCTGTAAAGTCAGCATTGGCTAGGCTGACTGGCATCAGCGCTTCAGAGTCTCAGGCAGAAGATGTTCCTCTCATCTCCTACCTGATCCTTACAACTGGAGATGCCAGAGATTGCACCTGGGGCCTTCGGAATGAAAAGCAGATGCCCTCTGACTGAGCAATGACACAGTCTCTGATTTGCCCTCGAAGTTGGCACTACTGAGATATACAGACCATAAATATGGCTCAGCGCAATTTGTGGTTTAATTATCTGAAAGTGGTTCAATGGGTACTTGGACAATGTTCCGTGGACACATGGAGATCTGAATCTGCGTACTACTGAATCAGACCATTGGTCCATCAAACTCAGTATTGTCTGCTCAGATTGGAAGTGGGTCTCCAGGGTCTTAGGCAGAGGTCTTTCACATCACCTACTGCCTGGTCCTTTTAACTAGAGATGCCAGGGATTGAACTTGGAACCTTCTGCATGTTGTGCAGGTACTCTACCACTGAGCCACGGCCCCTCCCCCAATGAATGCTAAAACTGAATTGTAGGAGTTAGGGGGCCAAAAGCTTTTTGGATGGAGAACATCAACCCACCCTCTTGCCAGACATTGTCAACTTGATGTTTCTGAGCTAGGTTCCTAAACCCCTCATCCAGCTGTACCCATAGAGAGTTTTCCTAATTTCTAATCTGTCTTCTAACAGTGTTGGTCATGTCATGTCCCAAGTGGACACTTCCAAAACCCTCTCCTAAAACTGAAACTAGGGGGGCTTCCTACCCCAGTTTCATGCTTCAAAATAATGTTAAGTCAATAAATCAAAATAATTTTGACCAACTGTACCTGGTCATTTATAGCAGCAATTCAAAGGTCAAGTTGTTCAGAGTATGAACTACTCTAAGGCCATATCATGTTCAACAACCTGGAACTGGAAGTCCTCATGGGACAGCTCATTAAAAATAATAAATAATACTCAGCTATTCATAATACATTCCACTAGGATGCTATAGTTCTCACAAACTGTGCATGATGAAATCAGTTAAGGAAGGAATCTATAGAATTGTTATGAGTGAACAGTGAGAGGATCTCCACCCCGTCTTTCTCTTCCTTTATTTTTTCAGAGATTCACTCTGTAGAGAGTCCAGTTTTCTTAGAAAAATTTCTCCAATAAATTCTGAAATTGGAGCATCGAGTCCCTTCTGATCATTGGTATTGTTTCCCCTTTGTAAACTTCTAATGCATACATGCTGTTACTGGAGTGGGTCTCCTTGCGAGTCGGGGGGAATTAGAAAATAAAGAGAAAGTTGTGAGAGGTGGTAATAAGCGAGCTACTCCACCAGTTTTTACCAGGTCCCCTCCCCAAGGAAACTAACGAGAGATGGGTGTTTTCCAAAACAAGATTATTTTTATTTAAAGGGGGAACTCACACATACACACACACAGCAACTGGCAAAGCAACTCACAAGCACACAAGATACCTAGGAAAGCAGTGGGGGAAATGGGAATAAGTAGCAGGATTTGGGGGTGATAATTACTGATCAGAGGAGTAGAAAGGTCCACAGAGGAAGAAGACTTCAAATGGCCAGTGTTCTCAACCAGGAGACTCAGTGGAATTCTGAGGCATAGCATTTGGTTCTGAGTAAGCATGTATAATTTGGCAAGGGCAAAGCCAGAGCACTTATAGGACAAAATGGGCCCTGAGGCTGGAGAGTGACTTCAGCCTGTGAAACAAAGACCTAAGTGGTTGTCTCTTGGGATGGACAAAAGGTTTGAGTAATTTTGATCGGCCTGCCAGGGCAGGACGAAGAAATTAGCTTGCCTGTTCCTGGTGCCTGACAAAGAAACTGTAAATTTAATTAAGTGCATCCAGAGCTGGTTATGAATTTAGAGTTTTGATTAAATCTTCCCAGGAAGAACTTGAACTTATCAGAGCTGATTGATGGCCCTAGATTGAGGGACAGGATTTTTAACTGGGTTTGTGATCAATGGGAAGAAAGAAGATTGGAATATCCGAGGAGAGTTGTCTCAAAGCACCTTTCTTGTTAAAGAGCTGCATATTCCGAGGCCTGGGCAGGTTGGAGACAATGGCATCAAATCACTTGGCATTCCATTCACATGGCATGAGCATTCCAGTCTCCTGGGCAGGAGCTGGCAACATTTTATCCTGCTGTACATCTGGCTTACTGCAGCATGATACACATTAGTTAAAGCCTTATGATTTCTTTCAATCATAAGCAGATATTGCTTTCAAAGAAACAACCACTATATGATTATGCACATGACTTACTGAGATTATTTTCAGTGTGATTTTATTGAGTCACACAGGTGCAGATGAACATTGGTGAATTTCTCCATTGAAAGAATTGTGGGAAACCCATGCATCCAATCTCATCACATTACTGTTTGCAGTATTTTATCAATGATTCCATAATGCTCATACCTACCAATGCTTGAATGGGGTAGAGGAGAGGATAAAATATAAAGGGACAGAAAGTTGCAACAAACTGGGCATGCACGTTTAGTAGACAATACGACAATTGGAAATAGGGCTGACAGGCTGAGCCTAAAAACTGGCAGGAGGGCCAGGGGAGAAGATAAGAGGATGTATGCATGACATAGCTGATGTCACTAGATCAGTGACAAACAGTAAAAAGTGACAAATGGTAAAAAAGTATTTTCATGCATATAGGTGAGAAGAATAAATGGGGCATTCAGATCTATGGCTTCTGGTCTGCAGCCTGAAGCACATACTTCTACTTTTTCATTCTCCATAAGGAGATTTTTGGGTTGAGCTACAGCCAACTCCGGAAGTGACATCACTTCCAGTCAATGCTCTAGCAGGGAGGGAAAACAGCATAGTATATCCCGATCTCATCACATCTTGGAAGCTAAGCAGGGTTAGGACTTGGATGGGAGACCACCAAGGAAGACTATGCAGAAGAAGTCACTGGCAAACCACCTCTGCTTCTCACTTGCCTTGAAAGCCCCTTGCTGGGGTCACCTTAATTCAAGTGTGACTTGTGTGCACTTTACACACACACACACACACACACACACACACACACACTGCTCTAGGAAGTTCATCTCTATGGTAACAAACTATAGAGATTGGGTGGGGTCCTAGAGTGTCACCTGAATGCAGCATCATATGTGGGGCTGGACACCATTCCCAGCCTCCTTTTCTACTGCTGTGACCATCAGCGGCAGTGGGCAGGTAAACGTAGTGGTGGTCAAATGTTAAGCCTAGTAGTATCCCCTCATGTGTTCCTTTTGTGATGTGTGAATCCCATCAGCATGTACTTTCCTATTTGAAGAAGATAATGCCAGGAGCACATACCTCCTGGGAGGTATCCAATTAATTTTGCTATTATGCTTTTGACCCATTTTTGTCAGGCTGCTTTGCAGCAGAAACACAGTTCTTCTCAGGTTCGATATATTTAGCATCAACCAATAGTCCTTATTGAACTATTTTTGTGGTATCACAAAAGACAAGGAAACATCAAAATGAGAGATGGTTGATAGAGAGACGTTAAGAGCAATGTTATGGCCAATAACAGTCAAGCCATCAAATGTGCACAGCAGCTGTGAGGCATGAATCAAACTAAGCCTATAATTGGAATATGGACTTCATTCATTACCTCCTGATTTTTGTGCAATGGGTCGTGCATATAGCCGAGTGTTTGGCATATTGCAGCTCTAAATTCTTGTAATGATGCAGGCCAGTGGACAGAGACCTGCCAGGAGATGAAGTGACTTCACTGTTTTCCATAACAGGATCTATCAAACACACTGTAAGTCATTGGATGAGGTCCAGGTGACATGAGCATTTTTTGAGCGGGACTAAAAAAAACCCCATCTAGTCCATTATCTCACCAGGTATGGGCTGATTCCGCACACATTGGATAATGCACTTTCAATGCACTTTATCAATCGTTTGAGGTGGATTTTTTGTCCCGCACACGAAAAAATCTATTCCGAATGATTTATAAAGAGGATTGGAAGTGCATTATCCAACATGTGCAGAATCACTCCAACTTCCCAAAGGCTGTGCAGATATGTATCCGGAAAATGCCACCTTCCCGAAACTCTTCCAATGACACTTCTGATTGGGTCAGGATAGACAGCTTATCTTCTGTCTGATGGATTGATTGACAATGCTAGGGATCAGGCAGATTCTCTTATATGGCTTTGGGGAGGCTGTTCCTTGGGCCCAGGGCTTTTTTTCTTGGAAAAGAGGTGGTGGAACTCAGAGGGTTACCCTCGGAGAAAATGGTCACATGGCTGGTGGCCCCGCCCCCTGATCTCCAGACAGAGGGGATTTTAGATTGCCCTACGCGCCGCTTGGCGGTGTGGAGGGCAATCTAAACTCCCCTCTATCTAGAGCTCAGGGGGCGGGGCCACCAGCCATGTGACCATTTTCAAGATGTTCCGGAACTCCGTTCCCCCGTGTTCCCCCTGAAAAAAAGCCATGCTTGGGCCCAATTTTTGTGTGTTTAGATGATTGCCCTTACTTATTTTTGCTTGGGATCTGTATTAGTAGGCCCCAAGTTCTCAAACGGTGGGGGTAGAATGCCTGAATGAGGGCGTCACAGAATATCTGCAAGTGGGAAATGACTTCTGCAACACTGGCAATAATCTACTCTTCATCTTAGCTCCAAGGGACCTCAGAGTGATGGGAATGATCCACAGCTGCTAAAAGACAATCAGCAGCTAGAAAGGGAGTCAATCCCATATGAAGCTGGACATGTGGACACTGGAGCTGCCTTACGCTGAATCTGACCGTTGGTTCATCAAGTCAGCATTGTCTACTCTGACTGGCAGTGTAGTTGACATTGAGAGCTTCTTCATTGCAATAATGGCCTAACTGGTCTAAGAGTCTCCTCAAGCCGATCTTGGTCAGGGAGGTTAGGACCATGTCATCTGCGTAAAGGAGAACGGAAATCTTCTGTTGTCCCAGAGAAGGCGGCATAAATTGGGGACCTGACAGAGTCTCATTGATATCATTGACGTACAGGTTAAATAGTAGAGGGGCCAGCACACAACCCTGTTTCACGCCTCTACTAATAGGGATTCTGTTGGTTAATGATCCAGAGGTTCCCACCCTGATTTGAGCAAAAGTATCTTTGTGCAGCTCACGGAGCAGAAACAACAGTCGCTTATCGATGTTAAGTTTGGCAAGCTTGGACCATAAGCGGGACCTATTGATTGAATCGAATGCGGCAGCCAAGTCAACAAATGCTACATAAAATGCCTTTGTTGGCCCATTTATTCCAGAGTAAGCCAGTTGGTACAGCGTTTGACAGTGGTCTATAGTTCTAAGACCTTTCCGGAATCCTGCTTGTGTGGGATGAATTATTTTTTCGGTGGTCACCCAATCTTCCAATTTTGCCAGCAGATATTTGCTATACAGCTTTGCTGCTGTGTCAAGTAGACTTATTGGTCTATAATTTTGCAGGTCAGGTTCATCCCCTTTTTTGTGTATAGGTACCACTATGGTCAGCTTCAATCCAGAGGGGATTAGGCCTGAACCATTAATTTGAGTAAACACCCTAGCCAGTACTGGGGCCCACCAGTCTGGGAACGCTTTATACAGTTTGGGTGGTAACATATCCTCACCGGGAGATTTACCAGTGGGTAATGAGACAATTAGTCCTCTAATTTCAGCTTTGGAAACTGGTGCCCATTCTGGCAGGGCCAGAGAATCCTTATGTACAACCTGTTCACCAGGGGCTCAGGTGACAGTTCTTAACTTCATCTATCACCTGGTCTTTTAACTGGGAGTTGTAGGAGATTGAACTTGGGGCCTTCTGTGTGCTGAGCCTCATCCTCATCCCAACCATCCCTCCTGTATTTCCTCCAAGTAATTACATGGTTCTCCCCTCTCTTATTTTATCCTTTCAAATAGGTTAGGTTAGGCTGCGAAATGATGATTGCCCAAGGTCATTCAGTAAGCTTAGTGGCTGAATGGGGCTTAAATCTAGATCTCTCCAGTAAGCACTCTAACCATTGCACCACATTGCCCCCTTCTGACAGTACACAGATCCGTGCAGTCACTCTCTGAGGCACATAGGTGCATGTGACCCCCCCTCACACACACACACACACGCTGCCTCCCCTTTGCCAGGCCCTAAAGATTCCGCAAGTAGCAGATAGTAGAAGGGGAGGCTTGATTAGCACCTCCTGGGCTGGAGATCTGTGAATGCCCCCTGCATATTTGTCGCTGATATTGGTTTTCCACTCTTTGTTACTTATGTTTTGCAGATTTATTCACACCGTGTACACATGTTGTACAGATTTACTTGCTATGTCGCTTTTAGCTCATTTATATGTATACTATATAATGTTGTTTTATTCCTGAACTAAAATGCATACATTTATGGGATATGTCCAATACATTTATGGGAAACGGTCAGTTCAAGTAATATGTGACAATAAATAATAGTGGGTTTTATTTCCACAAAGGGGAACACTTCAATGGGTTTAATGGGCAGCAGATTCAAGACAGACAAAAGAAAGCACTTCTTAACTGGTAGAATTTGCAGCCCAGGATGATGGGACAGTTTAGATGGCTTTAACTAGGGATTAGATAAATTCATAAGGGACAGTCCATCATGGCTATTAACCATGATGGTTGAATGTGTTTGCCAAGTTCAAAGGTAAAATACCACCAGAGAGCATAGCAGTAGATTATGGTTTCTGGTGTCTTCTTGGGCACTTGGTTGGCTGCTGGACTGGATGGATTATTGTGCTGATCTAGTGGGGCTCCTCTTACATCAATATTAGGATTTTCTTTCTGGATGAAACAGCAAGGAATGGGGCGAATGTCTCCAGTAGTCTAGCTGGACCCATTACTATGTTTTCTCAAAGCCCCACAGATCCTGCTTTCTGGGCCACGCGATTCTATGAAGATGGGCTTTATTTGGAAATAGGACTATTTTAAGCCTGCCAAGCCAATCTAAAATTTTGGATCAGCCCAGTTTTCTTACTGGGCCCTCTTCATATCTACCACCTACTGTTCTATTAGAAAAGATGTCATTTTCGTTGTATTATATAGATCGCAGACTTGGGGCTACTAACGATATGTGGCCACTCTTTCTCCATATACTTGATCACCAGTTAGAATTAGGGCTTACTTCATAAACTGCCCCAAGCAGGTTCTCTGGAGGTGATATATTTTTTCTAAATAAATAAATGCTTCACTGGTTTAGCTTACATCAGTCACAAATACGGAGCTGATTTTTAATGGGTGGTTCATCTGCGTATTGACCCTTTTGACAGTTTGCTTCAACTATTCCTTCATAACTGTACAGCAAAATCACTTTTTTGGTGCATTCTTACTCAGTGCAATTGAGTTCTACTTACACATTTATTGTGTTGCTGTTCCATTTGGCTAGCAATTGTCTAAACAGACAGTTAAGTCAGTCCCAGATCATATTTATATGATCCTAAAAAACACTGCATTTTTTTTTAGAAAAAGCCTAACCATTTGTTGTCCATACAAGTTGTCCTTTGTTAATGGATAACAATCTCTTTGGGCTGCCAGAATTATGGCATATATGCAGTTTTCCAAAAACTTGATGCAAACTTGTTTTGCAAATGTTCAAGATGGAATTTTGTATCCCTAGAAAGAGGGCTCTAAAAATTGCAACATGGTTAATGAGAACATCCATCTTTGACCTTTTAAAGTCTGAGGACCATAAAGACACAGTTCCTTGTCAATTTTAAAGGTCATGGTGGAACACAGGGCTGTCATAGGCATGGGACCAGGGAAGCTCTCTGTGGGCTGCCACCACTCTGGTACAGGTTTCCTTGGAAGGGCCCAGAGCACCCACTCGACCCCTTTTATCCACTCTTTCTCAGTAGGGATTACTTTATTTGTGAACAAATAAGGTGTGAGGACTAGGGTTGCCAGTTCCCCCTGTCCTCCCGGCAGGAGGTGGGACCCCCAGCACCTACATGGTCTGAACACTGTTGTGCATGTCCAAAGTGTGTGTGCATTCCCAGGCCCATGCAATGACATCACTTTTGGGAAGTGATGTCATCACGCAGGCTGCAGCCACCCCCAGGAGTGCTCCTGCACTCCGGGGGAGGCTGATTCAGTCCCAATTTGGGTCAAATTGGGCCTGAATCAAGAGGAATTTGGGCTGAATTGGGCCACTGTGGGGCGCAGGAGCACTCCTGCATTCTTCAGCACCCCGATCTGGGCCAGTTCAGGCCCAAATCAGCGTGGATTGGGCTTGAATCAGCCCAAAATGAGCCACTGTGGAGCTTGGGAGTGTTCCCACACTCTGCAGCGGCCCAATCTGAGCCGATTCAGGCCTGAATTGGCCTAGATCAGACCCGAATCAGCCCAGAACAGGCTGCTGAGGAGTGCAGGTGCTCTCTTGCACTTCGCAGTAATCCTATTCTGGCCAATTCAGGCCCAATTTGGGCCACTGTGGAGCACTGGAGCCCATTTCAGGCTGATTTGAGCCCAATTTGGGCCCAGATTGGGTCCATGGGAGCACACCGTGCCACCCGAGATCATGCCCCTGGGAGGTCCGTGCCACCTCTGCCAGCCAGGTAAGCAGGGGCAGGCGAATGAACGGAGGGAATGTCAACCCTAGTAAGGACCCAGGCAGGATAATAAACATTTTTATTTAAGAAGTCTAGTAACAACTGGCTTTCAAAAAAATGTGTAGAGTAATGAGAACAGTAAAGGTAGGTGAACAAACAAAACACCCTAATGCATCTATCTAGACTGTTCCTGGCTGTCTCTTGGTGACTGGCGTCAATCTGACTCACTTCTTCTGCATGAGGGATCCCTCCAACTGCAGCAGCTTCTTCTCAGCTCTGCTCCAGGAGCGAATACCCTCCCACTGAGGTGAGGCAGTTTTTATCACTTCTTCTCAAACACCATTCCTCTCCTACTCTACTGGGGAAAATTTTCCCTCCAAATCCGGCATTAACCAATCACTACTTCCCAAGGGGAGCTGGGAAATGTAGGCCTGGTATTCACTCTAGTACAGGCTTTCCCACAGCCACTAGGCCTCACTACGCAGGTCCAGGCTCATATCAAGAGCTTGAAAAGTCTTCACCAAATCTTCAAATGAACTCAGAAGACACAAGGGAGCTTGTGTAGGCCCTCTCACATAACAAAATATTGTGGTGACTGCTCACTGCAGAAAATTATCCAGCATTTATCACTGTATCTATCCAGCCAACTGCATTTTTTTCCAGTTGCAGAATGATGCCAAAGGATCAGCTAGGGCAACGACCCTCGTCATTTTCATGGCTCTGACAAAAGTAAAGCCACACATTTGTGACAAACAGCGGAATGTCAACTGAGTGGGAATTTCTAGGAGCCATCTCCAGGGAGTCATGTTCCAAACAGTCTAATTTAACATGATGGTTAATGATTGGGAGAAGGGAGTAAACAACATGTTAATGAGATTCACTGCTAATAGGAAATTGGGAGGTGATGCCAACAGAAATGAGGATGGAGGTGTAACACAAAATAGCCCTGCAGGACTTGGTGGCAGGGAGGAGGAATGCATTTAGATAGGGCATGCAAATGAGAACTGAGAGGGAAGAAAGAATCCAGATTTGTAAAGTTTGAATTATCCAGTTTTGTAGCCTACTGTATGCTTCAGGTTGAGGAGCAAGCAGCCAACCTCTGAATAACAGTGCTAGGAGGCAACATAAGGGCTTCTACTCCTTGTTTTATGGCCCTCTGGGGCAATTGTTTGGTCTAGATTCGCAAGTCCAAAATGGCTGCTGGGGCTTATGGCATGACATCACTTCTAGGTGAAATCGTAGAGTTTCGGCAATTCCTGGAGGGGACTGATGTCGTGTCCAGAGTTTTCTAAGATGTGACACCATGCTGTTGCCAATGGACATCCCCTTATGTCCCCACACCTAGGGAATCCTCCACCCCAAGTTATCATTGGAGTGAAATCAACGGAAAACATTGCCAGTGCTAGGTAGCCAAGAAGTGATGACAGGTAGCTCTATGAAACACTGGAAACTCTATGGTTTTACATAAAGTTTCTGATAATTTCTAGAGCTACTCATCATCACTTCTGGGTTTTTCCCAGAAGTGACGTTGTCATGCCAGCGACAACACTCCCTCACCATGCCCCTTCCCTCAACCCTCCTGCTGTTGGCCTGGCAAACCTACCTCCCCCCACCCCATCTCCCACTGATTTCCAGGCCAGGCCTGGCAACCTTAGTTTGGTCACTATTTGAAAGAGGATGGACTACTTGTCTGATCTAGCAGGGACCTTCTTCTGTTCTTGGACTATTTCTAGTGTTTCTGGGTCTGTTCTAGAAATAGGCAGTCAGGTTTTCTGGCATTCCTGGAAAGGAGGAAGTGTATCCTTGGATCCAGCTGTACCATGTTGATTGCTTCCCTGCTCCATAAACTACAAGCAATGTCACATCAAAGCATAAATTAAAGGATCGTATCTGCAGCAGTGTGAGCTAGAATGGCATTAACTTATAACCGGGGCCGTTTCGTAGAAAAAGAGCTGGAGGATGCATTAGCATAAATCATTAGCATAACTCATTAGCATATGCCACGCCCCTTGCCATCACTGGAAGTGTGTCATTAACATAACTGATTTGCATATGCCACACCCCCTGACATCACCTATCCTGGCTGTTTTGGACTCAATCCTGGCCATTCAGGGCCGAAATTGGGCCCAAAATGGCAAAAGCGGGCTTAAAATGGCTGAAAAGGGGCCCAAAATGGTCAGGATCAGGCCTCTGCTGAGCAGGAGAGTGATCCACCACCCATCAGAGGCCCGATCCAGGCTCTTTGGGCCCTAATCCAGGCCGAAACGGGCCCAAAATGGCCAAGAGTCAGGTGGGTGGGGCCACCTGACGTGACCTCTTTGGGGAACTGCCAGAACTGCATTCCAGCGCATTCCCCTTCGAAATGAGCCCTGCTTATAACACTCACAACTTGCTGCACACTTGCCAAAAAGTTTGGTCGCCACTACCCTGGAGCCTTCAGACACAGTGGGATGCTTTGCTTCCCCCAAGTTTGTACACTGATATACCTGCAGCGTCTTTGGTGAAAATGCTTTCATGCTCCCACAGAAATCTATGTTTTATTCATTGGCTGTACATCCCTTCGCTTTCAAGATGCCATGGGACCAGTCCCTTGACAATAAGGCCACCTAGCTCCTAAGATGCAAAAGATGCTACTGCCAACGTTGAAGTCAACCTCCATCCTCCAACCTGAAAATGAAAAACACTTTCTCTTTTATCTTGTTCCACCACAGCAACCCACACACGAGGTCCTCAAGGATGGCTGAGCATATGTGTTGCTTTGCAATCTATACCGGATGACAGCCCATCGTTATGCAACGAATATTCCAAGAGACACTTCTTTTTCAGCTAGTTTTTACAACCCATATTAATGAAGTTATTCAACGTTTTCTTAAAGGAACATGTAGAAGCTCGCGATTAAAAGTGTGTTCTGTACTTTATATTGGTTCAAACTTGATCTGAAATACTTATACCTTGATCTAGCAAAGAAGATCTGGGGATGTATCCAGGGCTTTTTTTTCAGCGGGAATGCAGTGTAATGGAGTTCCGGCACCTCTTTAAAATGGTCACATGGCCGGTGGCCCCGCCCATTGATCACCAGGCAGAGGGGAGTTTAGATTGCCCTCCACACCGCTGGAGCTGGAGCAGTGCGGAGGGCAATCTAAACTCCCCTCTGTCTGGAGATTTGTGGCGGGGCTACCGGCCATGTGACCATTTTCGCCAAGGGCAATTTAAACTTAAAAAAACTCCCCCCTTGTTCCAGCTGACCCAAAGTGACGTCATTGTGCAGTCCTGAGTTCCACCTCTGAGTTCCACCACCTCTTTTCCAAGAAAAAAAAGCCCTGGATATATATATCACTTTATGCCTATGCATTACTTCCTAGATCAGAAAGCACTAGGAATGCTACCAAATCGGCAGCCCTGTGATTGCAGTTCAGAAATCCCTGCTGAACATAGATGCATAGGTTGGATTTTAGAAAAGCTAATTTTAACAAGCTCAAAGTCATGCCAGGGAGAATCCAGGGAAGTCAGAGGTCTTGGATGATATACTCCTAAACCGGATTACAAAATTTTCAAAGAGACAGAACATAGTCATCATGGGAGTTTTCAATTACTTTGATATCTGCTGGAAATCAAACTCTGCTAAAAACATAAGGTACAATAATCAATTATAATAAGTTCCTGATTTATCTTGCTGTCAATTTCATCTTTCAGAAAGTAGAGAGGGGTCTGCTATTTTGGACTTGATTCTCGCCAACAGGGAAGAACTAGTTTATGAAGTGAAAGTAGTGGACACCCTGGGTAGTAGTATAATTTTGGAGTTTAGGATCCTGGATAAGGGAAAAGCTGAACATAGCCAGATGTTTAGGTTGGATTTTAGAAAAGCTAATTTTTAACAAACTCAAAGCCATGCTAGGGAGAATTCCATGGTCAGAAAAACTCAGGGAGAAAGGAGTTCTCTATCTCTATCATTTTAAACATTGAATCCAACATTTGAGTGGCAAAACTGGAAATGTGGATACTTTCAATTAATTGCAGACATTCCTTTTAAGTCAAAATTGTAGCAATGATAGCTGCCAGATGAAAGAGAACAAATTAGGCTCTGCCTTACCTTAAGCCCTTCCCGTCTCCTTCCAATAGCTCCCAGGGGTCCCCACAAACAACTTCACACAGCTCGCTGTACTTTAGAGGATGTCGAGCAATGAACCTGTAACTTTCTGTATGCAAAGCATGCGCTCTGCCACCGATGTATGGTTCCTATGCTTGAAAGGAGTGGTTAAAATAGATAGAAATCCTCCAGGGCCTAGATATCTATTTGTATAGTTTATTCTTTGTACTTCTGATGGAATCTCATCTAGTTAGTTGTCTGATAAGATTGATGGGAAAGTGAGCTCTGTGGAATCCTTCTCCCTTTGAGTAGCTGGCCGTATAATTGAAGCTTACCTGAAACCTTTGATGTGCAATCAACAGCTTCACCTTGTGGACTTCTCAGCATGACAGGAGATCTGATATTTTCATCTGAACCTTTCTTGTCGCGTGAATTCTCAGAAGCTGCTGGTGGATCAATATACCAAGCACACCAGAGCTTGGGCTTTGACTCATCACCGTTTTCTTTACAAGCAGTTGGGGGTATGTTGTAGGCACAGATTAGGTTGTCTGTGAACAATGGTTCAGAGTTCCTGCCCCCCCTCCCCCAAATGCCACTCATGGGATCTGAGAAAAGTGTATTACAGAATTTTACGCTGAGGTCGAGTTTCAACTAGCGCCTGTTGCTGCTAAGGATAATGTGACTCAGGGCAAAGCTACAAGTGACAAATGACACAGGTTGGACACTTGTCAGCTTCCCTCAAGTTTTGGTGGGAAATGTAGGTGTCCTGGTCTTGCAGCTTGGCTCTCTGACTGCTGTCCAATGGACTTTTCAACTGTCACTTGACCAAGATTCCGCCAAGCTGCCTACATTTCCCATCAAAACTTGAGGGAAGCTGACAAGTGTCCAACCTGTGTCCTTTGTCACTTGTAGTTTGGCCCTCAGTTGTAAAGTCAGGCCCCACCTCCCACTGAGGGGCAGTTTATAGATATAAAATCATAAACCCACTTCCTCATATAGCATAAGTGCAAGGCACTGCCTGGCCTGAAATAAAACAAAATGGATGCCAGCCAGGTAAAAGCCTGGGAAATATTTTGAAAGGAAAGTCAGAGTGGCTGGCTGACTAAAGATCCCCTCCTCACCCTGTACAATGAGGCTCCCAGGAAATTTAGGACAATGAGGCTCCCAGGAAACTCTTAATTCATTTTATCAATGCCTGGCCTCACTTCCACTATTCATCAAACCTGGTAGCTTTTCCCATCTGGTACTTACATGGTCATCAAGCACCATTTACACCTATCGTCCACCACAGGTAGACCTATTAAGCCTCTCCCAACTCATTATCCTCCTCAAGAGAATCCATCAAGTTACTGCTTTGGGGGCAAAGATGTCAGCTTGCCTCAGGGAGCATTTGGGAGCATATCTGGACTCCTTAACCACCAGTGCGTGTGTGGGTGCTCTGGATCCATCCGTGTACTCTCCAAATCTATTCTGGCCTTCTCTTCTTCCCATGAAATGCTGCCACCTCTGCGGACTTCTATCTTTGAGACTGGTAACTATAGCCTCCCCCAAAATGGCTTTCTCCCCTTTCCTCTCTGATTTCCTCTTAGTTAAACTTGTGTGTGTGTCGTGTGTGGTTTTCTGTACATTTGCTCTTATATCTCTCTTTTAATAAAAAAAAACCCCTTTCTAGTTGAACTTTTGGTTGGTTAATTTGAGAGTTCTCTAAGGGAACAACCCCAGTAAATATTGGTGGCGAATCCCAGTTATCCCCTCTTGCTTTGTCTCCTTTAAGCTAATTCCCCCAACTAATTAGGAAACTGCCTGTTTGGATAACAGCAAAATATCGGGTAGAAGGTGATGTGAAAGATCTCTATTTAAACCCCAGAGAGCCATTGCCAGGCCACAACAGACAACACTGACCTCGATGAACCAATGGTTACCCAGTGATGTCCATAGATCCAGAGGAGTTATCCGTGTTAGTCTGTAGTAGCAAAATAGAAAAGAGTCCGGTAGCACCTTTAAGACTAACCAACTTTACTGTAGCATAAGCATTCGAGAATCACAGTTCTCAGTGCAGAATCACAGTGCTGCATCTAACAAAGAGAGCTATGGTTCTCGAAAGCTTATGCTACAGTAAAGTTGGTTAGTCGTAAAGATGCTACTGGACTCTTTTCTTTTTTGCCAGTGATATTCATGTCAGAATGGGGACCTGACACAGTTATAGGGAGGGAGGGCAGACCCAACCACCATACTCTGTAATGTCTGAATCAGCAACACTCTAACCACAACACCCCCATTGGCCCTTCCTTGCTGATTGGTTTTATTTGTAAAAATCTAGCTAGTGTGTCGCTGCAATGTATTCATAACACACTTCTAAGGCTGATTTTTGGCACAGAACGAATGTTGAAAATCAGGTATTTTTTTATGGGTAGAGCTCCATGTGGAGAAATGAAAAAGTAAGTAAAACCAAAGAATCCCAGGTTCGATTTGAACAAGAAAGAAGCAATACCTGACTCGCAATCAGACGTAGACCCGAGGAACTCACCTTGAACAGCACTCATTCGCTCAGCACTGCAAGGGGGGAGAAAAAACTTCTAGTTTCCCTCCCACCTTGTTTTCAACAATGGAAAGAGCAGTGGTGGGGGGAGGAGGCTTTGACCTCCTTTTCTCTGGCCCCTCGTGCCCTAGGAAGAAGATGTGGAGCTAATGAAAAGGGTCAAAAAGCCCTCTGCCACAATTTCCCCTGGCAAAAGCGGGGTGGGAGGAAAATCAGTTCCTTCTCCCCTCTTGCAGTGCTCCCTGGCAGCACTGAGTAAATGAGTGTTGTTTAAGGTGAGTTCCACCAATGGATATCTGACTGAAAGCCCAATTGCACATCCAGGATCCAGCATCTGTTGGGTATATTGTGTCATTTGGTCCTATATCTGTCTATCTGTCTGTCTGATAGTTTCATCTCCTGGGTTCTTCTAACCTTTCCCACTTTTAATATATTCCACAAAAGCTTGTAGTCCCAGGTCAAGGGTTTGGGGTACTCTAGCCCACCCATGACTTTGGGACCCCCTGCTGCAAGCCAGGCATGTGTGTTGCCACTGTAACCTGGGTGCCCCTCCCTCGCTTCAACCTGGACACACACAGAGCTACTGCAGCCCAGGAGCACATGGAGCCAGGCAGGCAAGAAGCCACTGTTGCTAGCTTGGCAGCATGACACCCAAAGGCCACCTGCTCTTCTTCCTCATTCTCTACATCACTGGGGAATGGTTGGAGGAAGGCAGGTCAGGTGAGCACGCAGTGTCCTCCAGCACCTCTGCTTTTCATGTGATGCACCTGGATGGTGGATCTGCAATTGGTGGTACCAGCTGGGGCTTCTATTTGCCACAGCTGATCCAGCCCCAGCCAGGACCTTTTCTGAGCCTCTCTCTCCTGGGGTGGGCCAACTCTGAACATTTGACTTGAGATGTTCCCAACTTAGAGCAGAAATACACATTGTGAGTTACCTGGGGATGTTCAAGTGCAGGATTTCATGTGTGGTCCTCAATTCGCATGCAAGCTGTTCTTCCTCAGCCACATGCATGCTGCTTTCACGGGAGCTCCCTCTGTGTGATTGCATCTGCAATTGAGTCCAGAGGGTGGAGTGCCAACTCAGCTGTCTTTATGCTGCAAGAATGAGTATTCTGGGTGCCTTTGACTTGCAAATTTGCATTTTTTTAAACCTTCCAGCAGCAAATCTGTTCATCTCCATCCCTGGCATTTGGCCCTAAAACCTTCTTCCATTTCCCCACCCCCTTTCCCATTTGACTTTGTTTACCTACAAATGAATGAACCAAGCGATGGACGGCTGTGAAAATTCTCCAGCAAAACTCCACTCCGAGCAGCAGACTGATTGACATGAAAATGTCATTCCGATGCAGTCCAATTCAAGCTGCCTCCGCTCTTCTATTGATCTTCTGATTATTTTCTCATAACTTAAAGGACAGGGCTTGTCAAGCTGCCAGTGGAGGCCCACCATTGTTTCCAGGAATGTCGGAAAACTCTCCAGAAACACGAGGCCGGTCTGACAGTTATTATTTCCTTGCCTTGCCAACATGACTGATAATGTTGCCCAACACTTACTGGTGCTAGAATGATAAGGGAGATTTTTTTTTCCCCCTTGGAAAAAAAAAAGAAGTTTAAAAAAGAAGAAAATGTACAAGACCACTGAAACCGACAAAAAGGCATGAGGCTTTCAGGAAGTCTCCATGCGTCTTGATAATTGAAACTGGGAAGACTTGGAAGTGACAGATTATCTTCCGGGTGCCGGCACTGTGTAGCAAGAGAATGAAGGATTCACTCTCTCTTGGAAGTTGGAAAGAAAATGTGGGTCGGGTTGCTAATGAGCCCCATACATTCTGCAATCAGATGGAGCCATCGGAGCTGGCATTCAGAGGGAAAACGAAGAGCATCTTTTATTACCTTCCTCTGACCGATCGCAGCAAGTCCATCTTCTAGACCGATTGCTAACTTCACCCCTGGACTCACCAATCAAAGTAAATTGCCCTGGCTGCTAGAAGGCAGGGACTGCACAAGTTCTCACTGGAGACTCTGGACTTGATTTCACTGCCTGGTTTCATTTGGTCTCTGCAGTGCTGTCTAGAGGATAGGGCACGTGAGAAGTCTCTTTCCAGTTTGGTATAGTGGGCACGGGACTCTAATCTAGAGAGCCGGGTTTGATTCCCCACTCCTCCACTTGAAGCCAGCTGGGTGACCTTGGGTCAGTCACAGCTTCTAGCTCTCTCAGCCCCACCCACCTCACAAGGTGTTTTGTTGTGGAGATAATAATGACATACTTTGTAAACCAATCTGAGTGGACATTAAGTTGTCCTGAAGGGTGATATATAAATTGAATGTTGTTGTTGTTGTTATTTCCTATGGACCAGCTCAGAGCAGACCTTCATTCATAGCACATTCTATGACCCCTGACAACTAGAACTCAAGCCTGAGAGATGTGGGAACATCAATAGTTGGCATTGCCTCAGAGCACATGCAGAGTTCATTACCTCTGTGAGCCTTCAGGCCAATGTACAGTAGTGGTTACCTATTCATGTATACAGATTATCCCCCTTTTCTCCAAGGAGATCAGAGTGGCATATGTTCTCTTGTGTGTTTTTTTCCTCAAACAATCTTATGAGGCAGGTTCAGCTGAGAATGACAGAGAGAGAGAGAGAGAGAGAATGACAAATGCCCAAAGATTGATTTATTCTTATTTTTTATGTCGTTTATAGTCCGCCTTTCTTACTGAGACTCAAGACGGATTATACAATTTGAGATGGATACAGTCAATATCAACAATATTTCCATAAACAATGCCATAGGATAAATAGATACAAGTTCAAAAAGACATAGCATTAGTAGGAATCCAATACAACATAGTGGTGAAATCTATGGTTCCTAACTCATTAGCGAAGCATCTGAGACCCCCTCAGACCTCAAGCCACCGGCTTCCCACTCACAAGGAGGTGATGCCAAGCACAAGGTAGGGACTCTTTTGGGGTAGTCCAAGCCCCGGCAAGGAAAGAGCACCAGGAGTCTGTGAAGCTTCATACCGTGAAGGACAGAAAAGCGGCCCCCAACACAGCTCGCTTTTAATGACCATCTCCTGGGTGGGCGCAGAGAGGCTGTCTTTGAGCGCCAGGGTGCAGAGCGGCACTTCCGCCTTCTGCTGGGCCCCATGTCAGGAGCAGGCGGAAGCAGAAGCAGCACAGGGCCTCCCAGGTGGTGTCCAGCAAGGTCGGTGGCACACTGGTCTCCTGGGGCCCACACGCTCTGGGCTGGGGCAGCCTCCACGGCTCCTTAAGGCGGGTGCCTCTGAGCCTCCTGTTGGCCACCTGCACCTTCTCCAGCCACACAGCCACAGCCACCAAGAAGCCCAGCTGATGGCAGGTCCCAAACAACCGCTTCTCCTAGAAGCTTCATGTTGACGCCGCACTGTAGCTGATGGCTGAATAAGTGGCCTGTGAAATCAAAGATTTTTTTGGTGTTAGCAATATGACATCAAGGTACAGCATTAATAATGGTTCATAGTGACAGCTCAGCTTAGAATAATGGCATGAGTGGGGCAAAGACATGACAACACAATTCACTGGGCACTGGCATCTTGGGGGTTCAAGGAGCTGGGTGGGGGCTGCAGTTGTAAAAACGTTATTACAATTTTTGTTTTAGTGTGAAGACGCTCTTGTGCACAGTACTTGCGATTGATAATTAATTAGCATGGAATAAACACGCAACTGAAATGTCCCCCCTCTGCCTTCTGTAACCACTTACAACTGGCCACCCTGCCCCACAGGTTATCTAGCCTGTGTTGAGAGGGGGCAACACGTGCGTGGCTGTTTTGAGAAATTATGTTGCTGATGATATTTATGTTGTTGCAAAAGATTATTCTATTGATTGTACATTTTAAATGTTATGATCTGCTCTGAGCCCTCTTGTGGGGAAAGCGGAATAGAGATTGAATCAAATAAATAAATCAGAATGAAAACTTTCATTGTATTGTTGAGGGCTTTCATTGCATTTGTGAGTATTCAGTCAAAGAAGCGCTGTACGTTCCCATTGCTCCTGTGCTACTGGGTTAGATCTAGTGACCTGTGTAGGCAAGGATTATGGCTCTTCCCTGCATTCCCATCCCACCAGCAATCCTTCATTGTCCTTGGGAAAGTTTATTTCCATGTTGGTCATGCATGCTCTAGTAGCCATGGGGGTGTCATGTCTGTACCCCTACATCCATTCCATTGATCTCTGTGTTGAACCATTGCTAATGCTGCACCTTGGTTTCATTTTGCAAATGTTCTAACTAGAGATGGGCACGATCCAAAAAAAATTAACGAACCAGCGGATCGTGGTTCGGCGCCGGCGACAACCCCGAATTAACGACCTGCACTGATCATCTCCCATTCCCGAACCGTGGATCGTGGATCGTGGAGGCCAAAGTGGGGCACGCTGGTATTCCCAACTATGTGGGAAGGTGGGTGGTGGCGGTGGCCACCGGGCCTGGCGGGTACAGGGAGGCGGCAACAAGCCCTAGCCTACCACTCCCACAGACCTGAACAGATCAAGCACTAATGTGAGCCCTCAGCCGAGGTGCCCACTGAGCTTGGCCCCAGAGCCCGGCAGCAGCCCTGGCACCAGAGGAGATAGATCCCTATCCACTAAAGCCAAACACAATTGTACTCTCTCAGTCTCTTACTCTCTCTCCAAAAGCTAGCAAGTAGCAAGCAAGAGCTCTGTCCCACTCCACTGCTAGCAGAAAGTGAAACCCAGCCTGGGAGACCACGGCTATTTATAAGCATGGGTCCCATTCAGCAACACAGGAGGTCTGTGTTTGGCCGTCAGAGCTTCCTATCAGGGTTTGCAGGGATGAGATTGGAGTGCCCATGGCTACAGAACACCCCCTTTCCCCTCCCTCCCCTGGGTGTCTTCTCCCAACTTGTGACTGCTTTGCTGCTCCGTGGTTGGAAGGAAGCCCTGCTGATCAAGGAAAGCTGGGCTTCCATTCAGGTTTCCAGGGCAACAGAAGGAGGGCAAACAGCTCAGGCATTCCCCTGGCTCTGTTGCCAGGGGAATAGATAGCTGGCGCCTGAGTGTCTGGATCCCTGAACCGAGCCCGATCACCACGATCCAGGCCTCTCCAAACCGCTGGATTGTTGGCCGTGGATGATCACGATCTGCCGGGTCACGATGGCGTGATCGCCATTATCGTGGTTTTTTTTCCGTTTGTAATGTGCATTGTGCCCATCTCTAGTTCTAACTCTCGCTTTCGTTTCTCTAGCAGCCTGAGAACACAACTGTCTTATCTTTCCCTTTCTTTGACGCTCACAGAAGTGACCTTGCACTGTCTGAAATGTTGCAGTTGACTCCCATGCATTCCCAAACCATTTTCTCGCTTAGATATGTGGTCTAGATGGGAGGGGGAAATGAGTGGGTATTTAGAATTGTACTTTCCTCAAGTTTTCATTCCTGTCAAGGAACCATGTACTGCTGAGATGCTTTTTTGCCTCTGAGTAATCCTATGGACATATATATATATATATGGAAATGATTGGATGTCTGAATAAAACCATTTAACCAAGAACTTGGATTTCTTGTTGCAATGGTCCAGAGATCTGTCTACCATATCCTATCACCCATAGCCTGACAGGGGGTTAGGAAGTTGCAATGGGGAGGGGAAAGGAGACAAACTTGTCACCTCTTCTTTCTTCTGCCAGTGAAGCTGTACAGGTCCTATTACAGACTTTTCCGGGGATGGAAAGGAATGTTAAAGGAGGAGAACGCAGGAAAACTATGCAGCCCTCAGCACCTGCTGCTGGCAGTTCACTGGGTCCAACCCAACCCAGGGAGTGCTAAGATAATTTCCTTTTCTGTTCATGCCTCGTTGGAGCCAACCCAGAGAGGCAGGTTTGGGGTGTGACCTGTGCAATCTGACGAAAAGAGTTTGACTTTCAAAGGACCCTGGAAATCTTGTTGGTCTTTAAGTCAAGCTGCAGCAAAATGCTGCAAAATGCAGCAAAATGCTGCAGCTTGACTGTTATCAGGAGCGAGCAGGAGCATGAACATCACTCCATCCTACAGTCACTCCATCGGCTACCCATCAGTTACCGTGCTCAGTTCAAGGTATTAGTTATTATATACAAAGCTCTTCATGGCTTTGGCCTGGCATACCTACGGGACCGCCTCCCTCCCTATGTTCCTCCACCGCAGCTTCGCTCATCTGAACAGGGTCTCCTGCAGGTGCCAGGCTGCACACAGGTGAAGTCAGCAGCTCCCCGTACACGGGCATTCTCTGTGGTGGCCCTATCCTGTGGAATGACCTGCCTGAGGAAGTCAGAAGAGCCCCCACTCTCCTGGCTTTCCGTAAACAATGCAAAACCGAACTATTCAAAAAGGCTTTTTTCTCAAATGGGAGGGCGGTATTGTAGGGAAGATGCTTCGCTAATGAGTTAGGGACCATAGACTTCATCACTATATTGCCTTACATATTATCTGCTGCTTTAAATAGGTACTCTTATATACCATCAGTGCTCCATGTTGTCTAATGTCAGTCCTAGAATTTATTATGTTCTGTTTCAGTATTTTTTCCACTCTATATTGGATTCTTGCTAATGCTATGTCTTTTAAACTTGTATCTTACTCTATGGCATTGTTTGTGGAAATGTCCTTGATACTGTATTGAAATGTACATGATACTGATTGTACTAATCTCATACTGTGTAATCCACCTTGAGTCTCAGTGAGAAAGGCGGACTAGAAATGCCACGAACGAACGAACAAATGAACAAATGAACGATGGTTGTTGTGGGTTTTCCTGGCTGTATTGCCGTGGTCTTGCCACGGCAATACAGCCCGGAAAACCCACAACAACCATCGTTCTCCGGCCGTGAAAGCCTTCGACAATACATCGAACGAACGAACGAACGAACGAACGAACGAACGAACGAACGAACGAACGAACGAACGAACGAACGAACGAACGAACGAACAAACAAACAAACAAACAAACAAACAAACAAACAAACAAACAAACAAACAAACAAACAAAGTGTTACTTGACTCAAATCGTATTCTGGGATCTGCCTTTCTTCCCTTCCCCTGGCTTTATCTTTCCATTCCCTTTGTTCCCTTTCCCTATTATTTATTTTGAATGTCATTCCTTTGGGGGTAGACTTGTGCATAAGTCCGTAAGGTACCCCGTATTCTGATGGAGCTGAACAAACAGAACAGCTTCACTGGATCAGGAAAAGGTCCATCCACACTGGCATTTGTTTCCAACAATTAACAGGTAGATTCCTCGGCAAAGCATGAAGGGCTTTAGTCATCTGCTATTGTTCTGGAGGTTGACTGCTTCTGAATATGGAATGTCCATTTTCAGAGTCATACCTAACAGCCGTTGATGCAGAACCCTACATAGATACTCCCTTTTCCTTCCAATTGCCTGACTTTCTTTGAACTGGGACCTCTCATAATGATGGTGGTGGAAAGTGACACCAAGTCAGAGCTGAATTATGGCAACCCCTGCTGGAGTTTTCAAGATAAGAGGAGGTTTCCTTCTGCATAAAGGTAAAAGGTAGTCCCCTGTGCAAACACCGAGGGCCAAGCTATACATGACGAATGACACTTGAATGGCAAGTGTATTTCTCCCTGTTCACTTGCCCTCCACTCAATCCACTTGCCGTTCAAGTGTCATTCGTCATGTGTAGCTTGGCCCCGAGTCATTACTGACCCATGGGGGGGGAAGTCGCATCATGACGTTTTCTTGGCAGACTTTTTATGGGGTGGTTTGTCATTGCCTTCCTCAGTCATCTACACTTTACCCCAAGGAAACTGGGTACTCATTTTACCGACCTCAGAAGGATGGAAGGCTGAGTCAACCTCGAGCCGGCTATCTGAACCCAGCTTCTGCCAGGATCGAAATCAGGTCGTGAGCAGAGCTTGGGCGGCAGTACTGCAGCTTACCACTCTGTGCCACAGGGTCCTATAGAACCTGAATATTCCTTGGAGGTCTCCCATCCAATTACTAACCAAGGCTAACCCTGCTTAGCTTCCAAGATCTGTTGAGATCGGGTTTGCCTGGGCTATCCAGGTCAGAGCCACATAAGAACAGATTGAATTATGTTCCTCCACCAACAACTTTGCTGTGAACATTAAGTGATGTTCTGACAGTTATTCTAATCTAACTTTCATTTCCCCCCCAGTTTTCCAGTTTTAGGGGACTGCAGATGGTGACTTGAGATGCTCAATGAAGGAGCCACAAAAGGATCTATATTCTTGATATCTGTGAACAGGAGTTTGGGCTGCCTGTTGGCAAGTTGTCCCAGTCACACTGCTCTGCAGTCACATTTTTCTAAATTAAAACCTTTTTATTTCCACCAGCGGATGTTTCCATATGCTTCTTCTCTCTTTCTTAAACAGCCAGCTTTCCCAGGTGTTTGTTTTTGGAAACTTGAGGATCAGTTCTACATTAGTTAACCTTTAATTATTTTTTAAAAAAAATATCGCACAAGTCAGCTAAACTTAGGTGTTCCCAATGTCAGGTGCTTGGCATCACCTGCCATACACAGCAATACTGTTATAATTATATGCCTAATAGACATAGGCATGAACCAGGGAAAAAAATGAACTGTGTGGTTCGTGGTTCATTCAGTTTCATGGAACACAAACCACAAACTTTGTAGAACTTGAGCTGGTTCATGAACCAGTTCACGGTTCGCGGTTCGAGGGAGCCCAGAATGAGCCCCTTCATGCTCACAGCCAAACTAAACAACACGAATTACAGGTGGTCATGCATGTGTCTAGAATCATGTCTGTTCCTTCCTGCCCGTGTCCATTTTACTACTGATGAACACATGTCCTATAGCCCCAGTTGGTGCATGTGTTGAGTAACTGGTGTAGTTGCGGTTGCAAGATTTTTTTAAAAAAATCGATGTAGCAAAGCTTCCTGATTTTTATTATAGATCTTGCAGGCTTTCATTTACAGAGAGAATGTGTGTGTGCGTGCACTCGCGCATGTGCATTGAACCCCACATTAGATCTACCTAGCAATGCATCCCCACCAGTCTCTGTTGGGGGGGCTATATATCCATCTGTCCTCCCCATATGTAAAGTCACAGTTTGATGATATCAACTGCACCCCTCTCCCCCCTGTGTATGGTTGTCAGGGAAGAATGGAGGGGGGGCTTCCATCTTAGAATCTGGAATGTATGTTTGTTGAGAACTCTGGTTTTAATGTATTTAAAATGCTTTACCCTTTTATTTATTGTTTTAAACCACCCTGAGCCCACTTGTAGGAGGATGGGCTATAATGATAATGATAATGATAATGATAATGATAATGATAATGATAATGATAATGATAATGATAATGATAATGATAATGATAATGATTCATTATTGTTGGCAGGTGTTTTTTGGAAATATAAATAATGTCATATTGAAATAATTTTCATATTGAAATAATGTCATATAGATTACTGCATATGGACCTTTGCCAGACTCAGCCCTGTGCCCCCTCCCCAGAAACTGTGGAGTCTACATCCCTGTCCATCACCCTCCCTAGATACCCTATCTTGCCTCGCCTCTTGATTCTGATATCAGAATCTCTAACTCTTTGGACATCCAGCTTCCTGCTTCTATCTTCATCTTTTGCCTTCCTGGACTGGACTCTGTTACTCTTACATTATCCTCTTTTATTTTTCTCCTATGGAAAAAAAAAACAGATGAAGATTCCCTAAATCACAGACTGCAAGCAACTCAGAATACTACTCATGTTCAATGGTGAACAAATACGGTGTACTCGATCCAGTGAGAAAGGGGCATTGGGGCCATAGTAAATTTACTTTTCGAACATCCTATTCACCAAAGTGGGGAATAGATCCAGAGGAGTTAGCCGTGTTAGTCTGTAGTAGCAAAATAGTATAGTCCAGTAGCACATTTAAGACTAACTATTGTAGCATAAGCTTTCGAGAGCCACAGCTCTCTTTGTCAGATGCATGAGGGATGTCTATTTAAAAAGAAAGCCAAGGGCCGTTTTCGCAAGTCTTAACCGCTGTGCAAAATTGCACAAAACTCATGAAAAGAGAGCATCTTCATGGTGTGATTTCCCATCATGATGCAATTTCTGATGTCATCGCACTACAAAATGGAGTCATGACAGGAAATTGCACCATGAAGACACTATCGTACTCTGTGTTTTGCACCATTTTGCGTGGCGGTTAAGACGTGTGAAAACGGCCAAGGTCTTGCTCATATAGAACATCTATAGGGGTTTTGTAGGACAAGAAGGGAGACCAGTTCTGTTCTTCCACCCCAAATGAACCAAAGAATTCCAGTTCAAAAGCAATTAAGGCCATAACTTTGATGAAAGTATATAAAAAACCCTTGCAGAGTTCTTTTGGAATCTTCTAGCCTTATTCGTTCATGTTAATGAACAAGTTTGTCCCCCACCCCCACCCCTTCATAATTGATGGTTTCGAGTAGACATGTGGACTTTTTTTGTTCACTGATTGCCTGCGCTATTGTTGTCGAAGTCTTTAAATTGGTACCCTAGCACTTCATTTCCCATTTTTCCCCTCCCCACATTGCAATTTCAGAGTCAGTTAAGTCATCTGACGATGCCGCTTAATTCGTTTAGAAATAACAGGTTTTGTGGAACAAGCAAACTGCCACTAAGAAATTATAGCCCATCGAAGCAATTGGGGCCATTTTCGTGAATGACATCTGCACATTTTTTTATTTTAAAATTATTATTGTGTTCTTTGGATTCCTTATTTATTTATCCTTCAGCTATTGTGCGAAGAAGATGCTTCTCAACACCATCTGGAAGCTTAAGCTCTCCTGGGGATGGCTGCAGTTCTGCACACAGATTAATTCTCACACTCTTTGGTGATATTGGAGCCCATACGCAGGCCTGGAGCTCTGACCTCACTAGGAAGTTTTCTCATCCCTACCATATTGACCCTCCCCAAAACCCTGTTTCAGTTTTGCTTCTCCGTCTTGTAAATCAAATTCTCACACCATTTGCTGTTTTCTCCCCTTGACTTTCCCCTCATACAATGCAGGTGTTTTCATAGTTTTAGATAGGTAGCCAAGTTGGTCTGCAGCAGAACAACAGGATTTGAGTCCAGGGGAAATGTAGAAACGGATAACATTTTCAAGTTCAAGTTTGAGTTAGCCTTTATTGGCATATAGCAGCAATTCAAGTTATCCACTTCCAAAAAAGAAAAAAAACAAAGTTAAAAGAATACTGCATTACAAATACATAAATACATTTATAGCTAATTTCTGTGATATCCTTTGACGCTACTTCAAAGCAGAATGGAGAAACTTAGCCACCTTCTCGGTGACGTCAGGAAAGGACTCGTTCAACAGTCTATAGACCTTGTCCGAGTCAGAGAAATCCATCATATTAGCTAAAACAGATTTTAAGTATGTTTGACATATACCAGCGTACAAATGACAATGCAAAAGAACATGTGTAATTGACTCAACACATTTTTGTTCACGTAAACAGCATCTAGCTGAATAGGCTATCCTGTTAAATCCGCCATGTAGAATGGCCGAAGGCATAGCATTGCACCTGGCAAAGAAAATGTTCTACGAAGTTGTGGCACCTGCAGGGAAGATGAATATGGAGACAACATTTTCAGATGAAGCTGAAATTGGTTCCCAGTCCCCAGCTCCTTAGTCACAGTTCCTTGTTCCTTATTCTCAAACCGAAGACAAATATTGGAGGAAATTGAAAAGCTCTTCACCCCAAAATAAAGGTTATAGGAGCACATATCATACACTGGCATATTCAGCAGACACTGCCCTCTAAGCAGACTTATTCTGGGCCCTCCAACAAAGCCCAGTTCTTAACAGCTTCAAAGTAGGGTGCCCCTAGAGCAAGTCAATAAGCAGAAAGGGGGAGATAGCTGCACCCAAAAATGTTTGGATCACCCCAAATCACACAGCCAAGCAGACCACAGATTGTGCCCTGCAAGAAGACATGCTGTTACTGATCCAAACACTGGTTCTGGGGCTATGACTTCCTATTTGGGCTGCCTCCCAGAAGTTTGTACTGGGTACAGCTGTGAATAAGGAACTGGAAAAGATACAAGCATTCTGTACCCCAAAACAATCTTTGGCTCACCCCAAAGCACACAGCCCTGAACTCGAGAGACTGTTTGCTACAAGGAGACATATGTTGGTGCTGATCCAAACACTAGTTCAGGAATGATGACCTCCTATTTGTTCTGCCTCCCAGGAGCTTGTATTGCTGTGAATAAGGAACTGGGAAAGATACAAGCCCTCTGCGTGATTTTCAGGGTGTAAGCTTTCAAGAGTCATGGTGTGTCTGAAGAAGAGAGCTTTAAGTCTTGAAAATTTATACCCTGAAAATCTTGTGGGTCTCTAAGGTGCCACTGGACTCAAATCCGGTAGTTTTTCACATGTGCATTAAACATATACAAGGAAAGTTGCTTATATTTATAAACACTGTACATGTTAGATATAAAACATGTGTATACAATACAACAGAGATCTACAAAACCAATTGTGAAAAGTGGAAATCCAAAATTGTTGATAAATATACCAGCAAGGGACCCCCCCCCCCAATAACTTGTGGGATGGGGAAATTCCAACTACCTGCTGGCTCCCATTTCTTTCCCTCTTTCACCTCAATTTCTTCCTTCTCCCACCTCTGCTTTCTCCCTCACATTCCTCTCATCACCTTCTTCTCTTCTTGCTAATGTAATTATGCCAAATATCCACCCCCTACAGTGTACCATGTAAGAGATTTGGGACTGTGGTGGAAGAGATTAGAGGAGAGGAGATTAGAGTTGCCAACTGTGAGTTTGGAAATTCATGGAGTTTTGGGGTTGGAGGATGGAGTTGTAGAGAGGAGGGGCCTTGATGGAGTTTAATACCATAGAATCCACCCTCCAAAGCAGCCATTTTCTCCAGGGGGACGGATCTCTGTAATCTGGAGATCAGTTGTAATTCTGGGAGATCTCCAGGGCCCACATGGAGATTACAATTAACAACAGAAGGGCTCCTCCGGGAAACAGGACACTACCCAGCAACCCCAAAGGAAAAAAACAAACAAACAACAACCGGAGGTACAGCAAAAGTATTTACAGATTCATAAATATATCTGAATACATATAATTTGTAATTTATAATTTATATAGAAAGCGCAGTGTGGTAAAGACAATCACATTTTTTAAAATTTACTTTCAATTTCTATTCCACCCTCCCCGACTAGCAGGCTTAGGGCGGATTACACTCTGCAAAACAACACACTGAAAACTTACATTTTACAATTTTAAAACAACCATATAAAACAGTGCAATATAAATATTTTAAAAGGTACAAAAAAGCAGCGCAGGAGTAGTCAGTTGATCAAAAGTCCAACTGGTAAAGATCCAAAAGTCCAACTGGTGAAATAATAGTAAATAAAGAGAACTGTGAAAGGTAAGTAGAGAAATAGATATTATACAGTCTCACTATTGATTATACACAGCCCTTTCCCCCTCTTTTTCCTTTGCAGAGATGGTTCCTTTTAAGGAGTACAGATTCTCTAATGTGAAGGTCCTGGTTAGAAGATCATGCTGATAACAAATAATCACAGACAAGCCTGACGGGCATTGCCAGCATAATCCACTTCCCATTCCTTAATACACTTTTTCAAAGGCTCATATTTACCATGACATTCACTGCCATAAAGATACAAGCGGATAACCTCATATGTCCATTTTTGTGTGTACCCCAAAAAGCAACACGTTCTATTAATTTACTTACAATCCTTAGGCAATTCCTATCATGTCACCAAGTTGGTCAAAGTTTCACAGTCTAACACCATAGGGGTGTGTGTGTGAATGTGTAAATACTTTTGCTGTACTTCCAGTTGGTTTTTTCCCCTTCGGAGTTGGTGGTTAGTGCCCACATGGAGGTTGGCAACCTTAAAAGGAATCTCAAAAACTGCAATCTTGTTCGTCCCCAAAACAAGAAGTATAGGCCATATAGGACTAATTCAAACCCTGAATTAGACCTATATAGTGATGATGACCCAACTTCCTGAGTTGAAGAACATGTGAATATTCCCTTCCTCCATGTACCTTAAGAAAGGTGACTCTATATGGCGAAGTTTCTCTGTACAATGGCCCTATTTTGTAATTTTTATCAATAAAAAGGGATGGGGTAACCTGAATTCGGTCAAGATATCTTGCCTCGGACTTGACTGGCCACACCATCGCTTCCTGCAATATCACACTCTCTAGCAACAGTTTGGTGCCCACCTTAGTGTGCTATCACAAACAGCTGCTAAGGTTGCTCGGGTGGAAAACCAAAC
The DNA here is from genome assembly GCF_028583425.1 of Eublepharis macularius. Lineage (NCBI taxonomy): Eukaryota > Metazoa > Chordata > Lepidosauria > Squamata > Eublepharidae > Eublepharis > Eublepharis macularius. The sequence goes on from NC_072798.1 coordinate 10,613,812, forward strand.
TTGCACGCTGCTACTAGAAATCTGTGCTTCCATGGCATTGCTGGTGCCTCAAGGCTTGCCTTAGAGCCAGTTTGGTGTAGTAGTTAAGAGCGGAGGACTCTAATCTGGAGAGCGGGGTTTGATTCCTCACTCCTCCACTTGAAGCCAGCTGGGTGACTTTGGGCTAGTCACAGCTCTCTGGAGCTCTCTCAGCCCCACCCACCTCACAGGGTGATTGTAGTGGGGATAATAATGACATACTTTGTAAACCGCTCTTAGTGGGCATTAAGCTGGTTAGGAGGTCAGATATCGAAACTCAGGTTCAGACTTCCACTCTGCCATGAAGCTTGCTGGGTGACTTTGGATGAGTTCCTTCCATTCCTCCTAACCCGCTAATTGTAAGGATAGCAAGTACAGTAATAATATTAACATTCGATGTATATCCTGCCCTTCAGGACAACTTAACACCCACTCAGCAGTTTACACAGTGTGTTATTATCCTCACAACAATCACCCTTTGATGTGGGTGGGGCTGAGAGAGCTCTGAGAGAGAGTGTGTTATTATCCTCACAACAATCACCCTTTGAGGTGGGTGGGGCTGAGAGAGCTCTGAAAGAGCTGTGACTGACCCAAGGTCACCCAGCTGGCTTCGAGCGGAGGACTGAGAAATCAAACCCAGTTCTCCAGATTAGAGTCCCACTGCTCTTAACCACTACACCAAACTGGATCTCCCCCGAGTTCTTTGGAGGAAGAATTCATTAAGTAGCTAAAAAATGCACTAGGCAGATGGAAGCATAGATGTGCATATATCACATTTCTTGCTTCCTTCCATGCTTATGAAAGCTGGAATCAAATTGAGCTCCAGTCACATGCTAGAATCCTCCCAAGCTATTTAGATGGAGAACAGGCGCTAGAGGTGGGGCAGATGCAACAGAGAGAGAGATCAGCTTTCAGAGTGAGAGGGAAGGGGTGGAGTAGCTTCTTTCGGAATTGGTGGGTATGTATGCCCTGGGCTATGTCTCAGGGAAGGGACATGGCTCAGGGCCAAGCTACACGTGACGAATGACACTTGAACGGCAAGTGGATTGAGTGGAGGGCAAGTGAACAGGGAGAAATACACTTGCCATTCAAGTGTCATTCGTCACTTGTAGCTTCGCCCTCAGTGGAAGAGCATCTGCTCAGCAGGCAGAAAGTCCTAAATTCATTCTCCAACATCTCTAGTGAAAAGGATCAAGTCTCCAGGATCCATCCACTGCCAGTCCACGTAGACAATACTGACCTTGATGGACTGATGGTCTGTTTCAGGATAAGGTAGCACTTGAAGTGGTCATTTACAAATATACAACCTCGCCATAGGTGAGCAAGCTAGCACTCAACTAGTACTTGATACACCACCATTCACACACACACCAAGACAGAAGATTGTCCGATCAGTGATAAAAAGTCAAGACTTTTGTCCTTCTTGGCAGGGGCAATTTTTCCCCACCCCCATTTAAAAAGATAGGATGCGGCATAGATTCTCAGTTGTTGATTGCCATCAGAACAAATCTTTTGCCCATCAGTGCCCATTGAAGTGTCATTATTCACTATGCGGCTCAACAAATATCCTAGCGGTGACCTTGACAGAATGCACCTGTGTCCTTGATACGTTGCCTCGAGATCTTTATGTGAGGGATATGGGGCAATTTGATGCCCAACTTCCTTTGCTTGCCATCATGTCTCCATTTCTCAATCGCACAAGCAGGGCCGGCACCAGGGTTTCTGGCGCCTGAGGCTGGGGGCAGTTTCAGGTCTGTTGCTGCCTCTGTGCATCACATCATCACACAGCATGCCACCGGAGCTGGCCCCATTGGCACGGTGGGTGGCTGGGATGGTGCACGGGGGGCATCCTAGCCCTCCTGTTTGATTGCCATGCACCGCCGCAGCCACCTGCTGTGCCTGGCCCACAGCTGTGTACTGACGACGGTGCAGGGTGGCTGGGGAGGTGCGCTTGCCTCCTCCAAGACCCTGCTGCTCCGTTGCTCCGCATGCTGTCCTGGACACCTGCCGCGCCTGTCCTGTGGCTGCTCCGCCCGGCCAGGGGCACGTGCTGGTGGTGGCAGCAGCAGCAGCAGCGCAGGGTGGGAGGGCTGGGAGGCTGCAGCAGCTGTGAGCCAGGTGCAGCAGGCGGCAGGGTGGCATGCGGCTGGCTTCCCATCCCTTCCACTCAGCAGCGCGGTGCATGCCCCCACCCCCGGCACCCCCTCCAGTGCCTCAGCACTCGAAGCGGCGGTTGGACCTGCCTCAATGGACATACCAGCCCTGCGCACAAGATAACTCCAGTGCTTTTTTTCCCCCCACAAGCAGCCAAATTGTTCTGCAGTAGAACAGCAGGATTTGAGTCCAGTGGCACTATAGAGACCAACAAGATTTGGAGGATATAATCTTTCAGGAGTCGGACATCTGAAGAAGGAAGCGCTGACTCTCAAAAGATTTTCAGGGTATAAGCTTTTGAGAGTCAGAGCTCCCTTCTGCCGGTCTCTAAGATGCCACTGGACTCGAATCCTACCATTCCTGTGCTTTTTGTGACTCAAATTGTTCTCAACCCTTAACGATGAGACAGACACAACACACATACAGCAGACGTGACACAAAACCATGTGTATATGCCCCTTTCCCTTATTGTCTTAGCCAGGCCTTGGAGAGTCCCGTAACCATGGCAACATAATGAAAGCCGCTCAATTTTAGCCAATTTCGGTACATTGTTTATTTTTTCCCAGCGTACGAAGAGCAAACGGGACCCAGGCACTCTGTGCTTTGTTTGTCTTGTTAAGCAAAGTTTGAAAAATCTCGAAAAAAAATTTCCCCCCCCCACCCTCCTTTCTTTAAGTGCTGTTACGGTTGTATTTCTTTCATTTAGGAGAGATGGGTTGTCATTACCTTAGTAACAATATTCCCAAATGAAGCCTGCTTCCTTAATGTCGAGCTTGAAACGAGTAATGTATGTCTTCATGAGGGTGTTGCTGTTTTCACCAAGGAGGGCGTGGCTGGTTTAATTTAGGCCACATTGTTGTGGAGCTGCTAAAATCTCTACTCTGTCTGTTCCCACATCCCATCTGTTCCACCTTTTCCAACCCACCCCTCATAAACCTCTCTCTGTATTCCTTTCACATGAGGGTTTTTTTCCCCCCTCATGGCCGGGTAGTCTCTGTCCGAAAGTCCTCAAATACAGGCAATTTCCATTCATTCCTTTCTATAGCTTGAGAAATAACCATGAAAGAAACAGATTTAGCCAAGGCCAGTTACATTTTGGCAGTACAGTTCTAAGCCCAAAATGTTCCTGGGCAAACAACCATTGACGTTTACGAAAGCATATTGTCAGGAAGCATATTTCTTTGAAAACTCATCAAATTGGTTCAAAAAGTATGTTTCCAGATATGTGCCGAATATCTGGTAACGTTCAGGTAACAACCGTCTGCTCCACAGTAACTGAGCTTAGGAAAGGAAAGTGTCCAGTTGGATAGTGGTGAGTGAGGAATGTCCTTTATTTTTTTCCTATATTGATTAATAATACTGTCACAGGGTATAGTTTCCCACGGCTTGCCCTTGGTTTTATGGATCCGTTTGCATCGTGTACACAAGTTGTAGTGGTTTGATATGGAGTCTCAGGATTGATATGCACAATGTATCCCATTTGTATGAATAATATTTGTAGAGCGCTCCTTTATTGGTGCACGAGTAACACTGACTACACAGATTTTTTTATGTGGAAAATTCAGTCAAGGAAAAATGGCCTGAAAATAAAGGGATCACAGGGCTATTTTGAGATGGGGATTTTTGCCTGCATAGCACACGGAACGTCCCTGCTTTATTGAGGAGCTTACGCAAGGCGTCTGTGGGAGCATGATTAGTAGGCACTCAGGGGCTACCATTTGAAGCTGGAGAGAAGGAAAATCTCCTTTTCTCTGATTTAAATGGGAAATGACAGTATGGCTTGGGGAAGAGCCATTGTGTGAAATCTCTGCCTACAGCCTAAAAACCACTCCAGAGGGGCAGCGGAGCCTTTTCGGCCCAGACTCTAGCCTGGTGAAACTCTCTCTCCATTGAGATTATGGCACTGTAGGACCTGTTATAGTTCCACTGGGCCTCTAACACGGAGATATTCCTTCAGGCCTACAGTGGTGGTTGAGGTGTTGGTGAACTACAGACCCCTATTAAAAATAGCACAGAATATAATAAAATGGCAAAACAGAAACAAATGTGGGTGATATTTTTTAAAATGGAAAAAACAGCAATGTGAGTAACTCCAACTAGGGCTGTTTCCACACTAATCACCTTCATCCGGAACGGGGCACGACGTCACGCAAAACTTGTGTGAGAAGACGATATCTTCTGTGCTTTTTTCGTGACGTTGTGCCCTGTTTCAGATGAAAGTGAGTAGTGTGGAAACGGTCCAGATTTCTTCTAACAGTCTTCTCACCCAGATTGCTGAACTCCTGTATTCCTTATTCTATTTGTTTTACCAAGTTCTGTTTATTATTTTCAAAATCGCCAACAATACAAATAACTTTTACAAGAATGGGTATCTATAAACAATTATTACATTCAGTATGTTTTCTAAATTATTATACATTCATACAATCATAAATAACATATATTTGCAATTCATATACAATCATTTAGCAATTATTATATCTTACTGTATTGAATATCTATCCTGTTATGTCCTATTGTATCTGAGCATGTGGGAGTATATGTGTATAACTAGTAGTGGAGATATAAAGGAGTTATATACTTCTAATTTACCACAGATCTAAATCTTGTCTTTTGGGGATTTCTTGTTGTTTCATTAGGTATTCTAAGATTGGGTACCAGCTAGGTATAAAGTCTCTTGAGTCTTGATGTCACTTGGGGGCTGTATTCCTTATTCTTGAGTTTTTTGAGTTGTGGTACCAACCTTTGTAGAATGTCATTCCTGAATTTGTCTATCCGGCTGCTTTTTAGAAAACTATAAAAAGCAGTAGGAAAGAGTAAGAGTCCAGTAGCACCTATAAGACTAACAAAATTTATGGTAGGGTATGAGCTTCCGTGAGTCACAGCTCACATCTTCAGATACAGCTAGAATGTGAGTCAATCTGAGTGATTTCAGATGCCGAATAACAATAGCTGGTGAATGACAATAGCTGGTGAATGACGATAGCAGGCATGATTGGATTAGGTGGGATATGCAGAGGGGTAGTAGATGTGGAGAAATCAGCATTGGTAATGAGACAGGAAGCCTAAGTCTCGATTCAATCCAGGTAGCTGCATAGCTTCATTATCAGTTGCAATTCAGCACTCTCTCTTTCTAATTTCCCTTTGAAATTCCTCTTCAAGACAACTGCTACTTTTAGGTCAACAACTGAATGCCCTGGAAGGTTAAAAAGTGTCCCCCCCCTGTTTTGTGAATGTTGTGGTTTCTGATGTCAGACTTCTGTCCATTGATTCTTCATCAAAGGGACTGGTTGGTTTGTCCAATACAGAGGGTGGAAGGGCATTGCTGACATGTGATAGCATAAATCACATTAGAGGATGAGCAGGAGTATAAACCCGAGATGGTATGGCTGATGTTGTTGGGTCCACTGATGGTGTTGCTAGATCTATAGGAGAGCAAAGTTGGCGTCTTGGTTTCTTGCAGGCCTTGGTACCAGAGTCCATGTTACTGTTAAGTAGACATGAGCACGATCCAAAAAATAATCCTGATTTAGCTGATCGTGATTCCGTGGCGGCGCCGAACCCAGGTACCCGAACCTCACCAATCAAGTCCCATTTCCGATATAGAATCAGGAATCAGGAATCAGGAATCAGGAAGGCCGACGTGGGAGGCCGCCCCACGGTTTCCAGCACTAAAGGAATGGTGGGTGAGGATGGCAGCTGCCAGGCCCAGCAGGCCCGTGGAGGCGGCGGGGGGTTCTGTCCCCACGGGAGTGTGCCAGTACTGTCACGGGGGGGAGGCACTAGAGTTTGTGATACTGTGTGAGCCCTCAGTCAAGGAGGTGCCCACTGAGCTTGGCCTCAGAGCTAGACAGCAGGCCTGGAACCAGAGGAGATAGCTCCCTATTCCCTAATTCTCTATCCGCTGAAGCACAAAGCTAAAGCTCCCTCTCTCTCTCTCTTGCGCTTTCTCTCTCCAAAACTGGCAAATGAGAGCTCGCCTCTGTCCCACTCCACCCGCAAGCAGAAAGTGAAACTTTGTTGCGCAGCACATGGCTATTTATAAAGCCTGGGTCTGCTACGCAGGAGGGCTGTCTTTGGCCGTAAGAGCTGCCTCTCAGGCTTTGCAGGGATGAGATTCGAGTGCCCATGGCTACAGAAGAACACCCCCTTCCCCCGCCCTCCCCTCTCCTCTCCCAAATGGACGAGACGGGCGCGCACTTTTCTGGCTGCTCCGTGGTTAGAAGGAAGCCCTGCTGATCAAGGAAAGATGGGCTTCCATTCGCGTTTCCAGGGCGACAGAAGGAGGGCAAACAGCTCCGGCATTCCCCAGGCTCCGTTTCCACGGGGCTCCGTTCCCTCGGGAACAGGTGGCTGGCGCCAGACTGTCTGCAGACTGCAATCCCGAACGTAAACCGATCGATCTGATCGATACCCGATAGAGTGCCCCACCTGACTGCTGAACTGGGAGCTGTGGACGGAACTGATCAGCCCGGTCCCAATGGCGCAAACTCCAAAATCGGGGCAATTTTCAGATCGTAATTCCGATTGTGCCCATGTCTACTGTTAAGTAGTTTATCATTGTGTGTGAGTAGTTGTTTAAGTTAGCAGGCTGTCTGTAAGCAAGAAACTGTCAAGCCCCCCACTGCCAATACCTGTGTGAAGGAAAAGCAGGATTGTTTTTTCAAGAGAGAGCTTTTGGCTAAACCATTTTGTGGGTCTTGTACCTTGCTCCCTTTATTGGAACAGCTCCATCCCTATTAAGCTGTAGAACTGCAGAAAATGTCTCCAGATTCTCTGCCACAAGGATATGTTTACTGTTGCTACCGATTCCTTCTCCTCACCAAAATTGCACTGTTGAGGCAAATGTGTTTGTTCTATTTTGGGAAAACGATCTGAAGAATTTTGAGGGAAGCCAAAACTGTAGGAGACATGTATGACTTCTGGAATTTCTCAGGAGAATTCTTCACATTCAGAAGAGGAGATGCAAATTAGGAATAATAGATCTGAAATAACAAGTGTTAAATTTCTAGGGCTCCTAAGAAAGCTTTGGATAGACTGCTTTATTCAGGGGAGGAATCCAGTCTTTCAAGTCCAGTCTTTTCATTAAGTCATTTTTTCTCATACTGTCTCTAGATGACAAGCACAAGAAATATTTATAGAAATATGATGCAAAGTCTTCCCTTTCCTCTCTAACATCTTAACTCTGTTAGCATAAGCAACTGCAAATTATATTAATGATATGCTGGTTTTACTAATGTAATTAGGAATAAGTGGTGGCAGAAAATAACTAGCCGATATTAATGGAGAAGTGATTTTCATTACAAACCCCGTGGAATATCCTGGCTGAGTGTTGTGCAAAATTGTACACACTGAAATTACTGTAAGCTAAACATTGTTTCCTTGCATAAAAATGTTTTTAACTTGCCCTTTTATGAGATGAAGACCCTCTCCCTTTAAAAATAGCTGTAATTTCAGCTTATATAGAGCACTAAATATGGAATCGAAGGAAATCAAGCCCAAGTTATAAAAGGCAAGGAGTCTAAGAGTGGAACTGAATGTTAGAAGAGCCTAGTGGCTGCCACTGGAAATGCCAGCTTTGTGCCAAGTATCCCCTTCCCTCACCATAACTAGGTATGGTAAGAACTTCAACATAAATGAACTTTAACTGAATCTCGCTTAACTGCAGCTCAAATCCCCTGAATGAACCATGTTGATATTTATACTCTAAGTTCGGCAAACATTGGGTGGAAATATATGTTGCTAAGTACCTAGGAATGCTCAAGTGAACCTCATTTCATGTGTCCCCCCTCCAACTTTCCATGCACTCACTTGCACAGTCACACTTCAATTTGCCCCACGTGGAAACATTCATGCGTTCAATGTCAGTTCCTCCTCGACTGCTAAAAGTATCCCAGTTTCCCCCACCTCCCACATCCATTCATTGAAATGCAGATCTTGATATTTTCTCATATCTTAAAGAAATGCAAATTGGCAAGTCAAAGGAGCCTACAGTACTTGTTCTCACAGCAAGAACAGAACTGAATTGGCGCTCTGCCCTCCGGAATCACTTGTAGATGCAATCAGACAAAAGGAGCTCCCGTGAAAGCGGCATTCACATGCACCGAGCAAGAACAGCCTGCACATGAATTGAGGACCAAACATAAAATCCTGCACTTGAGCGTTCCTAGGTACTTAGTAACATGTATTTCCACCCATTGTGTTGAGTAGCTTCCTATGTGGCTGTTAGCTGTTTTTACCGTCACAGGTAGGTCATTGCTTGGTGAATAAGCCACATTTGTAGATATGTGTGATATCTTGCATTCATTCACCTGTACAACCTGCACATCAACAGTGTAGTTCCAAGCAGAGGCGCATCCTTCTTCATCCCTTGACATCAGTGGGCTTGGAAAGGTGTTGCTCCATTGAGAATTGCCCTGTGGGTTTTTTTTAATCACCGGAGAAGACATATCCCCATAGTCATGGTCAAGTCCTCAAAATGGCCTTCTTGTTGAGCACAGAACTATTCATAACTAATCCTTTTTTTGCACAGATATGGAGTCTGCAATAAACCAAGATTCCAACTTTGCCCCCATAGTCACTCTAACAACACAATCACTCGGTCTAGCAACACTAGCCATATCATCTTCGGACCGTTCACTCATTCATCTTCCAAAGTTACACAGGCCATCAAGCATCAGCAATGCACTTCCACTCTCTACATTGGACAAACAGGCCAGTCCTTATGCATACATGGATATAAATCTGACATTAAAAATCACAGCACTCAAAAAGTAGTGGGAGAATATGTTAATCTTCCAGGACATTCCATTGATGACCTAATAGCGGCATTTCTCAAACAGAGACGCTTCAAGGGGAGATAACAAGATTCTGATTGCTGGAGTTCATTCACAAATCCAGAACAGGGACATAGGATTCTTATCTCATGCCAGATGCTAATTTTCTGCATTTCCTCCCCTGCTGATTACAATCTGATTACATTTTGCATTGTATTTGCATCTACATCATTCTTGGCAACATCCCTCTCACCTTCAGATGTTCGGGGTCCAAATCAGCCAGCAGTGAAGCGTGGGAGTGCTCTCAGGGTGGCGCGGTGATGTCACTCCCAGGAGTGACATCATCGTGCTGCCTCAGGAGTGCACCTGGGAGGCCTGTTTCCCTGCCTCCCCCCCCCCGGCCAGGTGAGCGGTGACAGTTGGGAACAGGGGACCCCCCCCCCACCAGCAGGAAACCTGGGATTCCTAGCCATTGCTACCTTTCTAAGAACTTCATAGAACTATATCCAAAGGCAGCAGTGGTAGTGGAATGTCCTCAAGTCATAGCTGACTTATGGTGGCCCCTGGTGGGGTTTTCATGGCAAGAGACGATCAGAGGTGGTTTGCCATTGCCTGACTCGGCAACCCTGGTCTTCATTGGAGGTCTCCCATCCAATTACTAATCAAAGCTGACCCTGCTAAGCTTTTGAGATCTGATGAGATTGGGCTTGTCTGGGCTATCCAGGTCAGGCATCCAAAGACAGTATTTTGAAGGGAACCCATAGATACAGAGATGGATAGATAGTCTCCATTCATTTAGATGATTTTGTTGGATTGAAAGCAACAGGCAGCAGACGTATGAAGTCACTAACAGCAATGTCTTCTGCAATCATAACATAAATCTTCAAAATGCTGCAGGAAAATTTATTTATTTTATTTTGTTTATGTTATTTATACTCCGCCTTTCTCACTGAGACTCAAGGCGAATTACATAGGCCGTTTCCACACGGCTTACCTTATTCTGCAAAATAGCGAAATCTCGCAAGAAGACACTGTTATCACACGAGATTTCACTATTTTGCAGAATAAGGTAAGCTGTGTGGAAATGGCCATAGTGTGAGATTAGCACAATTCGTGGCAAGGACAAGAGTAGGCATTTCCATACAGTGTCAAGAACATTTCCATAAACAATGTCATGGGGTAAAAGAATATAAGTTTACAAAGATATAGTATTAGCAAGGATCCAGTATATGTTGAGGAATTGCTGAAACAACATAATCAATTCTAGGACTTACATTGAACAACATAAAGCAAGGTAGGGTATAGAAGTACATATTTAAAGCAACAGATAATATGTAAGGCAACATAATGGTGAAATCTATGGTTTCTAACTCATTAATGAAACATCTGGGATCCCTTTCCTACAATACCACCCTCTTTGCTGAGAAAAAAGATCTTTGTGCAAGTCTTGAGCTGGATTCATGAGGCGGGAAGCTAAATCTCAATACTCCATATTGTAGGTGATGACCTTTCTAAATTAATGAATATATCATATCAAAACAGAGATGCGTATTTTTTAGTCGAGTCTTGCATCTGCCGAGATCCACTGCCATTCAGAGTAGACAATATTGGAATAGATGGATCAAAGTCTGATTCTGTATTTAAGAAGAATCGTGTTTTTCTTATATCGATTCCATCCCACAATTCCAACATCAACTTATTCATAAAATGGTAAAGTATATCATGTTTCAGAACAATTTACCTTCATTACGGAACTAAAGTATCATTTTCCCCGCCTGAAATAAGTCACCTCTTTTTGTTCTCATATTCCTGCAAGCTTCTTGGTGTTTCTCTTTGTTCAGTGTCTTGAAATATATTCTCTCAGATGTCAGAATTCAATCAAAAGTGGCTTAAAGATGAGAGCAGGTGGGGAAGTCACTGAAAATGGCATTCAGGCTAATTTGAATAATAATCCAATCCTTAATGTGAATGATAATGAAAATGCTGTTTAACTTCTGATTTAATTCTAAAATTTTTGAATACATATTACCCTTTTAATCGTCTTGCCAGGAAACAATGCATCGAAATAAGGTTTGTGCACTCCTATCTTGCAAGGTGGAGGGAGAGAAGAAGAGAACATAAAGAGATCACGGGATAAACTACCTTGGTTTGCCTTCCAGATCTTCCTAAAGCTCAATTGCTCTAATACGACAAGGTTTTTCTGCTTTCAGAGAAAGCGTGGTTCTTGTAAGATGGTCAGTGGCCCATTTTGCCTCTTATAAATATAATAAAATAATTTTCTCAATTTTCCTATCATCTGCTTTCTGTCAATTCCCAGGGGTTATTTGGTCCATTTTAATTTGATTTTTAAACAAAAGTAGTTTTGGAGTAGCCCCCACCCCTTTGATTAATTTCCCGATTCAAATCTGCCTGTCTTGTTTATCAATAAGAAGAAATAAAGTATCAAGGATCAACGGAATTTCAACATTATGGTGGACAGAGGGAGAGACAGTATTATGCTCTGCTCTTTTTCATTGAAATGTGCAGATAGAGAAGGAATTCACCCCCTATTAACATGGCAAAGTGTTTAATATCCAGGAATGGTTGAGATATGATCTGTTTCAAACCTCACAGGATTAGCTGTGGCATTCCATTCACACAAGCAAGTCATCACTTGGAATGCAATCAACAAGATCGGACATCCAATGAGCAAAGTAATATAAGATTAGGATTGCAGAAACCAGGATCAGAGTAGGTAGACTTAAGGGAAGTGTTCTCTTCCAGCCAATCCCATATAATATGGGCAGTATGAGAGTCTCTCTACACCGGATGCCTCGGCACGTGTTCGTCAAATGTAGGGAGAAAAAATGTTAGCTGAGAAGCATAGTTTAAAAAGACAGAGCCGGTGGAGATTGCTCCTCAGAGGGTTTGTCAATTTCATCATCGCCTCCCCGAAGGCTCTGTCAGTTTCGCCTCTCCTGTCTAAAATTGTGTGGGATTGCAACCAGAGGGCAGCGATGAATGGAAATGTGTAATGGCATCACTTCCCAGAAACGATGTCATCATGCCAGCATAGAGAAGCCTCAGAAAGGTAAGCACTGGGTACCCCCCTCCTGCTGGGAGGGTAAGGGGACCTGGCAACCCTACTCGTGAGACCCCTTGGTGAGATGAGAATTTGGGCTCTGTGCCAGTTACTTGAAGCCAGCCAGTCCTAGTTGTGAGTAGACATGGGCACGAACCAAAAAAAAAAACCGAACCATGAGGTTTGTGGTTCGTGGGGTTTCCTGCCCCTTGCTTGAGAGGGAGGACAGTGCACACTGCCACAGGGGAAGGTAAGTGTGGGGCTGGGGCTGGGGTTGGGGGGTGGGAGGTTGGGGTTTGGGGGTAATTTAAAGGACCCTGCCTCCTGCCAGCTGATAGTTTAAAGGGACCTGCCACTTGCAGACCTTCCTCTGGGAAATGGCCATTTAAACTGTCCCTTTCCCAATACGACACAACTGGGCTTGGACCTGGGCAAACGAACCCGAACCAGTACGTTCGTGGAAGTTCGTAGAAAGGAGCTTCCACGAGCCGAGTTTCACGAACCACAGATTGGCCTGGTTCGTTCGTGTTTTGGGGTCATAATTGGATTCGTGCCCACCTCTAGTTGTGAGTTGGCATCATGCAACATGGACATCCTGAAACTCCCCACTACTGGCTGCTCAAAATGGACTCTGTTTCAATTTTCAGGGTCTCCTCTCCAATTCTGGTCTTGCTGACTTCAGATATGGAAGAAAGTCTGGGCACTGACTCCAGACACCTTCACTTAGTGAGTCAGAAATTAGGGGAGCAACATAAGCACAAACTTAATGTCACCTGTCCCAAATTAGAAGAAGTCAAGAAAAGATGGATCCCTGGCCTGTTTTGAAACATTTCCTCCTAGACAGCCATGCATCTTTCCCTGTTACATCTGCACCATTCCATCTAAACAGTCGATCCCTTCTGCCGCATTAAGCACATGTGTAGCTGAATGTAGCAATCAAATTTTGGGCAAAGGGGAAACATCTGTTAGCCACAGGAAGACTGATAACTCAGTCTTGGCCAAATCAACAGTGAGCTTTATTTAATAAAAGCAGAAGCAATTTTTTCACCACTCTAACGTGGCAGTCGCCAAAAGAGTAATGGCTCCACCAGCCTGCGACTGTCTCTCGCTCGCTCAAATGCACTCCCCGCTTCTTTCTGAAGCCGGCCATAAATTATGCACAGGGGGTTAAGGATATCACAGAGAGTGCTTTGGCTCGACAAGACACAACGGTGAATTGTGGCTTTGAAAAAAGCCATGTATGGCAGACTGCTCCATTAGGTGCCACTTAGTATCATGGATAAAGGACCCAGTTTAATAGCAGATGGTAAAAAACTCTTTTAACCCTTTGGTTGTCTTATCTGCTGTTCATGTTGCCATCTCTTCCTCTCTTCCTCTCTCTCTCTCTCTTGCAAGGTTTCTGAAAATAACAAATAGAATAATTTTCCTGTTGACTCTTCCTGTTGACACATTTCCTACAGGAAGTAGAATATGACTAAAGGAGGTATAATATAGACAGGCAGGCAGATGTGGGGAAAGTGGCTAGAAAGAAACTTGCTCCCCTAATACAAGAACAGAGAATCACTTGAGGAACTCGATGGAAATTGATTCAGGCCAGACAAAAGGGCATGCTTCTTCAATCAATGAAAATAAAGTTGTGGAACTTGCTGTCTTAGGATTTGTATGGGTAATAAGAAAGGAGAGCTTAGCACAAATACTGGATGGGGGATACACTTCTGGGTAGTAGTGTATGTGAAAGAGATCTAAGAGTGGACTGTAAACTAAATATGAGCAGTCAGTGTGATGTGGTGGCAAAAAAGTCCAGTTCAGTCCTGGGTTGTATCAAAGGGGCGATAGCGTCAAAATCACAGGAGGTCATAGCCCCTCTGTATACTGCCTTGGTCAGGCTGCACCTGGAGTATTGTGTGCAGTTCTGGAGGCCTCACTTCAAAAAGGATGTGGACAAAATCAAGAGGGTGCAGAGGAGAGCGACAAGGATGATCAGAGTTCTGGAGACTGAGCCCTACGAGGAAAGGCTGAGGGACTTGGGAATGTTTAGTTTGGAGAAGAGGAGGTTGAGGGGGGACATGATTGCTCTCTTTAAGTATTTGAAAGGCTGTCATTTGGAGGAGGGCAAGGAGCTGTTCCAGTTGGCAGCAGAGGATAGGACCAGAAACAATGGGCTTAAATTACATGCACAAAGGTACCAGCTGGATATTAGGAAGAACTTTTTCATGGTCAGAGTAGTTCAAAAGTGGGATCAGCTGCCTAGGGAGATGGTGAACTCCCCTTCACTGACCATTTTCAAGAAGAGGCCGGATGAATATTTGTCAGAGATGCTTTAGGCTGATCCTGCACTAGGCAGGGGGTGGGACTAGATGGTCTGTATGGCCCCTTCCAACTCTATGATTCTATTCTATGATTTGATGATACTTGAGATGGCTTTGAAAAGACAACAGACAAATTTATGGCTGGTTGATCTAGCAGTGCCTACTACACACGACAGCCAACATGTGAATTGCTTGCTCCAACTGGGATGCTATTGGGTAGTGCATTTCTTTCCTATTTCCTCACAGCATCGTGGAGCTTCCGTGCTCTTCTGAATTTTGCCCATCCTTGCCTTTCCCGTTCTATCTCCACAATGAGAAGGACCAAACTAATCCAATAAGGATGTTCTAATGTTTGTAATACTTTGCACAGTTTCATGCTTGAGGCCCCAAAGCGTAAACAGAGTTCCTGGGTCCTGCTTTGAAAAGTTTTAACAGAGAGCTGAATGATAACTCTCCGTTTCATAAAAGCTGTGAGATACAGTGGAACATCAAGAATCAATGTCACAATCCATTCTAGATGTGTGCTAAAGGGAAGAATGCAAGAGTTGGGTCCCTGTTCACATGGGCCTTGGCCTCTACTGTAAAATGCTATGCTAAAACCATTTTCTGTCACCAGAAGTCACAATCCATGTTTTGTTCTGAGAAGAGCGTCTTAGGAAAACAGGACATAGAGTTTCTGAGTTGCTAAGGACCAAGTTTTTGAACAGTTTTGTCAGATATGCAGGAACAGTGAACTGGAAGTTTGTGATCTGAGCTCCAGGGATAAACCATGTGATTCATCACTACTCTTAGAATCACAGATCCAGAGGAGTTAGCCGTGTTAGTCTGTAGTAGCAAAATCAAAAAGAGTTCAGCAGCGCTGCAGCACAAGCCCTCGATAACCCCGCCACAGAATCATAGAGTTGGAAGGTACCTCCAGGGTCATCTAGTCCAACCCCCTGCACAATGCAGGAAATTCACTACTGCCACCCACCACACCCCCAGTGATCCCTGTTCCATACGCAGAAGATGGCAAAAAACCTCCCAGATCCTTGGCCAAACTGGCCAGGAGAAAATTGCTTCCTGATCCCAAAGTGGTGATTGGCAGAACTCTTGCATCAGTTAGATCAAGATGGGTAGCCATGTTAGTCTGTCTGTAGCAGTAGAAAGGAGCAAGAGTCCAGTAGCACCTATAAGACTAACAAAATTTGTGGTAGGGTATGAGCTTTTGTGAGTCACAGCTGAAGAAGTGAGCTGTGACTCACGAAAACTCATAACCTACCACAAATTTTGTTAGTTTTATAGGTGCTACTAGATACTTGCTCTTCCCTTGCATAAGTTGTTTGCCTGCACTTTGTCTATTAAAATACATATAATGTTTTCTGAACCTCATCATAGACCATTGGGTTCCTTCAGCTACACCGTATTGGTGTGAACTAAGCCCACAGCTGTGCAACTTGGTCTCTGTGTAGTTTCTTTGTCTCTTTGTGAATTTTTGGTTATTCTGAGCTTGCTCCTGTTCTCAAATATTTTTTTAAAAAAAACAGATTACTGTATTCAGGTTCCTGAGTTAAAACTGCCACTACAGTAGGTTTGCCAGGCCATGTCTGCCAACTAACAGGAGCTAGGGGTGCAGACATGGGGGGCATACATGGCATTGCATGCACCATATCACTTCTGGGAAAAACCCAGTGGGTCGCTCTATGAATTGCGAGAAACTCTATAGCAAGAGGCCGTTTCTCAGCTCCCCAGGCTTCTGGGGCGGTGAGCAGGGAAGGCATAGCACATTGGTGTGACATAGCGTTAGGAGTGTGTGATTTGTGATTCCAATTTGGAAAAAAACATCCTAATCAGACCCAATTAGGAAAGATTTGGGATTCTCAAATCAGGCCCAGCATTGCTGGTCCGATTCAAAAATACCAAATCAAAGCTTTCCAAAGCAATTCAGATCACTTTGGAAAGCTTTGGGTCAAACCCCACTGCTTGCTTCAGCTGACAGGCGGGGAGCAGCCTGCTTACCACCTGTTAGCTGAAGCAAGCGGTGGGGTTTGAAAATTAAAGCACTCCTTTCCAAAGGGGTGCTTTCAGACCTCAGCACTACTTGCTTCAGCTGACTGGTGCGGCAGCCTGCTCCCTGCCTGTCATCTGAAGCAAGTGGGGGGAGGGGGTTGAAAGTTAGTGTCCCTTTCCAAGGGGGTGCTTTCAAATCCCAGTGCCACTTGCTTCAGCTGAGAGGCGGGGAGTCAGCTGCCCCACCTGTCAGCTGAAGCAAGCGGCACGGGGTTTGAAACTTAAAGCACCCCACCGCTTACTTCACCCGCTGGGAGGAGGATGAGGGAACCCCCTTTTCCTCCTCCCATTGGGAGAAATGTGGTGGGGTGGGAAGTTTAAAGGAAAGTCTTTCTTTCCAGTGTGCTCCGAATCTTTATGGAGCATACCGAAGTGGGTCAATAAGCGATTTCCAAAGTGGCTTGCTGCTTCAGAAATTGCTTATTTTCGACTCTTTTTCCCACTTTGGAAATTCCAAAATGGGAAACCCAAATCTTTTTTTGTTGCACACCCCTACACAGCATAGCAAATATCTTCAGCTAACTCTAGAAAAAGAAGCTTAGTAAAGGGAACTGTAGGATCCAATCCATATTAAGATTCCTTTAAAAACTGTTATTTCAGCTCATAGTACTTGCGTTGGTGACACCTGCTGGCTGGTGTCACCTGCCATCACACATTGACAATGAATGGTGTGACATCCAAAGACAGAGATCCTCCCAAATGTAATACGTAAACAAAATGCATGGCTTGTCTAGTTCCATGGAGTCCTCAAGGATGCCTCGAATCTGTCCTCCTAATCTTCTTAAATGCCTCTTTGCATGAAGCCTCCAGTTCCAGTACCCAGGAATTGGTTGAAATATATAATTCCTATCTTCTCATGTTGCAGCCATTATTAAAGATGCGCATTTTGGTCATGTTGACTAAAAGACACAAGCCACACGCTAATTTCTATACCCGCTCAATTATATAATTTCAGTCTCATTTTCTACATCCTCTTCTATTTAAAAATCCTGAAACCAGAACAGGAATAAAGGGCAGCATACAACCAAGTGCAGAGATAATATTCCCTGAACTATTAATTATTGGATATACCTTTCCCTATCATCTCTCTTGTTAGTCTTCTTTTCAAGCTAAATAATCAATCATAGAGTGTTTAATCTCTCATTGATGGAGGCCGCCTCATGCTGGTAATCATTTCTTGGTGCCCTTCACTGCACCTTTCGTATTCCTGATGCTTATATTTTTGAAAAGAAAGTGATCAAACTTGAATGTTGCATTCAAAGTGGGTGAATAAAATTGATTGGCATAATGAGCTGGTATTTTCTACCCGTGTCTTACTTGAGTGTAACATCATTATGGCTTTGGAGGAGAGATTTAATTGCTGAACAATGTCACGCAGGTAGCTTTTTCTTAGTAAGACGTGGGCAATTCAGACTCACGGATCACCTTGGACTGCCACAGAAGGAGCAGTAAAAGATCGTCCTCCGGAGTCAAAAGAAATATCCGTAACTTTTCAAATGTGGCAGAGACAACTTGCTTTCTCCTGCCACCAGCCAACTATTACATTGTAAGGGAACAGTGGCCCAAAATGTCTTCATCTCCAGCTAATAGAAGAACTGATTTTCTGGATGAGTTCAAGGTCCATCAAGACAGAAGTAACAGTGGTTGATTATCACATTCTTGATTCTCTCGTGAGTTTTCAGAGGCATGTAACTAGCTACTATTGTTTTAGGCAGATAGCCGTGTTGGTCCGTAGCAGAACAGCAAGATTTGAGTTCAGCAGGATTTAATTTCATCTTCACCGCCCCAAAGGCTCTGTCAATTTCACCTCCCCTTTGGGGAGGCCAGGATGAAATGAGCAAACCCTCTGAAGAGTGATATCTGCCAGCTCTGTCTTTTTAAAACTACCCTTGGGTAGAGAGGTGAAATTGACAGAGTCTTTGGCTCTGTCTTTTAAAACTATGCTTCCTAGCTAACGTTGCATCTCCCTACACTTGAGCATCTTCATGTAAGATCTCTTTTTCAGACACAAGTGTCACATGTCTGAAGAAGGGAACTCTGACTCTTGAAAGCTTACACTCTGAAAATCTTGTTGATCTCTAAGGGGCCACTGAGCTCAAATTCTGCTGGCTAGTATTGGAAGCCAACGTCTGGACTACATGGAACTAGGCCTGATCCAAAAGGGCAGAATTTGAATTTAAGCCTCAGATTACAAAGAAAAGAGATGGTAAATGCCACTCTGAGCTTTGTAATTTGGAAGTTGAAGTTTTCTACTTTCCATCGAATGTGACGGAAAAGATGTTCCATCTACATATTGACAAAACTATCTTAATTTCAATTGATATCCATGGAAGTATTTCATTGACTTCAGATTAAGTCTCAATTGGTGGATAGTGGTACTCCATAACAAATTGGTTGCGACCTCTGAATGGGCTGTGAAGCCCCATCTCTTGGGTCATGAGTCCCTATGGAACCATCATCTTAACTACTTTTCTGAAGGATCTGTTATTAATGCATATGCAGAGAGAACTGGGGAGGGAGTGTACCACTTTTCTCCCTTTGTGAGCACATAAAGATGGTAAAGTGTGATCGCTTGGGGGAAAGGATTCATTTTTAAGCAAAGGCTAAACCCTATCACCTGGTTCTGATGTCATCGTACTACCTGTCATGTTTGCAGTGCAGTGGAGTCCATGCTGCCACCTGGGGGTTAAAGGTGGGTACTGAGTTTGCCACACTGAAGACTCCTGGTGTATAGATTGCAATCTGTGGATCTCCTTTCCTGTTTTTGCCACATGTATTTAAGTATCAGCCGATTTACATGATTGTCCTAGAAGGTGTGCCTTGCCAATAAGCTGAAATGGTTTTCATTTGGGAAAGGTGAGCGGCACACCTGTCTTCCCTCTACACAATAGGATATTCAGAAGAAGCCCATCTCAGGCTTCCAGGAAAAAGATCCAAAATTCAGCTAGCCAACTCCCCAGTCCCATTTGGACACTGCCTGGGGCAACTGTCCTTAATCTATTCTCCTTGATCACGTTCAGAATGTGAGAGCAGATGGAAGGAAACGCAGCAAGGGCGAGCAACAAATCACATTTTAATATGCAAGGAGGTTAATGAAATCTGATCTGCGGTGCAGTCTTCATGTAGCAGTTTATAGTCATGGAAGAACTGTAAATAAGGATGAGCAGGGCCCCCCATACCCAGACTGAGAATGGGATCAGGAAACTGGGATCTGCTCTGAGACTCACCCTGCTCTCCCATGTCCGACAGCTTGTACAATTGACTGAAGCTGAGTAAAGTTGTGGGGAGCGTTCTAGGAAATGCACTGGGCAAGGACCGAGACCCTAGATTTTGACATCACTAACATGCTTGCTGTAGCATTTAGGGATGGTGTGTAGAGTTGTCAACCTCCAGGCGGTGGATGGAGATCTCTCAAAATTATGAGTGATCTCCTGTCCTCAGAAATATCAATCAAATGTTAATATTAAATCATAGATCCAGATGAGTTAGCCATGTCAGACTGTAGTTGCAAAATAGCAAAGAGTCCAGTAGCACCTTTAAGACGAACCAACTTTATTGTCGCATAAGCTTTCAAGAACCACAGCTCTCTTTGTCAGAAGCATAGAGGGTATGCATCTCCATGCATCTGACGAAGAGAGCTGTGGTTCTCGAAATTTTATGCTACAATAAAGCTGGATAGACTTAAAGGTGCTACTGGACTCTTTACTATTATTAAATCAGTTCCCCTGGAGAAAATCACTATTTGGAGGGTGGCCTCTATGGCATTATTCCTCACTGAGATCCCTCCCCTCCCAAACCCCGCTCTCTCCAGGTTCCACCCACCCAAATCTCCAGGAATTTCCTAACCTGGCGCAGGCAACCCTAATAGTGTGGCAAGAATGGATAACAGTGTTCAGTGTCTCCGCCTCTGGCTAACTCTGCTCATTTTGGAACTCTAAAATCTGACAACCAAAAGCAAATTACTCTTTGATATGACATCACCAGCAACACACTGACATCACTTCCTGTACACCCAGAAGTGATGTCAGTGCATCAGTGGGAACTCTATAGCGTTTCACCATAGAGTTTTGCCCAAATGCTAGAGTGTTCCCAACGACATGCTGACATCCATTCCAGGAGTGTGGGGAGTGACATCAGTGTTTCAGGATGCTCCCTGTTGCCCCTGCCATTTTCTTCCACTGGCTAGCTGAACAGTAGTGGAAAGGGCCCACTGGTAGTAGGGAATCGCCCAGCACCAGCAAGAACTGTGCATACCCAGCCAGTTCAACTCATGACCTGATTGCTCATTACAAAAAGGGAGCTGCTTTTTCAGTGATTGGTTCAGCAACCTGTTAATGTTGCTACACTGTGTTCATCCTTAATCATGCAGTATAGCACAATTGGCTTTTCATGCAAGTGCATTCTCACACAGCTGACTGAGTTCTACCACCTCCCCCATTTCTGCTCAGCAAGCGATTGTTTAAATAAAAAATGAATTCAGTTGTGACTCACATAAACCCAATGTTAAAAAATGTGTCTTTTAATAAAACCCCGTGCTTCGGTGTTTGTAGTAGTCCCCAGTGACGGTTAGGACTGTTGATCAGTTCGAATCAACAGTGTTCTTGCGTATGCGCAGTTTTGCAAAAACCTAATGCAAATGCATCAAGATGAGTAGCTGTGTTTGTCTATCTACAGCAGTAGAAAAGAGCAGCTGTCCAGTAGCACCTATAAAACGAACAAAATTTGTGGTGGGGTATGAGCTTTCATGAGTCACAGCTCACTTCTTCAGATACAGTGAGCTGTGACTCACAAAAGCTCATACTCTACCACAAATTTTGTTAGTCTTATAGGTACTACCGGACTCTTGCTCTTTCCTAATGTAAATGCATTCAGCAGACATTTGCAGCTGTTCGGCTCAAACTGTTCGGCTGGATATAATTTGCTCACATCTGACTCACACCTTCCAACGGGGTAAGTTCAAACACCTTACACAATCATAATGAAATCTACAGCATGACTAGCTTTTGTAACGATCTCCAGGAATGGTGTTTCTTCCTTCTGTAGATGGGTTTGCTGCCTGCACTCCATCCAATGACATCGATGGCCGAAGGCTGTCCAAACCATCTGATCTTGGTTGTTGTGGATTTTCCGGGCTGTATAGCCATGGTCTTGGCACTGTAGTTCCTGATGTTTCGCCAGCAGCTGTGACTGGCATCTTCAGAGGTGTAGCACCAAAAGACAGAGATCTCTCAGTGTCACTGATGTGCTTTCTTGTTCCGAAGTGTTTCCAATGTCCAGGTCTGTTGAAATGTTTCCTCCCCATAGAGGTGTTCGATGTATTGCCGAAGGCTTTCACGGCCGGAGAACGATGGTTGTTGTGGATTTTCCGGGCTCTCTGTCTTTTGGTGCTACACCTCTGAAGATCCCAGTCACAGCTGCTGGCGAAACATCAGGAACTACAATGCCAAGACCACGGCTATACAGCCCGGAAAATCCACAACAACCATCGTTCTCTGGCCGTGAAAGCCTTCGACAATACATTTGATCTTGGGCTGTCCCTGTATTTTCCTCCTGTAGTTCCTGTGCTTTAGAAAGCTATACAATGAACTGAAATCCAACAGGTTATTTTTTTCCCTATCTCTGTACTTCTACACCAAAGAGAACGTCACCTGTTGAACCTTTGACTCTGCCATCTAGCCAGAATTGTTTCTTCTAACTAGCACCAGTCCTCCAAGATCACAGATAGATACTTTCCTCCCATCACCTGCTACCTGATCCTTTTTAAAACTAGAAATCGAACCTGGGATCTTCTACATGCAGAGAAGGTGATTTGTCACTCAGCTAGGGCTCCTGAATTACTGAATGTCTGCCCATTTATCAGAGAGGCATAGCTCAGAAATCCTTAATCAAAATTCTGAGTTTCTGGTCAGATACGACGAGGCTTAACCTTTCTGCCTTAACATTCATTGGCAAGACTGACGTTTTGCATTTTTTTTAAAAAAAAATCTTCTTTGGGGTATTTCACCAATTTAGCAAGCTTTTAAAGTCAACCCAATTTTTTTACACCAGCTGAGGATCAAATCTTAAAAAATAAATAAATAGAAATAAATATATTGGCTGACTGTGTGTCCCTAAACCTGACATTTTAAAGCAGGAATAGAATCACCCATGTGTAATTAATATTGGTGCATGATTAATATTCCAGGCATGCACCTCCACTCTTTTTTTTAACAGTCCTGGAATATTAAGGATTTCAGATGATTTTCAGCAGGCTATTATTCTGGTGCTTCCATGATCTTTCAAGGGGATAACTTATGCTGCTTTATGGATACATAAATGTCCTTTAGGGCTCTTTTTTCTTTCTTTTTAAAGCCATATAGAAAATAATGAGCTCCCCAAAGGAAGCCAGGAGGACCTCCTAAACAACCAGGGAGGGACGTCACATGATGCCTTATGAGCCCTTGTGAAAATAGCAATTTGTTCATTAATCATGGAAGTAAAGCTTCACCATTAGAGAATTCAACCAGCCCCAGTCTGCCAACATCACAACCCTCTTCAGCCGAAAAAGCAGCGAGAGGAAAAGAATTGAGGCTGCTTTTCCGAGGAAACAGCCGAATTCTCCTCTTCCCTACGACCCCACCCCCACCCCCTTGCCCTGGCTTGAGACCTGGGTGCAGTCATTACAGCTCATTTGCATGCCAAACTAACGTCTGAAAACAGAGCAACCTGTCGAATTAATGACCGAGAAGCAGAACTCAAATGGGCAACAGGCTCCTATCGAAAGCCTCTCCCGAAAATTGCAAATGGGAGGATGGGCTGAACATTCATAGTCTTCTGCCAGCGCAGGAAGAGCTTCACAAGTTGCAAATTTGCAGGACAGATTAAATGTTACACACACACAAAAGAGAGAGTGGCAGTTCTGCCTGGAACACTCTTGGGACCAGTTTTAATTAGAAGCCATCCCATAAAGCACTGTAAACATTAGCCATCCCATGTGTGTGTGTGTTATGTGCCGTTAAGTCATCTCCAACCTATGGCGACCCTATGAATGAAAGACCTCCAAAACGTTATATCTTTAACAGACTTGCTCAGATCCTGCAAACTGGAGGACGTGGCTTCTTTTATTGAGTCAAGCCATCTCGTTTTAGGTCTTCCTCTTTTCCTACTGTTTCCCAATTTTCCTAGCATTATTGACTTTTCCAGAGAATCTTGTCTTCTCATGATGTGACCAAAGTACGATAGCTTTAGTTTTGTCATTTTAGCTTCTAAGGAGAATTCAGGATTGATTTGATCTAGTACTCACTTATTTGTCTTTTTGGCTGTCCACGGTATCCACAAAACTCTCCTCCAGCACCACAGTTCAAATGAATCAATTTTCTTCCAGTCAGCTTTCTTTACCATCTAACTTTCACATCCACACATGGCAATAGGGAATACCATAGTCTGGATTATCTTGATCCATAAAGCACTGTAAATAGGCTAGTGGTTAAGATAGAATCTGGGATGCCCAGATTCTGGAAGACCCAGAAGTGATATCACCATAGCAAATCTCTAGGAATCTCCCCAATGTCTATGGTATTTATCATAGAGATTGGGTAGACTTCTAAAGTGTCACTCAGTGTATTGATGTAACATTACTGTGGTCTTCACCCAGAAGTGACATCATCATAGCGATGCTCTAGGACTCCCTCCAATGTCTATGGTATTTATCACTTCATCTTGGTCTTCACCCAGAAGTGATGTCACTGTGTCACAAGTTGCTTCCCTCCTCATGCCCTGAAAATAAAGAACTGTTGATTAAACTCACACAAAGGAGAATGCAGGGATAGGATTTTTCAGTAGCAGCATCTTTGGAATGCCCTTCCACTTGAGGCTTGGCTGGTGCCAACTTTGCAGTCCAATCCTAAGTCAAGTCACTCCCTTAAGATCCCATTGACTTTAATGGATTTAAAAGGAAATACCTCTATTTGAGATCGTTCTGCTACTTTTATATTCTAGGCCAGAAAAAAAAATTCTTTTAACCTATGCTTTTAAAATTCTTTTTACCTATGCATCTTTTTAAGGACTATGTTATGGATATCATTTAAGGTTGTTGAATATAGATTTTATGGCTTGTCTTTATGCTCCAGTTTTATGTGGTATGGCTTGTTTTTTGCTATTGATAATTTTTAATGGATTTGTAGAAGGCGGGGAGGGGGATCCCATCCTTCTATCATAGTAGCTTTAATTGTATGTGGCCAA
Organism: Eublepharis macularius; assembly: GCF_028583425.1. NCBI lineage: Eukaryota > Metazoa > Chordata > Lepidosauria > Squamata > Eublepharidae > Eublepharis > Eublepharis macularius. The sequence goes on from NC_072798.1 coordinate 10,638,399, forward strand.
AGGCCGTAACAATACAAAGTTAAGAACAGTAAAAATAGAAATCTATCTTACAAGCATAAAATACAGTTATTAAAATAATAAAAATGAAATACAATTTAAATGGAACCTTAATAAATACCAGATGGTTATGAAAAAGTTAGGTTTCTGAGGAAACAATCTTGGTAATTTTTAATGATTTTTTTTGCACTGCTTTTAGTTCACGAGCCACCTTGAGCACATCTAAGGACATAAGAACAACAGAGAAGCCATGTTGGATCAGGCCAATGGCCCATCCAGTCCAACACTTTGTGTCACACAGTGGCCAAAAAACCAGGTGTCCTCAGGAGGTCTGCCAGTGGGGAAGGGACACTAGAAGCCCTCCCACTGATTGCCCCCCCACAAACACCAAGAATACAGAGCATCACTGCCCTAGACAGAGAGGTCCATCTATACCTTGTGGCTAATAGCCACTGAGGGACCTCTGCTCCATATGTTTATCCAATCCCCTCTTGAAGCTGTCTATGCTTGAAGCTGCCACCACCTCCTGAGGCAGTGAATTCCATGTGTTAATCGCTCTTTGGGTGAAGAAGTACTTCCTTCTATCCGTTCTAACCCGACTGCTCAGCAATTTCATTGAGTGCCCACAAGTTCTTGTATTGAGAGAAAGGGAGAGAAATACTTCTTTCTCTACCTTCTCTATCCCATGCATAATCTTATAAACCTCTATCATGTCACCCCTCAGTCATCTCTGGAAAAGTGGCATGTAAAAACTTCTGAAATGGTGGGTTTGACCTTTGAGGCTAAGAAAATCACATCCCGCCAAGAAAGCAACATGTAGAACCTAGCTTGCCATATATATGTTGCTTGCTATGGGACCTTCATGCACAGCTGTTGGCATTCTGGACCGTCAATCAGTTGCTCCAAAGCAAGCTGAGGTCCAGTTACTAAAAAGCATGGTTGCTCACCTGACTTCTTCAGGCAGACCATTTCACATAGTGCGGCCCATCACAGAGATTGTGCATGTATGAGCATCAACTGATTTTGCCCAGTTGCAGGTTGGTATCCTCAGATGCCCATGCTATTCAACCTCTATGAAGAGCCTTTAGGAGACATCATTTGTAGCTATGGAACTGGACGTCTTCCATATGCAGCTTATATACCCAGCTCTATATCTCATTATCCAAATCCCCTGGCGATGCAGTAAATGTTTTAAAATCACTTCCTGACAGCTACGGTCAGTTTTGCTGAAAGCAAACAAATGGAAACTGAACCCAGACAACATGGAAGTAATGCTGTTTGGGAAGGTAAAGATAATGAAGACATGTGACCTTCACTTTTGATTGGATTCAATTAACCCTTGCTGACTTGGGTAAGAGTCTAGGGTATATTGTGGCTCCAACACTGCTGCTAGAGAAGCAAGTAAATGCAGCTGCAAGAAAAGATGTCTCCCAACTCAGACTAGCCTGGAAGATGGCCACCTGCATTGACACAGCCAATCTGGCAACCTTGTGGTAACTTTGAGACTAAACTACTGAAACGTGCTCAACATTGATCTTCCCTGAAAGTCAACCTGGAGACTCCATGAATAAATACCGTGTTTTTTTTAAAAAAACTATTACTTGCTGTCCATCTAAGTCAGGGGTCCCCAACATGGTGCCCCTGTGCACCATGGTATTGGCTGACATCTTTTCTGGCACCTACAAAGTACTTTTAGAAAGTGGGTGGGACCAACTAGTGCTTTTGCCTAGAAGGGGTTCTGATTGGCCCTTGGTGATCTGTTGGGCTGTGAAGATATTTCCAACATTGCTTTGGCCACAGTTGCTGCCACCACAGCACAAGGATCTTCACTGCATGGCTTAAGAAGTAAAACCGAAAACAAACCTCCGAGAACAGCACAGTTAAAGGGAAAGGAACAAACCTAGCTAAAGGAAAAGGAACAAAAGATTTGTTCCTTTTCCTTTAACCGGTTTAAGAAGAATGCAAGAAAATGTTTTCAAACAATATGTTCATTTTAAAAGACATTCTGATAAACATTTCTGCCTGAAATGTTGAAGAGTTACAATCAGAGTTGCACACAATTGGACTCTTTGCCATTTTGTGGTTTGTTCTGCTTCTTGTCGCAGCCGTTTTGTGGCTGTGTCCACCACCCTCTGTCATAATTCCAAAGGGGCCTGCAAGCTCAAAAAGGTTGGGGACCCCCGATCTAAGTTGCCTTTAATGACTTTAATAGCTGCTGATGCTAACCTGCTTGGCAGGGGTTTGAGTTGTATGGTGCCGAACTGAACGGATCTCATGATTGATTCACATCTGACCATTACAGCCTAACACAGTAAACTCCACTGTCAAACCAGTGAAATGTGTGGCATCTCTAACACCACTCACAAGCTTCTTCCCTCTGTCCTCCTGACAGAATACATCACCTGCTTTGCTAGCGGAAGTTTATCAATTCCCTAATAGAATTAGGGAATTGATAAACTTACGCAAATTTATTCATTTACTTAATTTATACCCTGACTTTCTCCCCAGTAGAGACATAAAGTGGCCTACATTGCTCTCCTCTCCTCCACATTATCCTCACAACAACCTTGCAAGGTAGGTTAGGCTGAGATTATGTGACTGGCCCAAGATTACCCAGCGAGCTTCCCTGGCAGAGTGAGGATTCGAATCTGGGTCTCCCAGATCCTAGTCTGACACTCTAACCACCGCACTACATGGGTTCTCAGCTTGGATTAAAGAGTGGCAGGGTCTCTGAGGATGTGCAAAATGTATTTTTCTACTCAGTAATGGCAACGTGTCCTCAAACATCTGATCAGAGGTTGAGCCTTCCAGCAATCTTAACAACAACAACAACAACAACAACATTTGATCTATATACCGCCCTTCAGGACAACTTAACACCCACTCAGAGCGGTTTACAATGTATGTTATTAAGTCCCAAAGTTTTTCTAAAGCAGCTGTTATGTACCCAGTACCGTTCTGAATGAAACCCAAGAAGCTGATTAGTCTTTTGATAACGTTTCAAAGTTCTAGTTTAAGTCTCTGTGCAAGCATCAATATTATGGAACTCTTCTAACAATGCATTGTGTATGAAACAACATGAGCGTGTGTGTGTGCGTGTGTGCAATTGATTTTTTTGCGCCTTTGTATTATGACGGTTGCCAATCCAGAAATTGTTTTCTATTTGATCATTCTAACTGTACTTTAGAAAAATAGATTTTTAAGTTATTGATTTTCTTTTTAACATGCCGGATTGTTTTTAATAAGTTGTGTTTCAGTATTCAAGAAGCTGTCAGTCACCATGAGGAAAAAACACAGTTCAAAACGTAATGCCAAATGGTTTTACTGTGTTTTTCAGTTTCGCTATACAATTCAAGCAAGATTCACTGCAAAATAAACCATTGTGTCAATCAGTCTAGTGAAGGTAGGGTTGCCAGGTAGTGTCAGACAACTGGCAGGGGGGCACAGCACTGCAAAAGAAAAAAAATAAAAATGCAACCTCATATACTGACCAGAAGTTCTTACTGGAAGTGACAAAAAGTAGCTCTAGGAATCATTGGAAAGTCTATTGTAAAGCCACAGACAACTCTGTGCTGGGGTGGTGGGGTCTTTTGGAGTCCAGGATCCATCTTTAATTCTGCATTCTTTCATGGGCCCACCCACTTTTCATTTTGCAATCATTATCCTAATAATAAATAATTATTCTACATCTCTTCCTTCCTCACAATTTTATCTCTAGCTCCTTTCCTACCCCTCCCACCATCTCTCTGATTTGTCATCTCTTTTCAAAAAAGTTTAGAACACCAAAGATATAGCAATTTGCTTCTGGTGTATTCCACTTTAGTTAGGTTGACCTCCAATGTAGTCTGAGTCCCTCTTAGAGATGGGCACGAACCAGGAAAAAAATGAACCATGCGATTCATGGTTAGTTGCATTTCACAAACCACGAACCACAAACTTTCACAAACCTGCCCCGGTTCATGAACCAGTTCATGTGGTTCGTGAAAACGTCACATCCAGGTCAGCAAATTGCCATTTTCAAGTCAGCAGAAAGTCTGCAGGAAGTCCATCCTCTGTTGCCTAGGAAACTGATTGATCGGCGCCAGGCTGTCTGCAGTGATGAACCAAAAACCGAACCAAACGAACCAGCCTAAAGTTCGTGGTGGATCATCAGAAATGGGCTCTGACAAACTGCCAGTTCACGAATCATGAACCAGCCCAGTTTGTCACGAACTTTGGTTCATATTTCAGTTCGTGCCCATCTCTAGTCCCAATCAACCAGATGAAGACCAATGCTGTATCGGAAAACCAGTCACAACCCACATTAATGGAAGCCACTAAATAGGTTCTTAATTTCATTAATTATGTCACAGTCCAATTCTATGCAGCTTAACTTTCCATAAGATTGTACTGTAAAAGTTTGATAGAAGAATTCACTTCCATAGATCATAAAACTTTAGGGATGCCGATCTACAGATGAGGCTGGAAGATCTCCTAGACTTACAATTGATTGTCACCTGTCATACCCAGCAACACCCTGCTGTGATGATTGTACTCTAATGCTTTATGTCATGATTATGGGTAAATGCTGAGGCTATTCTTTGACCAGTCTGCAAATGTTACTCGCCTTGTCTTGGCTTGTCTTGAGGACCCACGATGTGAAACTATGCAAGGGAGGCGTGTGTTCCTGCTGTTATCTGTATGCTCCTCTGAACTACACCAGGGCCCTCTCTCCTTAATCTGCAAAGAGACGTCTGCACAGGCACCACGACCTTGAAGATCCCGTATGTTATTTCTGCTGTTTTCCCGCTTAGATGCTTTCCTGCTGAGCTTAGCTGACCATTAGACTGGGAGGGAGGATTTTAGAATTTGCCCAAACTTGGGAAGCCTATATATGTTTGATGCTTGCATGTGAACATTATTCCTGGCAAAGATGGAGTAAGCTCATGATACTAGCAGCTTTTCAATAAAGTTCTTTTACTGCCTGCAGTGAAGTCTTTTGAGAGTTGCTTGGCAGATCCTTACTAGAGATGGGCACAAACAGCATTACGAATGCTAAAAAGCCCACAAACAGCCTGTTCGGCTGTTCACAAACAAGCTGTTCACAAGGCCCCATTCTAAACAAACAGGTGGTCATTGCAAGCCTCGTTCTGCTGTTCCGTTGCTGTTCATCAAGCCAGACAGTCTGGCACCTGCAATCAATTCCCTTGGCAACTCAGGCATTAATTGTCAGAACTCTGTCTAAACTCCTGCTGTTGCCCTGGAAACCCCAATCTCAGCCCAATTTAGCTTGATAGGCAGGTCTTCCTTCTAAGTGTGGACTGGAGCTCCAAATTTGTTACAAGAGGAAAAGACCGGGGGGGGGGGCTCCCAGCTCTGGCTTTCAGAGATAGACAGCTGCTGTTAGAGAGACAGGGTGAGTGCATTGGAGCTTGAATTTTCTTTGTGTGTGGTGGGATAGGGATCTACCCTTTCAGGTTCCAGGGCTGCTGCCAGGCTCTGGGGCCAAGTTATTATTTATTGTTGGTACCTTTCCTGCTGCCTGCTCAGGTAGGGTTTCTGGGAGTGGTGTGGTAGGGAGCTTGATGTCTGGAGGAGAGCCTGCTGGCCCCCATGAACAACGAACATGTTCGTGACAGGATCATGTTTGTCAGTGTTTGTTGTTTGTTGTTCGGGGATGGCAATGAACAACGAACATCATGTTCGGGGTTTTTTTCTGTCCGTGCCCATGTCTAATCCTTACACTAATCTCCAAACTACAGAAATCAGTTCTCTTGAAGAAAATGGCTGCTTTGGAGGATGGAATTGAGGATTCCGTTCCCCCGGTGGGGATGGGGGATTCCCCACTCCCAGCCTCCACTTCCTGACACCTTTCACCTGGCCAGCAGGGGGGAAAGGTGAGGGAATGGGCCTGGGAATCCCACAACACACTCCCACACGCTCTGGAGTACTTCCTTATCACGATGGAAGTGATGTCATTTTCAGTGTGATGAAGAAGTGACAGTTCCTGCTCAGGGCTGATTTGATAAAAATTAACCCAAAACACTAGCTTGGGAACCAATCTTTATCAAATTGGCCCCGCACAGAATCTGTTGCTTCCTCATTGCGCTGGGAAGGATCTCATTCTCAGTGCAATGAGGAAGTGTTCTGGAGTGCATGTGTGCAAGGTGAGGCCTCCCAGTGCACACCTCCCCAAACTCCTCCCCTGTCCCCTGGTTTTAAGTCCAGGGGACCTGGCATCACTTGGTGGAATCCATGGCATTATACCCTGATGAGGTCCTTCATCTCCTTAAACTGTGCCCTCTCCCAACTCCATGTCCCAAGTCTCCAGGAATTTCCTAGCCCAGAGTTGGCATAAAACCGGTGCTAAATACTATGCAGCATTCAACAGAGTTGGTTGCAATCCAATGTTAGACTGGAGAGGCGAAATTAACAGAGCCTTTGGGGAGGCAAAAATGAAATTAACAAACCCTCTGAGGAGCGATCTCCACCGGCTCTGTCTTTTAAAACTACGCTTCCTGGCTAGCGTTGCACCTCCCTATGCTTGATGAACATGCACCAAAGCATCTCATGTAGAGGGACTCTATGTGTACGTGTACATGTATAGATCTCTGAATTAGAAATGCTAGGGCTTGAACTTGGAATCTACTGAAAGCAAAGCTTACAAGCTCAGCCACCGCACTACAATACCTTCCCTAATATGTATTTTTCAGATATCTTGTGACACAGACTGAATTCCTCAAAATTCTGTTCACAACAGTCACTACTCACTCTGTTTTGCCTTCTTTTTCTCTTCAAAGATCTGTTTTAGAGGAAGAGGCCAGAGGACAGGTTAGGTGGCTCTGTTCCAATCGTTTTAACAGCAAGCCGTTTTCCCCCCATTGTTACTTGGAAACCATTAAAATATTGAAATGTCTATAAAAGCAATAAAATGATCACAGAGGTATGTGGTGATATTTAATTTTCCCACAAGTTAAATATCACTGATAATTAACTGTTAGAAGTTTATTTTGAAATGACATTTCACTGGAATATCAGACCTTTACAACATAATTAAAGGGTTTCTCATTGTAATGGTGTACAATTCCTGGTATTAAAGCTTTTTTATCTGCCTACTTGTACACGATGGGGGGAGGAGGGTGGAATTTTCCTAACATTTAATTTTATCAATTTCTTGCCATTGCTTGTTTCACTTTTGCACAAAATAAGGAGCACAATATGTGTGTGTGTGCATGCACACATATGCATGTGTATATATACGTATAGTAATCTTCCACTAAAGCGGCTTTAACAAGCAATAAATTTAAGTAAGCCAATAAATAAAATTAATAGGGCTGCAAGCTTTAATCAGTTTAAATGGTACATTAATCAACTACAGCTTTAGTTGATTAATCAGCAAGGACAACTTTTAATTGGCAGGGCTGATAGTTAAACGCCCATGTTTATTTCCTAAGGCTATTTTATTTATTTATTGCATTTGAAACATGGATACTTCATCTTCCCATCACATTCCTCAGGCAGGTTCTATGCGAAATTGAAACAATGGATGGGGTAGTAAATGGCAAGACAAGGAACTTTAAATAAATCCCTAGAAAATGAGATGCCCTGAAGTTTGCTTTTTTTTAAAAAAAGGTTTTAAAAACCAGTTATGTAAAAAAGTCATGGGCAAGGATATATATCACAGAAACCAAATGATTATTAAGGATGCTCAAACACCTGCTGGTTCAGTTCGTGGTGTGTTTACTAGTAAGGAACAGGGAGTCAATTTACTGTTGATCTGTTCAGTGGTTTGTGAACAGTTTGAACCAGTTCTTCTGGTTACTTTTCCTATATTCAAGCAATACAGTACACTCCAATGCAATTATCAGAGTTCTGTGCATGCTCATTTCTGTAAGTCCTACCTTCCTCTTCCTCCTCCTTCTCCTCCTCTCCTTCTTCCTCCTCACAGGCCTGTTATTCTGCAAGCAGCTCAGCAGCCAATCATATAAATAAACAGTGAACACATCAATCGATCGATCAATCGATCAATCGATCAATCAGCCAGTGATTGCAAATAAACACTATATTTAAAAAAACAAACTTAACACTGGATTTTTTTTCCAGTTTGGGTTCTCAATGTTATTTCATGCAGGTGGATTTTTGCACAGCTTGTGAGAGGCGTAGGCCTCCTCTCATGTCATTTAACTCCCTGCCTTGACCATCCGTGGCTTCATGTAGAATCATCTCCCACACTGTACAGATGCAGAAATCCAAACAAGGCAAGGGGATGGAAGTCCATCGCCAGAGCTACTGCACGTCCACAAAGTTGTTCGACAGCCATTCAAGGCAGGCTGCAAACAGGCTCACAAATCAGCAGTTTGGCTCATGGGTAATTGTTGCTGTTGACCATGACATGTTCATCGTGAAGTTTATGACATCCCCAATAATCATGACAACTAAGGATTAACAACATGACTGAGTTGGGGTGAAGGGAGTCAGTCAGCTGGAAGGAATGAAGAGAGGGATGTTTTTGCTTGTAGATTAAAACTCCAATGACAATATGCCTGGTGAATGGACAAAAAGTGAGATTTTCATATCTAAGGTACCTCAAAGGAGAAGACCTGCTCCTAGGCTTCACTCAACTTAGGTCAACTTAGGTCTGCTTCAGCTCAATTTAGGTCTGCTTCAGCCGTGTATCACAATGAAGGAGTAATGAGGTGGCAAAGACCCCTGATGTTAGAATAGGTTGTGCCATTTCACATGACAGGTGGAACATCACATCTTGGAATGCTTCCTTATATTAAAAACCTCACTGCAAACACAGTAAGCAAAGGGAAGGGCTCAAACCTTCTCCATGGGGTCTCATTTTTCAGTTTTTGAAGATTCTTTTCAGTTCAGTTGAAGAGTCAGTGTTGGAGTCAGAAGGGGCACAATCCATTATACTGCCTCATGGCTCTTCTGCCCCCTCATTCTTCTGAATGAGCAAACCAGGCCTGGCTCCACCAGGGAGAGAAATATGCACCAGTTCCTCACCAGCATGATAAACAATTTTGTGCAAGAGAGAGCAGTCCTTCAAATAATCTGGTCCAAGACTATTTAGGACTTTATTGTTTCTGATGCATTCTGACAGATTCTGAGACCTAGCTGTTTGACTTCCCCCACACAATAATTACCGGTCTAATATCTAGGGTTACCAACCTCCAGGTAGTACCTGAAATATTCCTGTAATTATAACTGATCTCCAGATAACAGAGATCGATTCAGAGGGCAAACTCTATGGTATACCATAGAGTCTAGGAGAAATGGAAATCCTAGAGAGGCATCACATCCCTGCTGAGCTCCCTTCCCTCCCCAAACTCTGGCCACTCCAGGTATCACCCACAAATCGATAGGAATTTCTCAAGTCAGAGTTGATAACCATACTAAAGATTGGGGAAGGGTTAGTTTCAATCAGCAAAACATATGGGTCAAAATTATAACCCCCTTTCCTTATGCACCATATAATTGATGCAAATAGGAAGGAAGCTGCTGCTATTTCCTTGTAAAAAGCACTGAGGAGATCCATTCACAATTCTTCCACCATCATGTCTAGCTTGGTCCAGAGAATCCATGAACCAGTGTAGAACCAGGGACTGCATTCAATAAAGACTCCTCTTTAGAAAAAAAAAGAGTTCAGGAAGTAGGAATGACCACAAAACATTGGGAGGGACGGTGTCAGAGCCAAAGATTTTAGCAGCAGGATTTGAGACGAGGGGCACCTTTGAGACCAACAAGATTTCCAGAGTGTAAGCTTTCGAGAGTCAGAGCTCCCTTCTTCAGACGAATATGTGAAGCAAAAGCACACATAGTGTGTTTCAGACACATAGTGTCTGAAGAAGGCCACTTAGTTTATCAAAAGCTTACACTCTGGAAATTTTGTTGATCTCTATGGTGCTACTTGACTCAGCTCCTGCTGTTCTGCTGCAGACCAAGACAGCTACTCACCTAAAACAGTTTTTAGCAGTTAAAGGCAAAGACAGTGGACTGTCAGCTCAGGATATTTGCATTCCAACATGCCACTAGAGGGGGACAGAAAGCTATTCTTTTGAATCCCCAAACTGTATTATTTTGAGAGCAGTGTGGAATTGCTATCACCTTTTCAGTTTTTTTTTAAAAAAACAACAACATAAAAGTCCAGGAGAAAAACAAATCTTGAAAATGCTGCATTAAAAACCACACACTAAGTTCCTCGTCTGTTTTATTAGTGTCTGTTTGTGTGGCTGCGGTTGTGGGTTGCCTAGGCAACAGCTTACAGGTCAGCCCTTGATTGGCTGCCTTGTCAGCTTGATTGCAGCGCTTCATGCGGCGCGTCTGAAGAGTTGAACGCCAAAGCGAGTCAATGCGAGCTGGACTGAAAGCTTTTTAATTTATCAAATAAAAAGGGACGACCTTGATGCCAGGCTTGGAGGCGAACATCGTGGCTGGGGAGAAGGGAAGTGGGGGTGGCTCGGGAGGCAAAGAAGAGGGAAGGGAGGCTGTGAGGGAACTAAAACAAGCCATGCAAGAGAGGGAGGGGATTTCCCATCAGAAGAGGAAAGGTTACTTGCAGGTTAAATTATGCCAATGATTGGTTTGAATAAATTTGCACATGATTTGCATAAAATGAATGGATTTGCATACATTTTTAATATACTCAGAAGTTAGATGCAGGTGGGTAGCCGTGTTGGTCTGCAGGAGAAGAAGAAAATTCGCTTTGACTCTTGAAAACTCATACCTTGGAAATTTAGTTGGTTTATAACAGGCTACTGGAATCGTACTCAGAAGTTTTTTTCCATTTCAAACCAGCAATGTCTGAGACATATTCCAGGTCTCATCCACTTTGGGTTTCCCTCATTATTTTTAATTTCTTGAGGAAAAACCTCTCACCATCAATTCAAATTTTGTTTTCGGTAAAAGTTTCCAGATCAACTTAACTCCAAGCTAGAGGTGCACAAATATGCCTTGATTGTTTCTTTTGTTGTTGTTGTTTTCATGTAATGTATTGCAAATGTCACAAACTTCATACTACGCAAAAAGATATTTGACAGAACTGTTTGTACAATTGCATCAGGACTGCTCTTGTGCCAAGTTTTATTGACACGCATATATACATGACACAGATGATTTTAAAAAATGGAAATGAACTGAGGAGACTGGAAGCTGTTGCTGGCCAACTGTGCATTTGTGAAGTTTCTTAAACAGTTCAGAAATAGAAATGAAATTTCTAATGCCTTAGTTCTACTTTAGATAATTCAGAACTCCAAAACCTCAAAAAAAGATCATGTAGAGGTCTAAAAGGGTCCGAACAAAATGAACATCTTTCCAATGAAGAAAGATGAAGGACTTAGAATCATAGAATCACAGGATTGGAAGGGATCTCCAGGGTCATCTAGTCCAACCCCCTGAACAATGCAGGGAATTCACAACTACTCCCTCCCTCAAATCCCTCGAAACCTTTGAGTTTAGAAAAGGTGAGGAAAAGGGAACACAGTAGAGATTTATAGAATTATGCCTGGAGTGGAGTGATGAGAATATTTTTCTCCTTCTCTCAAAATACCACTCCTTGGAGGCATCCATAATGCTGAGGGACAGAAGATTCGGAACAGAGAAAAGAAAGTCCCTTTTCACTCAAAGAGTAATTAAGCTGTGGAACTCACTGTCACAAGATATAGTAAAGACCACTAGTGAGTGGGCTTTAAATGAGGATTCCATAAATTCTTTGAAGAAAGGGCCATTGCTGGCTATAAGCCATGATCATTAAATGGAACTTCCATATACATAAGTAGTATATTTAGGAATACCAGATTATAACTGGGTGGGGGAATAACACCAAAAGCTTTGGCTTCTAGGCCCATCTTGCATGTCTTCGAGAAGCCTATGGCTGGCAACTGTGTGAAACTGAGTGCTGCAGAAAATGGACTGTTGATTTGATCTAACAGGGCTATTCAGGGACAAATCTGAAAGAGGAGAACTTGAACATACACAAAGCTGCCTTATACTGAATCAGACCCCTGGTCCATCAAGGTCAATATTGTCTTCTCAGACTGGCAGCTGTTTTCCAGGGTCTCAGGCTTTCACATTGTTTACTGCCTGGCCTTTGAAACTGGAGACGCTGGGGGATTGAACCTGGGACCTTCTGCATGCAAAGCAAAGGTTTTTCAACCGAGCCATAGCTTCTCTTATTGTCTTTCTTGCCAATGTTTCCAAATGGAGGAGAAGAAGTTTACGGATGAAGCCGTATATGTACACAACCAGCTTGCCTGCAGCCATTGCTCCTTCAAAAGAGGAGTGATTCTACAAACATCTGTTGAGCTCAGTCATCAGGAGATGTTCCTTTTTGAGTGTTTTAAAAAGACTGAAATTTATACCTTCAGAGCTACAGCACATAACCCAGGAAAGACCTGAGGCTCCATGGCAGGACACATTCTTTCAGAAGGCTTAGAATACAAACAAGAAGTTGCCATGTAACAAGTCTATCATTGGTCTCTCAAAGTCAGTATTGTCTACTCTACTCTACTCTACTCTACTCTACTCTACTCTACTCTACTCTACTCTACTCTACTCTACTCTACTCTACTCTTCTCTACTCTACTCTACTCAGCAGCAAGAAAAATGTTGTTTTCAACTGGCTTCCTGCCCCACTGCCTTTTTTTACCCAATGGGAGGTAATGCTGGGGCTGATTCGGAAATACCGAATCTATCTGAATTGGGCCCGATTCGGGTTAAAAACCCGAATTGGAAACCTGCTGTGCTCTGCCTGGCAGCAGCTGTCCAGGTTCTTGGAGGGAAGCCTTTCACATCTCCTCCTACCTGTCCATTTTAACTGGAGATGCTGGAGATTGTACTGGGACCTTCTACATACAAAGCAGATGCTCTGCCACTGAGCCACAGTGCCACCCAGATTCAACCCGTGGCCTCCCCAATGAAGTCAACTAAAATGGCTAGGGCTGAGAAAGGCTTTTCTCTGCCTGAGATCCTGGAGACTTGCTGCCAGTAAGAGAAGACAGTCCTGTGGCTTGGGAGACCAATGGCCTCCCTTGAGAGAAGGCAGCTCTTATGCTCAGGCAAGAAAGGGATGTAGCAGTTGACCTCATTAGGTCCCCTTCGAATGGCTCCACCCCTCTTGCCTCAAAAAGAATTTTGCTAAGAGTTACAACATTTTTGTGGGAGGGAGGGAGTTTGCACATCCTAAATCCTGAGCCAACAATTTTTCAGTTAATGTTCACCAATTATATGCCTCTTAACTTACTTAGCCACTCGCACAAGAAGGTAATGTCTGCTTCCAGCTGTTGAGTTGCCATATGGTGAGCAAAGAGGGAAAACAAGAAGAAGTGATCATGAAACTCCAAGCGATTGCATCCTAATCTAAGCAGTTGCATGCATTCTTGTCTTGTGTTTTGGAAAGTAGGGGAAGTGAATGAAAAATATGCATGGGATAGAGAAAGTAGAGAAAGAAGTATTTTTCTCCCTTTCTCACAATACAAGAACTTGTGGGCACTCAATGAAATTGCTGAGCAGTTGGGTTAGAACGGATAGAAGGAAGTACTTCTTCACCCAAAGAGCGATTAACACATGGAATTCACTGCCTCAGGAGGTGGTGGCAGCATCAAGCGTAGACAGCTTCAAGAGGGGATTGGATAAACATATGGAGCAGAGGTCCATCAGGGGTTATTAGCCACAAGGTATAGATGGACCTCTCTGTCTAGGGCAGTGATGCTCTGTATTCTTGGTGTTTGAAGGGGGGCAATCAGTGGGAGGGCTTCTAGTGTCCCTCCCCCACTGGCAGACCTCCTGATGACACCTGTTTTTTTGGCCACTGTGTGACACAGAGTGTTGGACTGGATGGGCCATTAGCCTGATTCTACATGGCTTCTCTTATGTTCTTATGTTCTTAAAAATAGAAGCCATAAAAAGCCCAGGAAAAGCTGGATGGATGCAGATAACCCTGTCACCCGCTATCCTTTAATTAGCAATGTGGGAAAACCTCTTTTCTTTAGCTCTTCCTCCCACCCCTGAATCATGCTCGCACTTTCTCCAGTCTCCTTCTCTTCTGGTTTATCTTCAGGTGTAACTTGCAAGAATTCTTTGGGGTTAAATCAGGAAACTACAACAGAACTTTGCAACCCTAAGAACAATTTCCTGGGAGTAAGCACCAATAAACTAAAATGGGGATTATTTCCAGGTGGATCTGCTTAAGCTTGCTTCCTAAGAGGAGTAACATTCAAGTTCAGTAGCACTTTAAAGATATAAGTTTTCAAGGGTCAAAACTCCTTTTTTGACGAAAGGGAGCCAAGTCTAGCTTTTCCTCCCAATTGATAAGGTGCTGGATTCTTCCAGTTCACTCTTGCAAAGGGAATTCTGTTTCAATAAATTAGGTGATGCTGAATTCAAAAGGGCCATCGATGGCCACTATTAATAGGTCAGAAAAATTGGGGAGCCCCAGGTTTGTAGAAAATCTTATTTAAAAAAATTAGTTGGGGGGATTAACACACCACAATAACATTAATAGAAACATTGTGCAAATGTTGCCCCCCCCCAAAAAAACCCATGATATTTGAATGGTATTTTAGCTCACTGTAGTGGCCCAAAATAGCATCCAACACAACATTGCCGGCCATGTCTAGGGGGGACAAGATGACTGGAAGCCAGCAGTAGGACGGGAGGAAATCAGAGGAAAGATTAGGTAAACCAAGCCATGGTGAGGTAGAGACAAGATGGTGAGAAGTCAAGCCAATGCCAAGAGATGGGGCAGCCAGAGTTGGAAGGAAGGGCAGAAGGGTTGCCAGCTCTGTTTGGGAAATATCTGGAATTTGGGGGTGCAGCCAGGAGTGATCTTAGTGATTCTGGGGCCAAAGTCAAGGATGGGCCCCCAGAATCACTGCCACCCCACCAGTTTCCCCTAAACTGGGGCCAAGCAAGAGGTTGCCTTCATGCCCTGTGAGCTTGGAAGAAGCCTCCAATGTCATGAAAAGCTAGTCCCTTGAGCCCCATACAAGGTGGGTATAAGTAGCATCAGATGCCTGCTCTTCTCCTACTTTTCCCACCTCCCTTGTAGGGAGGGGGGCATGCATGGTTGGTGCCCCTCCCGGCATTGAGCCCAAGGAAGCTGCCCCATTGCCCGTTGGCTAAGACAACCTCTGGGTGGAGCCTGGGCAGAGCAGAGTTTTTTGTGGGGGACCCAGTGGTGATGTGATTACATAACCTTCAGAAACTGCCCTTTCCTCCAGGGGAACTGATCTCTGTAGACTAGAGATCCATTTTAATTCTGGGAGAACTTCAGGTGCCAGCTGGAGGTTGGCAGACCCAGAGGCAAGGTGGCTGGGAAAGCTATAGCCAGGGATGGAGAGACAGCTAGCAATGAGAGGAAGAGAGGGAAATGTTCCCCCCCCCATCCCCCTATCCTTGTAGGTCCCCCTCTTATCATTCCGTTAGCAAAATTGTCTTTATCGGGTTCACACTGACAGCAGTGAATGAGGCAACGATTACTGTTTTGCAGATGGGGAACAGCAGCTGAGATCAAGTTACTTGTCCAAGGCCGTACAGTCAGATATTTGAATATGTCTGAGTGTATGCTTGTGCTTCTCAAAGACAGCGCTTGGTTGTAAGCTGTCAGGGCTTGTTGCTGCTGCCACTGGGCGGGGCACTGGCTGGGATGGCCCTGACATCAGAGGGGTGCCAGAGATGCTGCGGGACCCAGCTCTGTGGAAGGAGGGGCGGTATACATCACCCGGACTCCCTCACAATCCACTCGCTGGCCTGCTCAACCTGGCCTGCTCAACCCCTGCATCCTACATCATCTCCTCCTCCCAGAACTCTCCCCCAAGCCTCCACTCTCACACTGCTCTGGTCTCACTCCACACCATCACTCCTTGCTCTCACCCACCACCTCAGAACTCTTCCTAGCCACCCTTTATAGGGTTTCCTTTCTCCACCCCGCCCTCCTTCCAGGCTTGTTCCCTCTCCTGACTTGGCCCAGCTGTGCCTTCCCTCAGGTGTTTCTCTCCTATCACTAATCCCTTCTAGGCTTCCTTGCCTTGCTGGCAGGGTGGGGTTGAGTGTGAGCCGTCCCCAGCTGAGGTCTCCTCGGCCTTGTTCACGAGGAGCTGCCCCAGCCAGCTTCTGTGCTACTGAGCTTGCCTGACCTTGCTCGTGAGGAGCTGCCCCAGCCGGCTTCTGTGCTGCTGAGCTTCCCTGGCCTTGCTCACGAGGAATTGCCCTGGCCAGCTTCTGGGCTTCCCGCTCATTGATGCTGGGCGGGGCTACCCATCTCCTCCCCCAGAATGCCTGTGGCAGCTCTACCTGGAGGGGCTTGGCTCCTAACAACTCCTGAGCCAGGCTGCTGTCCTCTAGCCAGGGTGTGGCTCTGGGCTGTAGTGGCTGCTTCTCCTCCTTGGCTGGTAAGGGCTCTGTTTGGGCTGCTGCTGGGTCCCTGTTCCCCCTGCCTTGGCCCTTTTCCTCTGGCCTGCTTAGCCCCCTCTCTTCCCCCTGGAGGGTGGGACTGGCTGGTCTCTCCCTGCTCCCTCCAGCCCTCTGAGGCTTTGGCCTTTTGCCCCTTCCCCCTGGAGTGGGCAGGTTCTGGACCCAGTTGCTGGCTGGGGTGGTAGGGCTGCTGCCTCCCGGTTGCCTCCCACTGCTCCCTCCTGGCAAGTCTGGGGGCTGGGACTCAGACCCCAGACATAAGCTACTATCCTTTAGCACCTTCAAGTTCTATTGAGCTGCGTTACAGAAGAAAAAGCCTTCAGTCAGAATCCAGACCGAGGAATGTACTGTGCACTTACGTTTTTGATTTTTTTAAAAAAAAATATACTGCACACCCCAATCAACAGATTAAAATCCAGCCTGTTTTCATTTGCAAATACAATTGAATAAAACCCAACATGGTTCACCGTGGCAGGTGGTGAACTCATGCAATGAGATTGCAATCGCATTTGGCCACTAGCCATAATAAATCATTGAGCCTTGGGGTTGCCAACTCCGAGTTGGGAAAATTCCTGGAGATTTTGGAGCAAACCTTGGTGAGAGTTAAGTTTGGGGAGGCAGTTTAGTAGGTATATGTTGGCCATAGGATCTACCCTCTTCCATTTTCTCCAGGGGAACTGAACTCTGTACTCTGGAGATCAGTTATTATCCCAGGAGAACTCCAGTCTGCACCTAGAGATTGGCAACCTTAACTGAACCATTGAATAGGGGTCGAGGCTCACTCAGCAAGATGATAAAAGCCCAGATTAAGCCTAGGGGAAAAAAACTAGCCCCATTATGACACAAATGCAGAGACTTTCAGAACCCATCTCTAAACTGGAATGGAACCTCTCAGCATTCCTTGTGAAAAGCCTTGCTGGCTCCTTTCGATTGACCTCACTTGCCAACAACCCTCCTTAGCCTTCAGTGCCATCTCCAAGTAGCCATGTCTGATTGGTTCTATTGTAATTACTTATCCTCTGATAAACAAATAAATCATTCTGTTACACATAACAGCCCTCTACATACAATACTGCGTGTGTTTAAATCAATGTAGAAAAGAGGATCTTTCCCAACCTTAGGGTTGCCAGTTCCAGGTTGGGAAATTCCTGGATATTTGGGGGGTGGAGACTGGAGAGGGCATGGTTTGGGAAGGGGAGAGACCTCGGCAGGGTCTAATGCCTTAGAGTCCACCGTCTAAAGCTACCATTGACTACAAGGAAATTGATTTCTATGGTCTGGAAATCACTTGTAAATCTGGGAGATCTCCAGTCACTACTTGGAGGCTGGCAACTCTACACAACCTACATGGTACTGCTGGCTTGTGAGCACAGAGACAATGCATGGAGGAAGTGTGTGGGCATGGACACCTTCCCTGTATGCAGAAACCTTTTAAAAAAGAGAATTCATGATTATGAGAAGGGAGCCAACACATGGGCTGCTGACTAGCTGGCAATTATCTGTAGGTAGGAGCAGGGCCAGTCTTCATGCCCGCTGCCCTTCTAAGGAGGCTAATTGCCGTGCATGTAATGTTGTATGTACAGCATTATTGTGACCAAGGACCAAGCATTTTTTTTTTTGCACAAACTCTAGTTGCCAGCTCCTGCCTGGGAAATTCCTGAAGATTTGGGCAGTGGAGCTGGGATAGGGCAGGGTGTAGGGGGGGAGAGCCTCAGTGGGGTATAATATCATAAAGTCCAACCTCCAAAGAAGCCATTTTCTGCAGGGGAACTGATCCCTGTCACCTGGAGATCAGTTATAATTCCAAGAGATCTCCAGCCATCACCTGGAGGCTGGCAATGCCAGGGCCGGATCTAGCGCTCCCGGCGCCCGGGGCAACACTTGCCAGCCCTCTCGCGCACGCACAGCACGTGCACGCTCCTGATGCGGCGTGATGACATCATTTTGATGACGTCATCACGCTGTGCGCCGGAGGCAGCGCGGGGGGCTGAGAAGCTGCCCACGCCATTTGCTTCAGAAGCGAATGGCACGGTTGGCTTTGCAGCCCCCCACACTGTCTTTCGCCTGCCCCATGGGACAGGGGGCGACCGGCTTGCTGCACACCCTCTGTCCTGCGGAGCAAGCAAAAGGCAGTGCGGGGGGCTGCGAAGCTGACCGCGTCATGCACCTGCCCCGCGGGACAGGGGGTTGCCAGCTGCCCCCTCTCCTGCGGGGCAAGTGAGTGGCGTGGGCGGCCGTGCTGCCCTTTGCCTGCCCTGCAGCACAGGGGGTGCGCTGCAAGCCAGCTGCCCCCTGTCCCGCGGGGCAAGCAAAAGGCAGCGCGGGAGCCTGTGACGCTGCCCGCGCCATGCACCTGCCCCGCGGGACAGGGGGCGACCAGCTGCCCCCTCTCCTGCAGGGCAAGTGAATGGCATGGGCGGCCACGCTGCCCTTTTCCTGCCCTGCAGGACAGGGGGTGCATGGCAAGCCAGCCGCCCCTGTCCCGTAGGGCAGGCAAAAGGCAGCGCAGCTGCCCATGCTGCCGCCTGCACGCTCTGGGAGCTGCTTCCGGCGCCCCCTCCCTGGCGGCGCTGGGGGCAGACTACACCCCTGCCCCCCCTCTAGATCCATCCCTGGGCAATGCTAACATGTAAAATGGCCTCCTCCCCGCCCCCCCCCCCACACTAACACCACACTCCTTCAACCCACACATACAATGAAAAAAGTTTGTTTCATTATGGAATTACTGTGACATATTCTACATGTCTAAAAATGCCCACTTTTGCAACTTTTGTTTAATAATAATATCAAATGGAGAGTCCTATAAGCTTGCTTACTGTTTTGTAACTTTTGGTCACCACAAAGGGATTCGCCTGTCAATATCTTTTTAAAAAATATCTAGTGGAGCAACATGGCTGCAAAGTGCCGGCCAATTAACTTGAAGCTTTATTTTCCTGGTCCTTTCCACTGCAAAATCATGAACGAGCCCCCCAAAGTCACTTTCTTGTGCAATTTCATACTCAACCGGCAAGATGGCTAGGTGGCTTAACCGTTCTTACCCCATTGTAGAGCATTTGCAGTTTTTTGACAGGCGCAGACAGGCTCACCAGAGTAACTTCCAGCACAAAACTGGAAGTGACATCATCACATTGGAGAGAGACAATAGAGTTTGGGACAAATCCTAGAGCATCACCACAATGTGATGAAGTTAGTTCTGCCTTTGTGCCAGAGGTGATATCACACTTCAAAGCAACACTGGAAAGCGCCCCCCCTCTATAATTCCCTTGCTGGCCTGTGAACCAGAACCCATCGCTACATCCTGTTACTTACTTTCTCTGTGATTGGGAGAGATCCTCCATGTGATTTATTGAGGAATAAAGAGCCTCCAAGAGAAAAAATAGCACCAAGCAGGATATAAATAGCAAATGCTCACACAATCTTAATGGTTTTCAGAAAAATGTATATCCCACTGAAATCTTTCCTTATATTCAACAAATAAAAACGAATGAATATTCAGAACAGCCCCAGTTTTGTTTTCTTTTGTGATCCTTCTACTCTCGGAAGGATCATTTTCCGGCATATTTTTGCCACGAACACCTAAAATTCACTCCATGGTACCTAGAGGGCGCTGTTGCAATAGCTTTAGAGGACCTTGAGCAAGGCTCCGTTTTTCTCTCTCTCACAGAGCACTTCATAAGATTCAGTTATTACTTTAAATGCGAAGAATCATATCCTCCTTCAATGCATTGGGCCAGCACATATGAAAATTTGATCAAGTTGGAAATCCGTAATTCTGCAGGAGATGATATTGTTTGTGATATGAAGTCCTTCTGCTGCGGAATACCGTCTTCTATCAGTAATATTGGAGGTCTCCAAATAAACACAATTTTGACTCGTCATTGGGAGGGTGACCTTATTAAATCAAGAGGCAACATTCCACTTGCTTGGTCTCCCTGGCTGACTAGATGTTGACTGTAAGCAAACACGATTATTAATGTTGTAACTGTGCCCTTTCTGTGCCCTATAGAATGCACTGATTCCCGTTCTATACCCCCAATCTGCCCTCGGTTAAGCGGCTGAACAAGAATTCAAAAGATCATCTCAAAGAGATAATGCTAAAAGTATTAAACAGGAGTTATCCCTGGACTGACGTCTGAAGGATTTTTCACATCTGGGACAAGATTTTTAAGAAGTGGATGTTCTGCTGATATTCTGCATTCCCACTGCTAAGATACAGTGTCTTTGCATAAAAGATGTTCTTCCAATAGTGGTGGTGGTGGGGATTGCTGATGTCTAGTTGACAGCCACTGAGCAGTCACGTTTTTTTGATTTTCTCCTTACCACCAGTTAGGGATGCCAGCCCCCCGGTGGGGGTGAAGGATCCCTCACCCCCACCTTTTGCCCCCTCCCCGACCTTGCTCACTTGGCTGGTGGGAGGAAAGGAGGGGGAAGGCATGCTTGGAGCCACCAGAGCATGTGAAGAAATGGTGCCTGTGCATCCTCTGGAGACTCTAATGACACACATCTAATTGAAAACTGGAAGCCACTGGGTATCAATTGGGCCAAATCAGCTCCAAATACAGCAAAAATGCTGTTTGGGACTGATTTTGCCCCCACTGAGACCCCATCGTTTCCGTTTTACAACCAGAAGTGATTTCATCGAGGCCTCTGGAGTGCACTCACTCTCCATGCATGAGAGAGAGAATTGGGACCCTTGCCTGCTGTCAGACATGCTTACTACTAGATGTCTGCCATACATCTCAGCTGTCTAACTGGGCCCTGTGGGTGTGGGGGAAAGGGAAGATAATATGAACCTCCTGCTAGCTTCTACCACCTTATCTGTGTCTTACTGTTGCTTACTCATACTTTCTTGCTATGTCCGAGGAAGGGTGACCTTGAAAAACACTTCCCACAGGACAGACTAACAAATTCCCGCTTAGAAGCTTCGTGCCAGAGCCAACAGCACAGGCTGGGGAAAAGAGGGGTGGACGAGGGGGAAGAGGAGGGTATACCTGTAGATGCTTTGCTTTGTACTCACGTTCCTGTCAACGACCTGTCGGAGTCATGAACTTGTGGTCCTCTAATGAACAGCTTTAAGTCATACAGCCTGGTCTGATGCCGTGAAGTATCTGGGGGGGGGGGTGTCACCTGTCAGAACCCGACACCTGCCTGCAGACACCCCCATCCCGCACTTTGGAGATAAGGGGACCTGGCATGCCCACCGCCAGTTAACGTGATATGGCCAATGAAGAGCTGCAACAGGGTTTCTTCTCCTTCCAGGAAAACATTTTGCGGGGTTCCGTGAGGAAGAAGAGAAAATTCTGCTCAGCAATCGGTGCTGTGCTTGCTGATCTCATAGGATAAAAGGCAACGTGTTCACAAAAAAATAATTTACTTTAATTGCACAGAGCACCGAAACAACCCAATCTGCAAAGTTTATAACCTACATCTGACAGCATGAAAGTAGGCCAAATCAAATCTAGCCTAGAAGCTTCTTCATGGCATTACAGTTTTATATATGCAAGGAGTAAGTTTTTTAGAGGGCAGAAGCATGCAAGAATTCAGCATTATATGGGAACTATTGGACCCAGATTGTGGCCATTATATAGGCTTTCTGCAGGTCAGTTTCATGTACGAGGAAACGGGGAAGGAGCTGCACCGAAAACCAGACCAAAAAAATGCCGAGGGCAAAGTCAATACGGTGAAATATTAGTTTAATAATTCCCAATGTGTTTTGCAGATCTTTCGGGGGATTTGCAAAGATGAACACAGCCAAACATACAATGAAGTATAACACTAAAATAACCAAGCAGAAGATTTGCAAAATGACCTGGAAATTATCTATTAAGCTAATATTGCCTCTTATGGGCTTTGCCCTCAATATCCCCCTCCCCCCCAGGCTCTTTTACATACATATAAAGCTGTCTCGTTGCAAACTGGACCATTGGTCTGTCAAGTTTAGTACTCCTGTCCTGATACCACCCAATTTTGCAGCCTTGCTAATTCAACAACGACAAAAAATCCCCAATATTATGTTCCTCTATTGTGAATCAAACCCACGAGCCATTATTTTGTATTTCTTTATTGTTTTCCCAGTTGAAATGATCCCATTTTACAAAATGTTTACTTTGACTGACAGATGAAAGGTGTTAAAAAAAGTATATATTGTAAAAAAAATGTTGTAAGAGAAATTAACAAATTGGGAGCCCCGAGAAAGAAAAGGGAAGGAAAGAAGAGGAAAGCTCCACAGAGAGAAACACCAAACCTCCAAACCCCAATGCCAGGAGGCAGGGCTTTTTTTCAGCAGGAATGCGGTGGAACGCCGAGCGGCACGGAGGGCAATCTAAATGCCCCTCTGTCTGGAGATCAGGGGCGGGGCGGGGCCACCGGCCATGTGACCATTTTCTCCTAGGACAACCCACTGAGTTCCGCCACCTCTTTTCCCAGAAAAAAAGCCCTGCCAGGAGGTGACATCAGTGGAAGGTCTTCAACTCTTTGCCCTGTTTGTTGGCCCTGTAGGTATTTATTTATTTATTTTATTTATATCATATTTGTATTCTGCCCTCCCCGCGAGCAGGCTCAGGGTGGATAACAACATTAAGAACATTTAAAACATTCCATATTAAAACATTTAAAAACATCATACAAAAATAGCATGCAAAAATAGCAGCACTCTTTTTCCCGATGGTGGCATGAGTATAGCAGCAGCTTAAAAACAGTGGTGGGCAGCTTTCACAGGGAGCGGGGTACATGTTGTATCCTCCAGCCAGTGGAGGCCCAGCCTCAGCCATAAGCCTGGCGGAACGACTCTGTCTTACAGGCCCAGCGGAAAGATAGTATATCCTGCTGGACCCTGGTCTCGGTAGATAGAGCGTTCCACCAGGTAGGAGCCAGAACTGAGAAAACTCTGGCTCTAGTTGAGGCCAGGTGGGCCTTCTTGAAGCCAGGGACTGATAACAATTGCTTTCCTCCCAATCAGAGGGTCCTCTGGGGAATATACAGGGAGAGACGGTCCCTCAGGTACGCTATTGGACTGGACAAGCAGGGTTCTTCTGGGGAGCTACCAGAAGCTGTCACTCTGGGAGGGGACATGGCTCAGAGGAAGACCACCTGCTTTGCATGATGGTCCCAGGTTCAATCTCCAGTTAAAAGGACCAAGTAGTGGTTGATGTGAAAGACCTCTACCTGAGACCCTGAAGAGCCACTGCCAGTCTACGTACTGATGGACCAAGGGTCTGATTCAGTATAAGGCAGCTGCAGGTGTATGTGTGGCCCTAGATCTTTTTTGGCCACTAGCAACAACAGTGGAGGGAAGGTGGCATGGTATAGCCCAATCTTGTCAGATCTTGGAAGCTAAGCAGGGTTATGACTTGGATGGGCGACCACAAAGGAAGGCAATGGCAAACCCCCTCTGCTTCTCACTAGCCTTGAAAGCCCCTTGCTGGGGTTGCCATAAGTCAGTTGTGACCTGACAGCACTTTACAAACACATACTTCCATTATCAGGAGGGAAGGTAGCATGGTATAGCCTGATCTCATCAGATCTCAGAAGCTAAGCAGGGTCTGTACTTGGATTGGAGACCACCAAGGAAGGCTTTGCAGAGGAAGGCAATGACAAACCACCTCTGCTTCTCATTTGCCTTGAAAGTCCTAGCTAGAGATGGGCACGAACCTAAATACGACCCAAAAAAACCCACGAACCAGGATGGTTCGGGGTTCATGAACCAGGGTTCATGGAAGCTCCTTTCCATGCTGGTTTGTTGGGTTGTATTTACAGGGGCAGTTTAAATGGCCACTTCCCCAAGGAAATGGCCATTTAAACTGCCCCTTTAAGGGCTCTGCCGCAGCAGGCCCCTTAAACTGCCCAAACCCCAGCCCCCCTACCCACCCCCCAGCCCTAGTCCCAGCCCCACACTTACCTTATCCTGCAGCTTAGTGTCCTTCCTCTCCTCCCAGGAGGGGTGGGAAGGTCATTTTGGCCTCTTCTGCCACCCTGGGGGCCTGCAGGGTGACGGAAGAGGCTGAAAACGGCCTTCTTGCCCTTCAAATGGCTGCTGTGGCAGCCATTTGAGGGGCAGGGAGGCCATTTTCGGCTTCCCTGCTTCTCAAATGGCCACCGCGGCAACCATTTGAGGGGCAGGGAGGCCGTTTTCAGCCTCTTCTGTCACCCTACAGGCTCCCAGGGCAGTGGGAGAGGCCGAAAATGGCCTTCCCACCCCTCCTGGGAGGAGAGGAAGGACTGTGCAACAGGATAAGGTAAGAGTGGGGCTGGGGCTGGGGGTATGGGGGCTGGGGTTTGGGCAGTTTAAAATGACCTGCCACCAGCAGGTCCCTTTAAACTATCAGCTGGTGGGTAGCAGGGGGGGATCCCCCCTCTCTGCCTGCCAGCTGATAGTTTAAAGGGACCTGCCACATGCAAGGTAGGAAAAGGCCCTTTAAACTGTTAAATGCCCCTTCCCCTGCTGCTAAGGTCAGAAAGGGGCATTTAAACCCCACAAACCACGAACTGGTTCTTAACTGGTCCAGTTCCATGGTTTGTGGTTCATTTTGTTGTTGTCGTTGTTGTTACGTGCCCATGTCTTGTCCTAGCAGGGGTCATTGCCCATTGTGACTTGAGGGCCCTTTATATACACACAGCAACAACAGCTCCCTTGAAGCGATAGCCAAGACTTGGGGGTAAGGCTTCTGTCCTCTGATTCCCCAGTGTTTTGCATTGCCCTCCCCTCCCAATGCTGCAACTTTGTCCCATTGGAAGTTTTTTGGCATGTTCCCCCAAGATTGACTAGCTCTAGAGCTTTTTTGCAACTGCAAACTTTTGAGATCTAAGGAATGTTATGACTGAACTGTTTGAGTTTTGTAATATTAGGGGTTGGAGCAGCTGTGGCTTGATGTAATTGGATCTGAGCATAAGAACATAAGACAAACCCTGCTGGATCGGACCCACTCTTTAGTCTTTAAACTGAAGGCAGGTAACAAAGCAAGAACAGGATGCATACTCAGAAAAACAACATAACAATTGATCAACACGGTAAAAACCACCTACAAGATAAAGTCACAGTCAGAGCTGCCCAAACAATTCACCTTCCACCAGACACCCTTTGAAATAAGACCGTTAGGTTATGTCATAGGTAAGTACATTAACTACAACAGATGAATGGTTGGTGAAGATGATGGAGCTTGGAGAGATGGTCAAACAATTTCTTGATTAGGGAAAAGACATTATCTAAATTTATGGCTACCTGGAAACCCCTTATAGTATTTTGTGAGAAACGGAAAAATAATGAACTGGTGATGTCTGCTTTGAAGATTAAGAAGTAAAAAAGAAAAATACAGGGTAAATAGGTTTTTTTGTTGTTATTTACTTAGATAATCTTAGAGTGAGTGTGCAGTATGTATTTATATGTTTTTGCTACAGGGAAAATCGGAGGTTATTTCTTCCTGTTTCTTTGTAACTATGTTCTCTTTTTTCCTTTTATTTTTCTTTTATATATATACATGCACAGGGGTCATTTCGTAGAAAAAGAGCTGCAGGAACTCATCAGCATAACTCATTCGCATATGCCACACCCCTTGACATCACCAGAAGTGTGTCATTAGCATAACTGGTTTGTGTATTATCTCACCTATCCTGGCTGTTTCGGCCCCAATCCAGGCCGCAATGGGCCCAAAATGGCCGAAAATCAGGTGGGTGGGGCCACCTGACATGTGACCTCTTTGGAGAACTACCGGAACTGGGTTCCAGTGCGTTCCCCCTCAAAATGAGCCCTGTATATATATATAGTTTAGTTTTCTTTTTTATGCTGTTTAAAACTTTAATAAAATGTATGGGGGGGGGGAGAAGAAGACCATTAGACATACATTCCTGAATGCATAAAAAGGAGGTGACCTCATGACCCAAGCCATTCCATAGAATTGGTCCCATCAAACACAAAGCATACAAACTGGGTGGTACCAAACGGACAGTCACGACTCACGAGAGAAGATGCCACAAGAATAAGGCACAGCAGAATGCTGCAAGAGGGGAAAGACTGGGACGTTTTCTTCCTCAAGCACTGCTCCACTTGCATAACATAGAATTTGAAACACGATAACTAAATAGATCTTCTATGTACAGAGAAAATATATCTCCTGAATTTCCAGAGAAATCTGTTGTCTGTTTTGGGTTTTTTTTAGATTGCCAAGGGCATCTGTCCAGCTGTTGTTTGGGTGCAAAAGAAGAACAAAAATATCCACAGGTGCCATGGGGGAATATTATTTTCTGAGAATGACTCAACGCATTTTCAGCATATGACTCTTTCTCAAGAGTATTTTACTCATGGTATTCCATTCTTGAGAAATGGGTTCTATGTCCTTGATAAAGCCAGGCAAATAACCCATCTCTTTTGAAAAAAAGAGTAAAACTCCACAGTAAGGAATGATATGTTTGAACCAGACCGGGTCACCCTCAGAAAATAAGTTATTTTGCTATGATACTTGAAGACATTTCCTTCCTTTCTCCTTTCCCTGCCCCTCACTGCCAGTCATTGATGCAGCTTTTTTCTTACTGGCCATATAATGGAGAACTAGATGGGCCTTTCTAAACTTACTAGCGAGGCTACTCTACTCGTCTTGCATTTTTGAAACAAGTAAAAGCAAAACCAGTTCCTGGATATCGAACGACCGTATGCTATTGAATGGAAACGTTTTTCTTTGGTGTTTTGTGAGAAAACTAAAAATCTCGCATCTCATCCAAAGTACTTTCTTCTCAGTTTACGACACTAATAGCTACCATAATTGTGATGTTGAGGGAAAGGAAGCTTGTATTGTCAAAAAATACTGGCTAAATTGTTCCTAAGTAGCTGTGAAGATCTTATTGTTGGATTTCTTTGCCACACTTACGCCGGGAAACTTGTATACTCGCAACACATTTACTTCGCACAGAACAATCCTTGCCATAGCAACGCACTCTGCAATATCATAAACATTCGGCAGTCTGAGAAGTGCGATGCACTAGGAATGCACACACACAAGTACAAAGGTCCCTAATAGCCAATAATGACTCCTGAAATTCCTTCCATGAAGAAAAAGCCATTTTATGAAAACCCTCATTCAAGGTGCAGGAATTATAGGCCGGGGCATAAAACAATGGAAGAAGCCAAGTGTGTTTAACACAATAAATCAAGTCTTAACTGTTGGAAGTAAATGTTAATAAGGCCTGGGGATTTTGAAACAGCAATTGAGCTATTTGGAAATATATATATATGGTTTTTCAGGGAAAAATAAGTCATGAGAAATCATTCATATGTAGGAGAGAAGGAAATGAGGAGGGGGGAGAACAATGTTGTCAGATGTTTTAGGTCCCCTTTGTGAGAAAAGCCAGGTAGAAAATGCACTGTGCCAGGCCCAAATCTCCAAGTACCATCAAAACTGACCAAAGAAAGAATCCCGGGTGGAGCTTTGCAAAGAGGAACAACCTGGTTTCAGTGATGAGACTCTCCCTACACAAGACATCTTACATGGGGATGCTCAAGTGTAGGAAGACACAATGTTAGCTGGGAAGCGTAGTTTTAAAAGACAGCCAGCGGAGAGCGCTCCTCAGAGGGTTTATTAATTTTGTCACCTCCCCGAAGGTTCTGTCAATTTCATCCCTTTGGGGAGAAGAAGATAAAATTAACAAACCCTTTGAGGAACGATCTCCCCCGGCTCGGTCTTTTTAAACTGCCCTTCCTGGCTAACATTATCTCTAACTGCACTTGAGCACCCCTGTGTAAGGGCCAAGCTACAAGTGACGAATGACACTTGCCTGGCAAGTGAATGGACTCAAGCGAATTCCTCCCTGTTCACTTGCCATTCACTTGTACTCCACTTAGTCAAGTGGAGAGCAAGTGGAGCACAAGTGAACAGGGAGGAATTCACTCGAGTCTGTTCACTTGCCAGGCAAGTGTTATTCGTCACTTGTAGCTTGGCCCTAAGATATCTTGTTGTAGAGAGACTCTTGAGATATGCAGGCAAGGTGAGGTTTAACCCAAAGTTATCCCCCAAATGCACCCCTTTCAAGGCTCCCAAGAACCACAACAAGACCTACAAATAGTCCCTCTTCCCCTTCCCAGATCCATCCCAGACACCACATAAAATGAATCCCGTGACTCGCCTAGAATCATGGGTCCTGGGTCACCCTTCTAAGACCCCCTCCTAAGAAGCTCTAACCCTTTTATTTTATCCCATTTAAAGATGCTCATTCAGTTCAGCTTGTGGTCTTTTTGCGAGTGCAGTCAACACGGCAAATCGTTTGACAAACTGGGTTCAAAGAGTTGAACATGTTTTGGTTTATTCCTATATATTTTCAGGTGAGTATCCATATTGGTCCACAGCAGAAGATCAAGATTCAAGTTTAAGCTTTTGAGAGTCTAATGCTATGTTCTTGGCGTATCGTGAACAAATCGGCACCAGCACAATGCCATTGCTTCTGGATTACACCGGAAGTGACATCATCAGCCAGGAAAGACAGGTGCATGCTCACCATTTCATCAGCCTGCCACCTCCTGCTGATCCGGTGCCAACCAAAGAGGGCTGTCACGGGTATGCAAACACCAACTACAAGACCAAAGGTCCCCGTGAAAATCAATACAATTAATAACTTATTTAATTATTTTCTATATTAAAATGCAAAGTGCTCATACAAAAATAATTAACTATAACAGCTCCAGTACACTATGAACAATAATAATTCATAAATACCATACAATTAACTATGCCAATTATAATTCAAAACAATCATAAATACATCATTGACTAATAGTTAAGTCAGAATCATGAAGACCACGATCAAGCAATAATCAATAAATATCCAATAAATACGACGATAAATATCATAAATATCACAATAAATCGCAATCAGCTGTTGCTAACGAAACTGAAGTTCAAGCTCTCCTGATGCTCCAAACCATCAGAATGGAATTGTATGAGAAGATTGGTAGGATGTGTCTCGTGCTGATTAGCAGGTGAATTAATTCTCTGGCAAAGACATAGATGCTGGGAGATTGCCCCGTGTAAGCAGGCACGTAGCAAGCCTATGTTTGAGAAAGGATGGCTCCCTAAAAATAGGAGATGGAGATCCTCTCTGATCTTTCTACAGAAGGCCATCCAAATAATCAATTCCATAGGAAAAGACCAAGACTGAGTGAAGGACGAGAAAACAGGTTACTTAACCTCGCTCTACTCTCTACAGCCCCCTCCCATGTAGCTTTAATCCACGGAAATCTCATGTTATGCACCATAGCTTTTTTGGGTGGTCAAAGGGGACTCCATCTTCCTTTTTCACCAGTGGAAAAACAGGCTGGATCTAACTCAACCCTCTTAGAGGTTATCATCAGTGGAAACTGACCAGAAGAACATTTTTCCTGCACATCCCCATACGGGAAGCAGCAGTCTACATACTGAGATCCATTTTAACCTCTAGGATTTTCACAAAATTGGAAGCCATTCAAACACATCTTCCAATCTGAAGTATTTCTCTCCCTCCCAGTAAAAATTCATTTCATCTCCCTGTCTTAATACGCTGGCTTTTTTATTTTTTTGAAACCCGAGTAAGTTTGCCACTGGTGTTTCTCATAAACAGGAAGCTAATGATTTTCTTCCGAGTATAATATGTGGATAATTAAGTTAATGTTTTTTCGCAATTGAACCGTTCTAACTGCCTTTAGACAATATACATCTCCCTTTTTTCCTGCTCGATTCATGTAGTTAATTTCACTGCACGGCACAAGTGCAGAAAGAAATACGATGGCTGGCATAATTGCAGCGCCATGTTCATCATTAGATTTCAGAAGCCATTCCTTTAAATCCTCAGCGTGGTAATTTCCTTCATAGCTGGGCAATTTAGGCACTTTTCTTCTGCTCCCCATGGTATTAAATGTCTGCTTTAAGTATGAGGGATTGGCTTTTTGGCTTCTCTTGCTTGTTAAAGGAGAAGTTCTGCCTGTACAAACTTTGGCGTGGGGGCAAGAGTTATGGAACGCAAGGGGAGGTGCTCCCTCGCCATCACATATTTGAGACACTCCGGGATGATTTCCCAGGAGCACTTATATATTTCTGGTTAATAGCACAGATTTGCATACTAAGGTCAAAGTAGAAGAGACCTTAGGGGTTCTCTGCTGAACCTCCTATGATTTGGGGGCGGGAGGGGAGTAAATAGCCCCAGCGCTCCATGATTTCTTTGGGCCCAATACAAAATTGTAATATGGAATGTTCAAACTTGGCTTGCCAACCTCTATTTCAAGCCTGGAGATTCAGATGACAGAGATAAGTTCATCTGGAGAATCACAGAATCATAGAGTTGGAAGGGGCCATACAGACCATCTAGTCCAACCCCTTGCCCAGTGCAGGATCAGCCTAAAGCATCCCTGACAAATATTCATCCAGCCTCTTCTTGAAAACTGCCAGTGAAGGGGAGCTCACCACCTCCCTAAGCAGCTGATTCCACTTTTGAACTACTTTGACCGTGAAAAAGTTCTTCCTAATATCCAGCCGGTACCTTTGTGCATGTAATTTAAGCTCATTGTTTCGGGTTCTACCCTCTGCTGCCAACTGGAACAGCTCCCTGCCCTCCTCCGAATGACAGCCTTTCAGATACTTAAAGAGAGCAATGATGTCCCCCCTCAATCTCCTCTTCTCCAAACTAAACATTCCCAAGGCCCTCAGTCTTTCCTTGAGGGCTTGGTCTCCAGGCCCCTGATCATCCTCGTTGCTCTCCTCTGCACCCTCTCAATTTTGTCCAAAAAAGGCTTCTTTGGAGGGTGGATTCTATGGCATTATACCCCACTAAGGTCCCCTTTTCCCCAAATCTCCACCCTCCCCAGGCTCCATCCCTCCATATCCAGGAATCTCTTAACCTGGAGATGGCAGCTCTACCCCCACCCCCACCCCCAAACACCAACACCACATACAATCACATAAACCATGAAACAAGTATGTTTTAGCTATGAAATCACTTTTAGTTACATATTCTACATCTGGAAAACACCTGCTTTTGCAACATTTGTTTAATAAGAACACCCAGACTGGAAGTCCTACGAGTTTGCTAACCATTTTGTAACTTTTTGGTCACTAAAAAAGGATTGTCTTGTCAATGTCTTAAAAAAAAATCTAATGGACCACATGACCGCAAAGATTAGGCCAATTAACATAAAGCTTTATTTTCCTGGCCTTTTTCATTGCAAAATCATGAACAGCCCCCCTAAAGTTAATTTATCTTGTAAGTTCACACTCAGATGGCTAGCAGTGCAGTCCTAAACAGAGCTGGTTTCAGTGGGCTTAGATTGGAGTAACTCTGTTTAGGATTGCATTATAAGTGGCTTATAATAACATTCGATTTATATACCACACTTCAGGACAACTTAATGCCCAAGCAGAGCGGTTTAGAAAGTATATTATTATTATTCCCACAACAAACACCCTAAGAGGTGGGAGGGGCTGAGAGAGCTCCTAGAAGCTGTGACCAGGGCCGGATCGACAGGGGGGCAGGGGGGGTAGTCTGCTCCTGGCGCTGCCAAAGAGGGGGCGCTGGGCACAGTTGCCAGCCACAGGAGCATGCTGCCAGCCCCGGGAGTGTGCCTGGGGAAAGGCGAATGGCGCGGGCGGCCTCCCAGCCACCCGAGCTGCCTTTTGCCTTTCCCCAGGACAAGGGGCGGCCAGCCGGCCACCCCTTGTCCTGGGGAAAGGCAAAAGGCAGTGCGAGTGGCTCGGAGGCTGCCCGTGCCGCTTGCCTTTCCCCAGGACAAGGGGCGCACGGCAAACCGGCCGCCCCTTGTCCTGAGGGACAGGTGAATGGTGCTGGCAGCCTCCGAGCCACTTGCACTGCTGCCAGCTCCACGGCGCGCCGGGACAGCCAGCTTGCTGCGGGGGCAGGGGGGCACCCCAACGTGATGACATCACAGGAGTGACGTCATCACGCAGCGCCAGGAGCACACGTGCGCTATGAGTGTATGTGTAGAACCTGACTACAGTTGCCCTGGCCGCTGGCAACTGTAGATCCGGACCTGGCTGTGACTGACCCAAGGTCACCCAGCTGGCTTCAAGTGGAGGAGTGGGGAATCAAACCCCGTTCTCAAGACAGAATGGGCTTAAACCATTCTTGCCCCACTGTAAAACACCTGCAGTTTTTGATGAGTTTTAGTTGGCTGAACCTTCTTTCACCTCTACCATAGTCTCTGGTAGCGTGCCAAGAACCCATACAGCTTTGAACGCTTTATGAAAATTAGTTGCCACAGACTCAGTCTGTATATGGAAATTATTTTCATGATGCTCCCTAGCTACTGTATTGTTGCTTGGCTCCAGAAAGGCCTGGTCTGATTTGAAAAACTAGAAGATTCGACTGCTGATTCGACTCCCACTACTGCCATGAGCTCAGCAGGTGGCCTTGGGTAAGTGGTTGGCCTGCGAATCAGCACTCTGCTGGTTCAAATCCTACTATTGCCATGAACTCAGCAGGTGGCTTTGGGCAAGTGGTTGGACTGTGAATCAGCACTCTGCTGGTTTGAATCCCACTACTGCCATGAGCTCAGCAGGTGGCCTTGGGTAAGCCACTCCTCTCAGTCCCAGCTGTATTGCGGGGATAATGATAATGCTGACTTTATTTGCTCCTCTGAGTGGGGCTGTAATCTGTCTAAACAAGACATATATAAGAGCATTGTTGTTGCTATCATCACCCCCTCTGGCAGAAAACCAAATTGTTGTCCCTGACCCCCAGATTCTCCCACTGGGATGACAGCCAGGTCTGGCAACCATAGGTTTAACCGCTTCACTCGTTCATTTCGTGCAAGCTGTAAGAGTGATAGAAATAAAAAGGCACGTGAAGCTGCAATATAAAAGCCAAGACAAGAGAGACATGTTTGTACATCCCTAATTCATTTCATTCATACAAAATTGGCAATAAGTCTCTGGCTTGCCTCTGTTCAAAACTAACAAGCCACCTGCATACATTGAAGCGACTGCAGGAAATCTTCATGGTTGCCCTTTATGGCACTTAAAATAGGGGTCGACATCTTGCAGGCATTGATAGTGTTTTGAGAATATTTGGTTCTATTTGTTGTTTTATGGGATAATGCTGCTAGTTTGACATTCCTGGTACGCTGGGGATTCGATAACTGACAGCAAATAAAACACTCGGTTGTCTTTTGGTCGGGGATGGAATTCTCCCTGTTGGTGAATAAAACATTTTTTTACTGTTCTGATGCTATCAAAAACATAGGAAAGAGGAGCATGGAGGACAGTACCAAATATAAAATGTATCCCCCTGGTGAAAGAAAAAAGCGCTCCGACATTTTTGTGTCTGCCACATACGGTGGCTGCATGTCAAACATTTTCCTAAAGAAGTGAAGCTTTCTGCATCACAAAAGAATGGTAAAACTAGGACAAGCCATTTAATATGGCGCAGCATAATATCTTGTCGAGGTATGCTCCCAGAAAAAAAAATTGGTATTATTTCAGATCTGGAGTGGGACGGACCTTTATCCTGAGTGCTGATTTTCGGACAGGACATTGCCAGTTCAGGATTCAAAGATTTTTTTTCAGGTTCTGGAATTTTAGGATCATTATTTACAATGGGAAACGTATATCAGGATCTGGGGCACTTGTTTTTAAAGATAATGACACCAAATTTGCACAGAATGTACTTCTCCATCTAATCTAAAGACCTCTTAAGTTTTAAGCAGAATGACGAAAGAGGTTTAATTGAACAGACCTCTCCCAAAATATGTGCCTTTGGCACATGTGCTCTTTCCCTTATTTGTGGGGGGGCAGGTACTGTTAGCACAGCAAGAGAGCACCGACAACTGGCATTTTTTTAAAAAAAAAAACTTGTCTGCATCCACTTTTGTATTTAATCTTGCAGTGACTGACTGACAATAAAAAATGTTTACCTTTCCGCTGAAAGCTCCGCATTCACCATCCTTCCTTGTTGTGGTCTGTTATTTCTTTTCATAGAGTAAGGAAGGCTTTGTTTGCAGAAAACCTTCACCCCGCTGCCCCATCCTTGCAATCTTTGGAAACAATTTGAATTTTTCAAAACCAATAGAACATACGTGTGTGCAATTGTGTGAGTGTAATTGTATGCTTGTGCGTGTAATTGTATGTGAAGAATCAGCTGCGCGATTGCCGTAAGACCCAAGTTTTCGGTCTGAGCGTCCACTGTAGAGGTACCTTAATTAGTAATTAGTACAACTATTATTTAAGGAGTTCCTGGAGGATGAAGATGGGAAGGTAGGAGATGGGATGTGGTAGAGTCCGAGGGCTAAGCTACATGACAAGTTTCTTCGACAGTTATCTCTGTGTTCACTGCTTTGATCAGCACCACATGTCAGCTCCAAGAACGTTGATCTAAAAGACATCAAAGCTGATTTTTATGACAAGGGACAGCACAGGTGGAGGAGGGGGCTCTTGCTTCCTCCCTCCAGCCTTCTTCTTGATCCTAAAGAACTCCCAGTGGGAAGTTATTTATATAAATTTGGAGTTGCACATGGCGTAGTCTCAACACTCACAGCTTGACACAGACTCCTCTGCGAAAATTCCTTCTCTGGAGCTTATCTCCAAAGGTCATTGGTTGGGAGCACTCATCTCCTGATCTCTTACAAGGATCTGATTGGAAAGGAGAAATGTTACTGCCAGGGAAATCAATAAAATCAAAGAAAATGAAACGCCTGTTGCAGCTGACAGTAAGCACTGAAACAAACAAACAAAAAACACTGATTTTTCGGGCTATTTTTTTCATAATGCTGAAAAGGGCTTTTTTTCAGCTGGAACGCGGTGGAACGGAGTTCCGGAACCTCTTGAAAATGGTCACATGGTTGGTGGCCCCGCCCCCTGATCTCCAGACAGAGGGGAGTTTAGATTGCCCTCCGTGCCGCTCTGCTCTCCAATCTAAACTCCCCTCTGTCTGGAGATCAGGGGGCGGGGCCACCAGCCATGTGACCGTTTTCGCTGAGGGCAACCCACTGAGTTCCACCACCTCTTTTCCCAGAAAAAAAGCCCTGATGCCGAATAATCCCAGATTTGTGTTACTGTTCTGGAAAATCTTGGTAAAGATCCAAAAACTTGATTTTGTGTATATTCTTGGCTTAGGAATTTCAGAACGGACACTCTGAATATCTTGTGTCAGCATAGGATTCCTAAGAGGGAACGGATGAGAAGCAATATGGTAGTTACTTAGTATAATGATCCCCCACTGTGTTTTCTGGTGCCCACTTCCTTCTTTCCTGAAGCATATTTATTCTAAATAAGAGACCTAATACTGGCTTTCCCCTGTCTCTTTGAAGAAATAGATGCTCCAGAAGAGTCCAGGATGTCGATTTCCTTTCTGTTTGCAGGGAGAATCTATACTGAAGCATCTATTACAGGAGGACCACTAGAACCTTTCACTATTTGGGGATAAGATCTGTTACCTCAATTGCAATGCATGTGGAGGCCCTACAACAAGCAAGGGCATCTCCTTGCTGTTCCAGTAGAAAAAACATGTATTGCAGGGTATTTAAAACAGTATTTGGGGATATTTAACCTGTGTGTACTAAGGTCCAAATCCAGCCCAGAACTCAGAATAATGAGGGGGAATAAGCCCCCTTCAAAACTGTTTTTTTTTAAAAATTGAAATGGCATAAGCCAAATTAAACAACAGTTACAAGAAATGACAGAGAGAGAAAGAGAGAGAGATTGCAAAGCAGCAAGCCAAAAACCTTTCCTTAACAGTTACCTGCCTATTAGGGAAAACGAGGGGGGAGACAATGAGAGCATAAGACATGTCCTGTAGTGTGCAGGAATCCTGCATGTCCTGATGTGAAGAGCAGAAGAAAAGAGTGTAGAGACAGAGACCGGCTTGCGTCTCCACGGAACCTGAGCCACACAGGGGCAGCAGCTGGAGAAACTGGTCCAAAATATTGGGGATTTGGGGGCAATATTTATGTTCATGATCCGGAATGTGGTGGTCATAAGGTGAGGCGATGACACACAAACAAAAATCTAGAAGTGACAGGTGGCTGTCTTGGGGAAGATGGTGGGTATATGATAAGGTTGAGTCCCTGCAAGGTCCTGTCTTGCATTAAGGCTATCAGAAAACTTAATTCTGGAGAATCACCCAAATTTAAAGCAGAGAGGAGGCTGATATTGAAAAGCAGAATTTTCCTCGTTGGCATAAAAGTTAAAAATGCTTCCTGGAGGATGTTTGAAGAAACACCTAAGGCTGGATGAATAACAAGATTAAGGAGAAGGGGGAAATCTTCCTGTACAGTTGTTAAGATAAGGGGAGGAATGAACTGTGGTCAGTCCATTGTTCATTGTCTCGGAGACTGGGTCATTCATTAGGGCCAAATTATTCCAGAAGGAGGCTCCAAAGTACTTGAGAAGAATGGCCCTCTGATTTAATCAGCCTGAAGTAGGCTTTAGTGAGGAGCGGCTCTGCATGCTGTTGATGCTTAATGACCCATTGTGGCTTCATTGTCCTTGGCAGGTTTACTGCTCCTTAATGGGTTAGCTTAACTTTAGCAGTGTGCAGACTCTATTTTCTAGTCCTAAGCCCATGCTAGAATCAATGTGGTGGCCAAAAAATGTTCTCCCTTAAAATAAGGGTCCGGGGGCTACAGATCCAGTCACCATGGCAGCCCTTGGGTGGTCAGCTGTATCTCCCATGGCAGCCATTGGGTAGTTGACTGTGCCACCCATGATAGCCATTGGGTGGTTGGCTGTGCCACCCATTGGGTAGTTGACTCTGACACCCATGGTAGCCATTGGGTAGTTGACTGTGCCATCCATAACAGCTATTGGGTGGTTGGCTGTGCCACCCATGACAGCCATTGGGTGGTTGACTGTGCCATCCATGATAGCCATTGGGTGGTTGGCTGTGCCATCTATGACAGCCATAGAGTGGTTGGCTGTGTCATCCATGACAGCCATTGGGTGGTTGACTGTGCTGCCCATGATAGCCATTGGGCAGTGGTACTGCTTACTCACAGTTGTCAACATTCCAAAATGGTCCACAGGCTCAATAAGGGTGGGGACCCCTGACATAAAAGGTTGCTGGTAGCCATGGTGGTCTGAAGCAGAATCCCACAACAAGAGCCAGGCCATAACAATCATTATCATTATCATTATCATTATCATTATCATTATCATTATCATTATCATTATCATTATCATTATCATTATCATTATCATTATCATTATTTAATTTATTGTATTTATATTCCGCCCTCCCCACTTTCGCAGGCTAAGGGCAGATAACAGAATAC
The DNA here is from genome assembly GCF_028583425.1 of Eublepharis macularius. Lineage (NCBI taxonomy): Eukaryota > Metazoa > Chordata > Lepidosauria > Squamata > Eublepharidae > Eublepharis > Eublepharis macularius. The sequence goes on from NC_072798.1 coordinate 10,676,020, forward strand.
AAATATACGCATCATTAAAACACCTTAAAATCACAATCATCTCATCTACATCTATTACATATAAATATTTTTTTTAATTATCATTATCATTATCATTATCATTATCCAGAGGAGTTAGCTGTGTTAGTCTGTAGTAGCAAAATCGAAAAGAGTCCAGTAGCACCTTTAAGACTAACCAACTTTGCTGTAGCATAAACTTTCGAGAATCACAGTTCTCTTCGTCAGATGTGTGGAGGGTAAGAAGAAACTGGTCAAATATTTAGGTGGAGAGGGGAGGGGGAGTAGATGCAATCAGTAGCTTCTGACAATGAGATCAGTCAGGCTTGGATTGAATAGAGTCTATGAATGGTTATCTCATTATCAGAAGTCACTGATTTCATTATCAGAAGCTACTGATTGCATCTACTCCTCCCTCCCCTCTCCACCTATATAACTGACCAGCTTCTTCTTACCCTCTGTGTATCTGACGAAGAGAACTGTGATTCTCGAAAGCTTATGCTACAGTAAAGTTGGTTAGTCTTAAAGGTGCTACTGGACTCTTTTCGATTATCATCATCATTAATAGGACCAACCAGAATAACACTCAGCAGTGTGAAAAGCTTGAGTTCTCCATAACTCTTTCAGGCTGGAGTTGATCATAGGCCACAATCTCCATCTTTTTGTCAATATTCTGTTTAGAAAGCCAGGAAGGTTTGAGCAGATAAAATGTAGGTGGTCTCATGGGTAGAAGAGACAGAAGCACCATTCAACTGAAAAAAATCCACAGTGGTGTTTGATTTCCATGTCTGCTTGTGGAAATGCTGGACAGAAGGAGAGATTTCTAGCCAATGGCCTTGGCAGCTGTAGCTCTGAGAAGGCTCAGTGCGGCCACCTCAGAAAACACATGGTCCGTTTCCACACGGCTCCCCGCTGCTTGTAACAACCCGGAAGATCACTCAAATCTCGCGTGAGAAAATGCGATCTTCTGCAGTTTTTGCGTGATCTTCCGGGTTGTTACGAGCATCAGGGAGCCGTGTGGAAACAGCCATGGGCTTATTATTGAACGCATCCTGTAGTTAGTGCAAAATGTGATGCCCTTTAAACACTTCCTAAATTGTGCCCTCCTTATCTGAAAAACCACTTCTCCTGATAGGAAACCATGTGCTCTTGGTTCCCTCCCCCCACTCACATTCTATAGGATGGCAGGATTTGAATCCAGTGGCACCTTAGAAACCAACAAGGTTTTCAGTGTAAGCTTTTGAGATTCAGCTCCCCCTTCTTCAGACATGAGTAATAATAATAATAACAACATTCAATTTATATACTGCCCTTCAGGACAACTTAATGCCTGCTCAGAGTGGTGTACAAAGTATGCTATTATTATCCCCACAACAAAACACCCTGTGAGATGGGTGGGGCTGAGAGAGCTCCAGAGAGCCATGGCTAGCCCAAGGTCACCCAGCTGGCTTCAAGTGGAGGAGCGGGGAATCAAACCTGGCTCTCCCGAGTAGAGTCCCACGCTCTTAACCACTACACCAAACTGGTGTAGGAATAGAGTAGGAATAGAGATCCCTGAGCCTTTATATTCCAGCCCAAGGTGGGTTAATTAGAGTAGAAATTAATATCTGTTAAGTCTCTCTTCAGCCCCGGGGGGTCATGGGGGTTATCATTCTAAATTTGTGAATAAACTCCCTTTCCGCAATCTCACTTTGTAGTCTCCCCATGAAGTTTCTTCGTTTGAGGACAACCACTTTTAGATCAGCAATGGAATGTCCTGGACGATTAAAATGTTCTCCCAGTATGTTTTGAGTGTTGTAATTTCTAATGTCAGATTTACATCCATTTATTCTTTTGTTTAAGGACTGGCCTGTTTGTCTACAGAATGGTAAAGTCTGTCTGTCTTCTTGCTTCGCAAAGACCTACCACTTGGAACTGATGAAGGGAACTTTAGTCTAGAAAATACTAAATAATACTGTTCCTCACCCTCAGCTCTTGGGACCAAGCAGAGTGGAGTTCTAAATACAATAACCGTCTTTCTCTTCATAGTCTTTTCCTCACGTGGGCAGGTGTGAGATCTTCAGGGTTTGTTTGAATTTTCAGCCACATGCTTCCGTGAGGACATCTAACGGCACAGTAATAGGTACACCACATGGTATTACTTCCCCCGTTAATTTGGAGCAGATGTCAAACCCGTCTCTTCCCCCAGCCTGTACACCAGTCTGCATTATCACCTCTTGTCAGTTGGAGCCACAGCGATGTGTATTGTGAGGAGTTGGGATCTTCACTGGGGCCCACTTTAAAGCAGGAGGCCAGGTCCAATTGAGCAGCTTGCTTGTTAAATGACATCTGCCAGCGGGAGACGCAACAGTCTACTCTGGGCTAGAAAGGCTGCCTCTGGGCGTCTGTGTAATGAGGTGCTACTGCATTCGGGTTCCTTAAAACAGCCTCCGTTTGTTACCTTTTTTTGTAACACGCTGACCAATTTTTTTTTTCCCCAGGACATTTTTGACAGCAAGTAAACCGAGTGACAGACAGGAATAGAATTAGCTGAGTGGAAAGGGATTAGTAGTTATTAAGTGTCTTGGATTGCCAAATGTTCTTGTCAGGAAAAAATAAATAAATATATATACCGGTCTTGTGTCTCAAGGGCTGAGAGCCAAGTGTGAGATTAGATTCAACTCTGGGAAGCTGAGGGTGGAAACTAGATGAAATCTTGCCAGCCCCTACATTTCCCCCCACCAGCCAATGAGGGGTCAGTAGAGAAGGGGGAAATTGCCAGGAGGGGTGGGAAAGAGGGGGAAATTGCTACAGCAGAAGACGTGGCCTCCCAGGTGGAACTAGAGCAGAATTTGTTTGAGGGAGAATCTGTTGAATCCTGGTCAGAGACACTCAGAGCCAAGCTACAAGTGACGCCTGACACAGGTTGGACACTTGTCAGCTTCCCTCAAGTTTTGATGGGAAATGTAGGCATCCTGGTCCTACAGCTTGGCTCTCCATTTAATTGAAGTTTACAGAACCCCCCCCCCCCACACACACACAGTGGAGGGGAAGGGGGGCACCTGGCGAGAGCCCGACACCTGCAATCCCCTCCCAACCCCATGTTCTCCCTCCCATAGACTGCTGCTCTGTAAGCTTCAATTAAATGGAGAGCCAAGCTGCAAGACCAGGACGCCTACATTTCCCATCAAAACTTGAGGGAAGCTGACAAGTGTCCAACCTGTGTCAGGCGTCACTTGTAGCTTGGCTCTCAATAACTAACGGGTTTAGCTTGTATTCCCTTGCGCGAAGCAAACTTGAGACCTAACATTCAACAGAATCTTTGAGTCTCTCTACATGAGACTTCTTACATGAGGATGCTCAAGTGTAGGGAGATGCAATGTTAACCGGGAAACATAGTTTTAAAAAGATAGAACCAAAGGCTCTGTCAATTTCACTTCTCTACAGGAGGGTAGTTTAAAAGGACAAAGCCGGCAGAGATCACTCCTCAGAGAGTTTGTTAATTTCATCTTTGCCTCCCCTAAGGGGAGGTGAAATTGACAGAGCCTTTGAGGAGGCCAGGATGAAATTAACAAACTCTGAGGACTAATCTCTGCGGGCTCTGTCTTTTTAAACTACCTCCCCCGTACAGAGATGAAATTGACTACGCTTCCCGGTTAACGTTGCATCTCTCTACACTTGCGTGTGCTTGTATAAGAAGTCTCATGTAGAGAGACTCTTTTTCTGCATCCAAATATCTCAAACGTGCCCGACTGCTTTCTCACAATTGCTGGTTCTCTTCCCACCCAGAACATAAGAAGAGCCTTGCTGGATCAGACCGATAATCCCTCGAGTCCAACGTCTTGTTTCACACAATTAGGCCGACTGCCTCTGAATATGGAGGATCTCTTTAATCATCGCTAGTTGCCATTGAGGAACATCTCCATAAATCTGTCCCACCCTTTTTAAAGCCAAATTGCTATGTCTGCACTAAATGGTGGCCTGGTTACATGAGAGTTAAATTCATGTATGATTGAAGGAAACCCTAGCTCAACCAGAGTTCAACATGTGGCCGTACTCACCTTCAAAATGATTTTGGGGGAGGGAAAAGGGATCCCTCTGGATTCTGCATCCGGAGGCAGGAATGGCTTGATGTGTCTTTCTTTCAAATCAGCATGGTATAAAAGAGCTAGGGTAGGGGCTGTTTCTCTTACTGTCCATTGCGCGCCTCTCCTGGGCAAACCTGAGGGGAAGAGAGGAAGATAAAGATCCTAAATTCAGTACTGAAGAATGAAAAAGATCCTAAATACAGCACTGTCAACTGCAAACATGTAGCTGAAGGATCTTCTTTCCTCCTATCTAATGAATCCATTTGCTTTGCAACAGCCTGTCCTACTCTGACTTAAAAACTAACAAAAACAAAGGCTATGAGAAAGACTGTAGAAAACCATTGCCAAGAGGGTCTGCCCAAAAATTTTAAACTGTATACAAAATCCAATAGTGTCTGCTTACTGCTAAATCACTTTTCTAACATCATATATGAGTCACAGCCACCAGCAAAAACTATTTTATCCATCACAATGAATACTTTAACCAATACACAGTCTACTTAAACCAATACATAGTCAATGAATAAAGAACTACATGTGGAATTGCATATGTACACTGGGAACAGTGTCCTCCTTGTTACTCCAGGGGAAAGAGTGCAACTTGGAACACTTCTACTGTTGTGGAGGCAAGGGGATTCCTTTGCACACTCAAGCCTGTTGATGAAAGAACGTGGATTTGCACAGCACAACAGCACTTTCTTCACTTCTTCCCCACCTAAAGGAGGACCTTCCCCTGTATCTTGAATGTTGACTATCAGGTTGGAACATTCTTTGGAGTTGAGAACATATTACGGACAACTTGTGGACGTAGACAGAGAGACATTGTTCTGTATTGATTTGTACATATGTAATTCCACATGTAGTTCTTTATTCATTGACTGTGTATTGGTTTAAGTAGACTGTGTATTGGTTAAAGTATTCATTGTGATAGATAAAATAGTTTTTGCTAGTGGCTGTGATTCATATATGATGTTAGAAGAGTGATTTAGCACTACTCAGACTTAAAAACAAAATGGCTAGATAGACTGGGCGGTGTTGCCAAGTAGGCCCCCTCCCCTGCTTTAAGGCCTGCCATGAACTGTGTTAAAGTTTCCTGCATTGCTGTTTTATTACTACACAAAGATTGCTTTGCATGTGTGTGCTCTGATACACGTGTCAGTTTCCTGCCTGCGTGTCAATTACTTTACTGCTGCAATAGACTGTGTAGTTCCCTGACTCCATGTCTGGATAACTGCACAAAGGACTCTCTTTCTGGGCAGCCCTGCCCTGACCTGTATCTGGACTTCCTAGTGTGTGTTTGGACCTTATTACAAATGTGTCCCGCGCCTGCATTGCCATCTGCCACGGACCGTGCCTGTCCCCCGCTTTGGACTGTGTTTTAAGTGTTGTTCCCCCCTGCCTCCATGGAAGCCTGCCTCATATGGGCCCAAGCCGCTGCTAGCAGCCGGGCGCCTGCCGGGGAAACCTCCAGTGAGCCTGGCTAGGCGCTCCCTGGTCAGTTCCCGCCTGGAGCCTCCCGCGGGCCGGTCCCCGAGCTTGCCCTCGCTACCGGGCAACCTGCAAACCAGCCTCAGCTATGCCCAGCCGGCATCCATGTTCTCAGGCAGCCAGAAGACCCAGAGGAAAAGACTGCTTTGGGGAAGCCATTTCGGCGAAGCGGGCACACCACGTCCGCAGCGAGAGTACCTCGCCCCGCTCTGCATATCTTAGGAGCCGCCCCGGAGAAGGAACTAAGTGCCGACCATCCCAAGCACTTAGAGAATGCATCTCAAAGAAACCTCTGCATTCCAGACCTGATGACATCAGGACAAGCCCTGTCTGCTGGAACATCCTTTCAGCCCACTTGGATTTCCCCCTCCCTCTTTTGTCCCCTCTTCCTGAGGTGTCACTTATCACTATCTGATTACCAAAGTGGCCCATCCAAGCCATTCAGTGGCCCATTAGACCCTTTGTTTTAACCTGTGAGAACCACCAAGTACAGCACCGGCCCCAGGGTATGTTTTGGGGTATTTAAGCCGGTCTCCCAGACCACTCGGTGCTCAGGCCATCCTATCCAGAACCCCTCGCTGTCCGTCTGTGGTCCCAGTGCTGGCATTGGGCCATCTCGCTGTTGTGTCTCTGCTTCGCTTCAGGATCATGAGTATTTCCCTTATCATCGTTGGGAACCTGCTAAAGCGAAAGTCTCTATATTTCCTGCTCTATATTTCTTAGACCTTGTATGTTTTCTTGTATGTATGTGCAAGCTCAGGCTTACGCCACACTATTAGAAAATACACGTGTTGGAACCTATTTGTAGTCTGCCTCTTTTTCACTAGAGTGTCTGGAATCGGGACCTCCGTAGACATAGGTTAAGATCCGCGCTTATTTTAGTTACAGACTGCCAAAGCTAATTTCCCCCATTAATAAGAGCAGTTCTGGTAACAGCGGGGGGGAGAGAGAGCATAGGTTTACTGCAAAACATTATCCTTTTTAAAAGTAAATGTTGTCAGCTACAGTTTGTGAAAAGGTGGGCTGGGCCTTTGTGGTCATGCATTTCAACGTTAGTGCATTTGACAGGCAGTATTATATAGTGGTTAGAGTGTCAGACTAGAATCTGGGAGACCCATGTTCGAATCCTCATTTTGTCACCGAAGCTTGCTGGGCAAAACTTGGGACTAGTTTGTCAGCTCACCTTATCATCCTGGCAGAAGGGGGGAGGACCTGGCACTCACCTTTTTGATGCTCCCAAATCAGCCAACTGCGAAGCACACGTGTGCTCCTGCGCCTGCACAATGATGTCACTTCCAGCAAGGAATGGGGAATTCCCCGTCCCCAACTAGGGGACTTGGGATCCCTACTTGGGACAGTTGTATCTTCTCAGCCTAGTTACCTCAGAGGATTACGCAAGCTGCTTTGGGTCTCCACGGGGGCGGGGGAAGGTGGAGAATAAATGACATAAATGAATGAATTAATGCTCCCAAATGCATGGGCACAAGCCTATTCTAAATGTTATTCATTTTTAATAGTGAAGAAATCATTGTTTTGAGCCTATGGAGGGGGGGATTGCTTAGCTCGAGCGAAAACAGGCAACGCAAGCAAGATAAATTTGAGTCTTGAACATCTTGTTGGCGAAAAAATTAAATAATCACTAATAAGGATTGCTGGACTCACTCCATTTCTGAAACCCTCAGAATCAACAAATCAGAATTCCCAGCGCACAATCGCTTGGCCCTGGACATCATATCGAAGGCCGAACTGTCATTATTAGAGCAAGAAAAACCAATCCCTAATAACTGTGTTATCTGCCATCAACTCTTCAGAAGCAAAAATAGATTCATTTGCTCAAAGGTGACGGAGGTCAGAGAGAGAGATGCAGTAGCGACCGAAAAGCAGATTGATACCATGAATGAAGCAGCACAGCTGAAGGGGGAGGCGGGAGAACTAAACGGGGAATTTCTAATCTGAAGGGCTGATGAGAGAAAACGTTGACGGGGACGTTGGAGCCCCTGTGAGAAAAGAAGAGCCAGGACGTGACCAGGGTGCGGGTGATGGGAAATGTGGGGGTCGCTGCAATTGGGTGCAGCTCGAGCTATATGACTGGTGAGGGAAACAGCAAGTATACCGTGAATAGCGCATGGCTATGAATAGCGCAAGTTTACAATGTGCACCACAAATCACAGTTGGTCCTACCATATTGTGAAGCCTTTGTTACTATTACTGTTACTGTTGATTTTGTCGTTGTTGTTGGTAGAGCAGGAGAACCATCAGTTCCTCAAAGCAAACTGGAAACTGAGGGAAGACAGGCCATTCTAATGTTGCTATCCTTATGGTCATTCTGTGGTTGCCGGCCTCCGGATGTGGTCTGGAGATCTCCCTGAATTACAACTGATCTCCAGACTACAGCCGAACAAGGAAATGGCTGCTTTGGAAGGCATGCTGTATTGCATTATGCCCTGCTGAGGTCCCACCCCTCCCCAAACTCCATTCTTCTGAACTTTCATGCCCAAATCTCCAGGAATTTCTCGGCCCAGAGTTGTCAATCCTAGATGCACTCTCTGAGCAGTCAGAATAAGGTGTGAGAGAGCACCAGGGACTTAGGGCCAAGCTACAAGTGACGAATGACACTTGAACGGCAAGTGGATTGAGTGGAGGGCAAGTGAACAGGGAGAAATACACTTGCCGTTCAAGTGTCATTCGTCACTTGTAGCTTGGCCCTTAGAGGGGTGATCATTTGCTGGGTACTAGCCTCCAGCTGGGGCCTAAAGGTCTTCTGGAATTACAACTGATCTCCACACTTCAGAGATAAGTTCCCCTGAAGAAAATGGTTGCTGCTTTGGAGACTGGTCTGTATGGTTCCTCCCTCCCTCCCTTCCTGCTATTGACTATGGGCCAAGCTACAAGTGACGAATGACACTTGAACGGCAAGTGGATTGAGTGGAGAGCAAGCGGAGGGCAAGTGAGCAGGGAGGAATACACTTGCCATTCAAGTGTCATTCGTCACTTGTAGTTTGGCCCTGAGTCCACCTCCAAATCTCCAGAAATTTCCTTACCCAGGAATTTCCTCACACTCTGGATCCAAAATGCACCTGAAACCTCAAAGCCATTTTCCATTGGTGGGAACCAAATCCAGAGATGCGTACTCAAGATCTGCTTCCAAGGTAGGGTTGCCTGGAAACTTTGGGGGCACAATGATATGACATCACAGCACATGATGCCACAACATCACTTCTAGCTATGTACCTAGCAGTGACATCAAAGCACTGCAGTGACACTCTAGAGATTCCCTAAATCTCTATGGTAAAACCATAAAGATTTGGTAAATTCCCAGAGCATTGCCACAACATTACTTCCTTTTATGCAACAGGAAGTGATGCAGAGTGTTGTTCAATGCTGTTCTCCTCTCTTTTTTTGCTTCCCCTTCTCCACTGAAAAGTAGTGGGAGCTGAGGAGGGAGGTATCCCTCCATAGCAGGGGACCTGGAATCCCTATTGTAGGGTACTGCACATCCCATGTTTTGTTTACTTTTCAGCGACAGTGAAGTATAATAATAATAATAACAACAACATTTGATTTATATGTTGCTCTTCAGGACAACTTAATGCCCACTCAGAGCAGTTTACAAAGTATGTTATTATTATCCCCACAACAGACACCTTGTGAGGTGGGTGGGGCTGAGAGAGCTCTGAGAAGCTGTGACTGGCCTAAGGTCACCCAGCTGGCTTCAAGCGGAGGAGTGGGGAATCGAACCCGGTTTTCCAGATTAGAGTCCTGCTGCTCTTAACCACTACACCAAACTGGCATGTACCACCAATGTAATCAGTCACTATATACTGATTTGGGAGGTGTGGAGCTGGAATATATACATACCTCAGACAAGTCAGACATAGAAAGTGGTAAAATCACACAGCCTCGATTCCAGGGAAAGATTGTCTGAGGAAATAATGAGTAGAAGAGCGGCCTGCGTACAAATGAATAGGAAATGCCTTCGCAATGATGCATCCCAGCTAATATTAGGGAGGGTTTAGCCAAGGCCAGAAGTGGACCCTTTTCATGGTAGAGTTCAGTTATAAACAGTAGAACTAATTTTAGAATTCTCCTTATTAAACTGGACTTCTGGGGGGATGTGTGTGGCAGTGTTGAGCAAGTGCCTGGAAGAGTAAACAAGTGGAGCAGGGACAATCCTTTCATCCCTAGATGACCTGAAGCTATGGAACGAACAATTTATACAGATATGGGTATTTACAGTGCAAACCTATGTGGAGTTATTCCATTCTGAGACCATTCATATCAATATCCTCAGACCAGTGTAACTCTGCATAGGATTGCACTTGTCAGTCACTTAAAATCAGTTCTGGATCACTCTGAAATGAAATAGAATGGGGATGTCACATCCGTAATATGAATGTAAGAAGTAGTTTTAAAAGCACAGTCAACATTTAATGTCTCCCATCTGCAAGCACTTCTATCAAACTGGTTCTCAAACTAGAAGTAAATTAGGCTTTGGCCCCATTGGCAGCTACATTCTAACCATATTACAACAACTTTGCCCCAAAGTAGGTTTGCTAGTCCCTCGGTAGTGGCAGGGAATCCCCCACCCCCCACTACCTCTCACCTGGCCAGCAGGGAGTGGGAAGGTGAAGGAATGTGGCAGGGGACGAAGCACTCTCCCATGTGCTCCAAATCACCCTCACATCACCAAGAACATCATTCCTAGCATGGCACGGAAGTGTCAGGTTGCGCTGGGGGTCTGACTGACCCTGTGGTGAAATGGGGCCTTTCCTTCCACTGGTAGACCCCGCTCTGCCAACCCCTCCCTTTTTGCCCATGGCCAGGCACCTGAAGGGGCTGTCTCCCTTTCTTGTCTCCGGGTATTTGCTGCCACCACTATCCCTGTATGGGGTCCTGGTTAGGTGGGACAGCCTCCTAACCTCCCTCCTCTGCTAGTGGGCCCAAGCGGTTGGAGGACTATGTGGAACAGAAGAGCTTTCTTCCTTCATAAATTCCAAAACTCATTTATTTAACTTCTAACTATACACAGGCAAATATACAGCGAACGGAAGGAATAATAAAAACAGAAACGAAACCCCTACTCTATCTCCCTCATGCCCTAATTAGATGTTGTGTAGTGCAGGCCCAACCCTTTGATACCTGGGGTTACATTAGATCTACATCTCCCCTTGGAGCCATCTCTCCCTCAACTCTTCAGCCACCAACTGTCACCTTCCAACTCCCCTCCACCAACTGACTCGCTCTCCCTTCAATCACATTCTACTACAGAACTGGCCCCTCCCCTCTGGAGCCCATAGAAAGTTAACTCCACAAACAGAACGGCGTTTCTCTACAGACTCCAAATACTAAATTGTATTTGGGGTCAATTTTTAAAAATTGTCCTCCAATTTAGTATTTGGGGTCAATTTGACCCCCAGTCAACTCATTGTTTCTGCATCACACCAGGAATAATGTCATTCCCAGTGCAATCTGGGGGCACTCCGGACTGCCCCCCATGCTACTCACCCCCACAATCCCACTGTCCTCCACTTTCACCTATTTTTTCCCAGGGTTGGAGATCTCCCAGAATTACAACTGATCCCCAGAAAACAAACATCAATTCCCCTTGAAAAAATGGGTGCTTTGGAGTGTGGACTCTACAGCATTATACCCTTGAGCTCCCTCCACAGGCTGCACACTGAAAATCTACAGGAATTTCCCAACCTAGAATTGGTAGCCCTATTCCAGGGTTTGGTTGTCAGCCAGAAGATCATCTTAGCCCCATTGAACCTCAACTGAACTTTTTTAACCCCCTGCTTGAAGTGTAGCATTGTCCTTCCTGGGTGTTGGTATTGTACTCTCATTGTACTATAGCAATCTTTTGCAAATGGATAGCTTTACCCAAACAGGAAAATCCAGCTGTGATTGATTGCTAGAGCACAACAGTAGCACAATCTCCAACCACATGTCAGAACAAATACCTACATCCCTTCTGGCCTTGGAAACTAAGGCAAAGTTTTTAGGAATGATTTTAAAGATAGTGTTCATAAGAACTTTTGCTTTTCAAGATGTTTTATGGGTTGATTGTGCTGGTGGCTTTGATGTGACTTCCAATCTTATTGACTAAGTAGAGTATTTTTTTAATATAAAAGGAATCCTGAACCCAGTAGACAAACAGATATCGTATAGTTTAGTTCTTGCAGAAAGAGATTTTAGCAAAGGAAACGCACTAACCTTTATTTCACTTTTAATTAGGATTAATGGAACTTTGCTGTTGCTTTTCATTTTTTAATATCTATTCATATTTTTGTCAACTATTTCAGTTCTCCACTTTTTGCTGTTGGTTTTATAAATTCGTCTGCCTTGTGTGCACACGCTGTATGGCTTCATGTGCAATTTAAATTCACAACGTGTGCCCTTTATATCAATAATGCATGATGCTGATTTATTGGTGTTCAATAGCATTTTAAAAATGTGAATATATTTTATGGGGGAAAATCAGCACGAGGCGGCAGACGTTTGTGTGAACATAAAAAATCACATGTTTAAATCACACAACGAAGCAAACTCAAATCAAAGATTTCTGGGTTTAGACCTGAAGGAATGAGACATCCCAAATCACCTCCATTTAAAAATTTTATACCGTCTTTCTCCCCAAAGCTGCTCGCAAACTCACAAAAACCCTGTGAGGTAGGTTAGGCTGTGTATGATTGGCCCAGAATCAACCAGCATGCTTCTATGGCAGCATGGAGAGTCAAACTTGGGCCTTCCAGATCCTAGTTCAACACTCTAACCATTATGGACTACTGTCTCTCTGCCTTTTATGTTCTTTCTAAAGCTGAAAAGCGTTGGGGAGTGAGACCCTTCCCTCAGATGAAGCTCTGACTGCTTTACTGTGCAATACTAAAGAAATCACTCCCTTTTAAATCCATTAGAATAAATGGGCTTAGAAGGATGTAACTCAGCTTAAAATTCTACTGTGAATCTCCGCCTCTCCCCGCATGTGCCCCGGAGAATGCTCCGATCAGCTGGAAAACATCTGCTGGTGGTCCCTGGCCCCAGGGAGGCTCAGTTGGCCTCAACCAAGGCCAGGGCCTTTTCGGTCCTGGCCCCAACCTGGTGGAACTGTCTGAGGACACCCAGGCCCGTCAGGATCTTCTATCATTTCGGCGGGCCCGTAAGACAGAGTTGTTCCACCAGGCGTATGGTTGAGGCCAGCATGAGATCCTCACTGAGCCTCCCACCAGCCTCCCACTAAGTGTGGGGTTATACCGTATCCACCGGCCGGCTGCCCAACATATGGGTACAGCATGGGGCTATGTACTGCCCATTCGTTTGCTGACCCACGTATGGGTACATTATCTGTCCGCTTCCCTCCCCCTGTATGTTGATGGGCAGGAATCTGGAACTGACCCCATCTTGAGACAGCTATTATCTGTTGTTGATTTTATGATGAACTGTTATTTTATGGATTGTTTTAATATTTGTATTATATTTTTTTTTTAACTGCTGTACCTCACCCTGAGCCTGCTTGCGGGAAGGGCGAGTTAGAAATGTAATAAATAAATAAGTAAATAAAATAAATAAAACAAAAACGGTAGGCAAGACAGTAAAATGCTGAATAAATATTCACCTCTTAGTGCTTCTCTGGGATTGCTCCCTCTTAAGTAGATCGGAGTCCTATGGAATGAAAGAAAAGGGATTGTTGACATTCTTGCACATATATTGGGACATCTCTTCTTCCTTGTAAAGAATCCCATGCGTGTCTTCCTGCTCCTTCCGCTGTACAGTAATTAAGATAGAAATTGCTTCAGGATGTTTGATGTTAGTGCTGCAAATTATGTTTCTGCAAAAATGAAAAAAGACCGGAGTTAGGATGAGAACACGGCTTACTCTAGGCTTCCTGACCAGGTAGAAGGATCATACGTAAAGTAGGGTTACATATAAATGCATCTGACGAAGAGAGCTGTGGTTCTCGAAAGCTTATGTTACAATAAAGCTGGTTTGTCTTAAAGGTGCTATTAGACTCTACTATTTTACATAACCCCCTTATCCCACACCGGCTCAGAGTGCCAAGGGGGTGGCAACGTATGACTTACCATCCGTGGCTGTCGTACGGCTAAGTGTGTTGGGTTGGGGAAAGCAATGGTGCACTACCCTGTAAAAACTTCACTGCGAGACTCTGCGGATCTCCCTCGACGCGCTATAGGACAGAAAGGCCTGGAGGGGGACGATCTACGGAGTAGCCGAGGGTCGGGCGCGACTGTGTGGCTTGGATCGGATCGGATTTTACATAAACAAGGCGACAGCCTGTGATATGTAAAGGTTGGAGCGTTGGTAGGGTTAAGAAATTCCTGGAGATTTTGGGGTGGAGCCTGGGGAGATGGGGTTTGGAGAGGGCTGGGACCTTATGAAGGCAAACAGTTATAGAGATCACCCTCCAAAGCATCCATTTTTTCCTGCGCAACGGATATCTGTAGTCGGGCAATCCGATGTAAAAAGAAGGAACCTGCAAGGACATGTGAGGGGCACTTCATTCTCCCTCCCCCACTACTTCCTCTTTCAATTTCCTGGCAACTCCCATTTTCCTGCCTCCTTCTCTCCTTCCCACCCACTAGCCAGTCTACCTTCATCTCCCCCCACTTCAGTTTCCCCTCCAATCCTACCTCTGGCACTCTCTATCCAGAAAACCTATGGCCCAGTTGTGTGGTGTTGGCTGCCAGGCCAGGCCAGTTGCACAGTGGCGAGCCTGAAGGATTTGCAAGAGGCACTTCATCCCCGCCCCCCCATACCCCCTTTCCCGCACTTTATGCCTCCACATGGCCTCACTTTTCCCACTGGAACTCCGCCCCAATGAAATTCATCTGTTCCCTTCTGCTGCCATCTTCCACTGGTGGGGGAGGATGTTTTTGTTTGACTCAGGGCCAAACTACAAGTGACGAATGGCACTTGAACGGCAAGTGTATTCCTCCCTGTTCACTTGCCCTCCACTTGATCCACTTGCTGTTCAAGTATCATTTGTCACTTGTAGCTTGGCCCTCAGTGTTCCGTCCTTCCTGCCCTATATTTGATTGTTGTTTTTAAATATTTTATTTGTTTCTGTCTTTATATGTGTTTAGCTCTGGCTTTACATGTTTTAATGATTTGTCGTCGTCGTTTTGGTTGACTTTAATTGTTTTAAAGTGTGATTTTTATTATGTGGCTTTATTTTATTTATTTATTTCAAATTTCTATTCCACCCTCCCAGCGGGTGGGCTCAGGGTAGGGGTGTGCAAAGGCACACTGTTTCGTTATTCTTGTTTCGGGTTTACCCGAAACAAGAATCTGTTTCGGATACAGGCAAAAGCCGAAACGGCTAGCCGTTTCGGCTTTCGGCTTTCGGGTTTGTTTCTGCTTGTTTCGGCTTTCTTTTGGCTTTTTCAATGGGAAAATGCCTCCGTCTTCCCGGACGTCTGGGGGAGGCATTTTCCCACCGAATCATCCCAAATTGGTGGGGACCTTCCTCTAACCCCTCTCTAACAACCCCCAAGTTTCAGACCGATTGGACTTTGGGGGGCCATGTTATGGCCCCCCAAACCAGGTCCCCCTATCCTCGCATAAGAAAGGGAAGGGTGAGCATATTGTTAGCTTGCTGCTGCTCATCTTCTTCTTCATTATTTCCTATGGGGGGAAAATGAAGAGGCAGGCTTCCTTTGCCAGGGGTGGCATTTTGCATGCAAAATGCCCCCCAACCCTCTGGGGCCCTTCTCCCACCCTTCCTCCCACCCCTCACCAAGGCACAGCCTGCTCCCACTTGGGGGGGGCATTTCATGGCCTCCCCAAGTAGGTGCTCTTTTCTCTACTACTTACAGCTGGGGGAGGCTTGTCTTGCCAGGGGTGGCATTTTGCATGCAGCTTGGCTACAATGCCAAGACCACGGCAATACAGCCCGGAAAACCCACAACAACCATCGATAACGATAACGATAACGATGACATTAACAATAACAGAGTTATATACTACCTTTCAGGACAACTTAACTGCCACTAGGAACAATTTACAAAGAGTGTCATTATTATCCCCACAACAATCACCCTGTAAGGTGGGTGGGCCTGAGAGAGCTCTGACTGACCTAAGATCACCCAGTTGGCTTCAGGTGGAAGAGTGGGGGATCAGACCTGGTTCTCCAGATTAGAGTCCTGCTGTCAGTCCCTGGCAGTTAGACCCCCAAGTTCTCCACAGTTAACACACAGGTGTTCCAGTTGAAGGAACTTTATTAGAGATCCATTCAGTACAAAGATGCAGAGGAGTTAGCCGTGTTAGTCTGTGGTAGCAAAATCAAAAAGAGTCCAGTAGCACCTTTAAGACTAACCAATTTTATTGTAGCATAAGCTTTCGAGAATCACAGTTCTCTTCGTCAGATGCCTGATACAAAGACTGGTCAAATACAGAAGAGCAGGAGAGAGAAGAGAGGCGGCAATTAGGGGGAGGAAGGGGGAGGGAGCAATCAAAACATTCCTTTGCTAGTATATGTAAACATCTCCTTTTGGTGTGTGTATCAGTTGGCTTCAAAGGAGTTTGCCCTGTTAGTTTGTAGAAGCCAAACAGCTAGACCATCCAATTCCAATGCAGTATGGGCCTTCGATAACCACAGCTCTCCCTGCCAGATGCATCTGACAAAGAGATCTGTGGTTCCCAAAACCACAGATCTCTTTGTCAGATGCATCTGGCAGGGAGGGCTGTGGTTATCGAAGGCCCATACTGCATTGGAATTGGATGGTCTAGCTGTTTGGCTTCTACAAACTAACAGGGCAAACTCCTTTGAAGCCAACTGATACACACACCAAAAGGAGATGTTTACATATACTAGCAAAGGAATGTTTTGATTGCTCCCTCTCCCTCCCCCCCTAATTGCCGCCTCTCTTCTCTCTCCTGCTCTTCTGTATTTGACCAGTCTTTGTATCAGGCATCTGACGAAGAGAACTGTGATTCTCGAAAGCTTATGCTACAATAAAATTGGTTAGTCTTAAAGGTGCTACTGGACTCTTTTTGATTCAGTACAAAGTGTTCAGACAGTGAAAATGGCAGAAGTGATATATGTGGGGCAATTTTAGTTATAGGGAATATTCCCTCCTTTGGGAAAAAGGAACGTTAACGGGGTGGGGGCGGTGGTCGTAGAGTGAGACATTGTTTTAGAGTAGACAGTGAGAAAGATGAACTTAGCTTTGGGTCTCAAGAAGGATACATTCCAAGCCAGTTTCTGCTGGCAGTCAAGGACACTGGCTCAGCGGAGCGAGAAAGAGAAAGTAAACATTTGCGAGATAACCTGCTGGCAATGCAGCAATAAAGAACTTCCCACACTCTCAGAGACCAGAGGCAGAGCCCATATACATTCATGGCAGATATGCAGGAAGCATATATGACACCTGCTGCTCTTAACCACTACACAAAACTGGCAAGGTTAGAAAGAACGGGCTTAAGTTACAGGAGGATCAATTCTGGTTCTGATTCTGATCAAGGAGATTGAGGGGGGACATGATTGCTCTCTTTAAGTATTTGAAAGGCTGCCATTTGGAGGAGGGCAGGGAGCTGTTCCAGTTGGCAGCAGAGGGTAGGACCCGAAACAATGGGCTTAAATTACATGCACAAAGGTACCGGCTGGACATTAGGAAGAACTTTTTCATGGTCAGAGTAGTTCAAAGGTGGGATCAGCTGCCTAGGGAGGTGGTGAGCTCCCCCTCACTGGCAGTTTTCAAGAAGAGGCTGGATGAATACTTGTCAGAGATGCTTTAGGCTGATCCTGCACTGGGCAGGGGGTTGGACTAGAAGGTCTGTATGGCCCCTTCCAATTCTATGATTCATCAGTCTGACCATTGTTCCCATTGACTTGAATGGTAAATATGTTCTGTGTCTCAGGGTTAGACCGTGCGTTTTGCATACTGAAGGTTCCAGGATCAACCCTGGTCATTGTCAACTACTGGAACTCAGCACATGTGGAAGAAGACAGTGGAGAATCGTTGTCTCTCAGAGAAGACAACATCAAGAGAGAAGGTCTGAGCAATTTGTCTCAAAGGGAAACTACATGAGACGCCCTGGTGCATGTCGGATCCTGCAAGGTTCCCTGGGTAGTGCAGCTGAAGCTTCATAATGGTGGGTGTGGTTGTCAATGCAATCAACTACCTATCAAGGTGGGAGCCGCCCAACATTGGAGGTGTTCAAAAAGAAGCTGCTCTAGCTTTGAATAGGAGCCTAGATTCAGATGACCTCTCCTCTCCCAGCAATATGAGTCAATGATTTTATTCTAACGGAACTAGCAAATGTGTAACACTTGCAGTGCAATCCTAAACAGAGTTATTCCAGTCTAAGCCCACTGATTTCAACGGGCTTAGACTGGTGTGACTCTGCTTAGGTTTGCACTGTTGGTCTCATACCTACTAACTATTTTTGGATCATGCTCCCCCCTGAGAGAAATAAAATACCTTTGAAATGAACCGACCCCACACCTAGATAACCTCAGCAGAAGCATCTGGAACATTTTGCCTGTGTCCATGTTGCTGTTTATCATGGCATTTGTGTCTTCCTGTTCCCAAGAGAAAGCTATCTGGAAATCATTCCTTCCCCTGATCTCCATTTTCAAAGACAGGAAGCAATTTCTCACATTTTTTTCCCCTCCTTTCCAACTTAAAAAAAATTGTCACTTGGTTGCAACATAAAAAAAAGCATTACAGCTTGTGGGAATACCAATTAGAGCTAATTATAACCTGACTGATCTGTCGTAGCATGAAGATGCCACATCAAATGAATTCTTTTCTTTTTCTCTCCTTTCGGCACACATGTTCTTTTGCAGACATTTTGTGTTTGGGGGACCTAGGATTCGTTCAGGGTCTCTTTTACTGTTTCAAGAGGAAAGACTTGGAAACCTTTTTTTTGCGTTGCAGTCACCTTCAAGAAAGCTCCTCAAAGAACATTCAGGGGAGGGGGATCTTCTTTGGACCACACATCTGTCGAACTGCAATGAAATCTGAAACAGGTTTGTTAGGTAGTGCTGTTTCCCAAAGGGATGCCATATATCTCCAGAAGACCACCAGGTTTCTACGAAATGGATACTGGAAGACAATTGGAGGGTTATCCTCACTGAAGAGACTGAGATGCTTCCGAAATTTGCATCATCAATGATATGATAACAAATACTGGAGATAATCGCCCTGATCTGGATATCCCAGGTGAGCCTGATCTTGTCAGATCTCAGAAGCTAAGCAGGGTCAGCCTTGGTTAGCAATTGGATGGGAGACCTCCAACGAAGACCAGGGTTGCAGATGTAGGCAATGGCAAACCACTTCTGTTAGACTCTTGCCATGAAATCCTTGCCAGGGGATTGCCATAAGTCAGCTATGACTTGAGGGCATTCTTGTCAGAGACTACCAAATTAGACCTCCAAGAACGAGTCCACAGATGCATGAAATAAAGTTTTAATGATAACCTAAGAGGACAGTACAGAAGACAACTCTTGACTGGAATACCTGTCCCCTCCCACTGCTAAACATTAAACCCTCCAAGCACAACCCACAACCCACCCTACTCCCCCCCTCGTACCTAAGCTCTAAACTCTAATTTCCCATCTACACAGTGAAAGCAGGAAAAGTAAAAGTAAACTAGAGTAGGTCTTTCTCCAACCAACTGGCTGTGTCTCTGTAGCAGTGCTGATAACTGCATTCCTTCTCACGGCTTCCCACAGCAACATAGAATGTTTCTCAGGCAGGTTTGATACACAGGTTCCAATAGCACTCTTAAAACATAGCATCAGAGATTAGTGAACAGTGACCCCCCAATTCCTCAAAGTATGGCAGGGGCCACCCTGACAATTCTCCACCACTACAATGGGGATAATCACAAAATGCCATTAGATAAGATTTGAATTTGTCAAGGTCCTCCCCCCACAGACTGTCCATCAGATTGGGTACCAATCCATTGAACTGGCAGCATTTCTTCTCATTCCCCTGTGAATTTGTAAGGGCAATGAAAACTGGCATGCATTTCCATGATCCTGCACTTTAGGGATCATGAGGAAACTACCCAAGGCTTTTTTTCAGCTGGAACGCAGTGGAACGGTGTTCTGGAACCTCTTGAAAATGGTCAAGTGGCTGGTGGCCCCGCCCCCTGATCTCCAGACAGAGGGGAGTTTAGATAGCCCTCCGTGCCGCCGAGCGGTGTGGAAGGCAATCTGAACTCCCCTCTGTCTGGAGATCAGGGGGCGGGGCCACCAGCCATGTGACCATTTTCTCCGAGGGCAACCCACTGAGTTCCACCACCTCTTTCCCCAGAAAAAAAGCCCTGAAAATACCTCATGTCTCTCCTAGAAAGAAGATTCTGTAGTCCCTAGATACATATTTTAGTGACTCGGATATCTTTGCAGAAGCACACTGAAGGATTCGATGACATTGCTTAACCTCCGACTAACAGATTCATTATAGCACCAATTTAATGCATCCGGTTGCTAAGGATGCTGCAAAGTTTGCACCGAAAATGATCAGCAGCTGTCTATACCATCTGCAAATGTATAGGAAAACCCTCCATCCTAAGCCAATTAACTACCCAAATTTAACAATTCTCAAGTTGAAATTTCCAAAAGCAGTGTTTATAAATAACAATCCCAATATCCATAAAGTGTATTCCTCATATATTCCTTCCAGATGAAAGGAGGTGAAAGAATATTAAATGGCTCCATTCAAGGAAATGATCAACTTTGGACATTAATGAATATACCCAAGGCATTGCAGCCCTTTCTGGGCCATCTAAAGAATATAACTTGAAGATCCTTTGTGGTTTATACTAACCTCTGTCTGTATATTTACTTGCCAGTTTGCACTTTATACAGGGTTTTTTTCTGGGAAAAGAGGTGTCAGACCACTCAAGAGGAAAATGAGGAAGAAACACACGGGATTCTTTGAAATCATATTATTTTCAAGCACTATTGCCGAGTATTTTCAAGAGGTGCCGGAACTCCGTTCCCCCGTGTTCCCCCTGAAAAAAAGCCGTGACTTTATACTTGTTTACACTTTAAGTCACTTTATGGAGGTTGGAATTGTTATTTATAAATATTGCTTTTGGAAATTTCTGAGAATTGTTAAATTTGGGTAGTAAGTTGGCTTGCAGTGTGTGTGTGTGTGTATGTGGGTGGGGGTGTCCCTGTACATTTGCTGTCTGCTACTGCAGCTTTCTGGGTTTTTTTGGTACCTACTAGCTGGGCCAGTGGAGTTCACTCTTGAGCCAAGCAGAGCCTCAGATCTTCTCACCTCACTACCATTTGACTCAAAAAGCTGTTGAATAGCTTCGCAGCAGCTCCGGTAGTTACGTTTAATTTCTTCCCATCTTGCTCACCTTTGTGTCTGTGCAGCAGATGAAATTAAGTTCTCCCTGCAGCATCATAATAATAACAATAATAATATCATTCGATTTATATACCACCTTCAGGACAATTTAACATTCACTCAGAGCAGTTTACAAAGTATGTTGTTATTATTATTTTCACAACAATCACCCTATGACGTGGGTGAGGCTGAGAGAGCTCCAAGAAGTTGTGACTGACCCAAGGTCACCCAGCTGGCTTCAAGTGGAGGAGTGGGGAATCAAATTCAGTTCTCCAGATTAGAGTCCCACCCTCTTAACCACTATACCTAACTGGCTCTCATGGATGGTCAAGTGATTAAATAACCTGTGGGAAGAGGACTACATCTCCCATAAGCCTGTGCAGGAATGTGTCTGTGTGAATTAACCTTGATAACATGGACACCAAATGTTATTTTATAAAGAAACACAGTGTGATGGGTTTGCTCACTCTTTATTGAAATGTTAGGTTGCTGAGTAGAGTGCCATGACAACTATTCCATTTGGGGGAGAACTAGGATTCCCTCTATAGCTGAGTGAGGAATATGCATGAGTGAAATACTGCCCAATGTGCTATATTATTTGAATATGCGGATAATAACCCACTGAACAGTCTCAAGCCATGTACAGACAGCCAAGTGGCTCAGTGAAAAATTGGCTCTCTCCCTGTGACTGGCAAGCAGAGCATTAGCTGAACTACTGGAGTTTGAGCATCCTGCTGAACATCACATGAATGAAGTGAATCCTCAATCAGCAGATATGTGTGCCTGGACACAGAGAGAAGAAAACAAACTGGAGGATAGCGGGATTTGAGTCCAGTGGCATTTGAGACCAACAAAATTTACAAGGTATAAGCTTTCAAGAGTCAAAGCTCTCGTCTTCCAATAGTGGATGACAATTTAAAAGGCCTGAAGTGCAATAGCTATGGTCTATCACATTTCTATGCAAAACTGCGTATGTATACAAGAGAAACACAATGAGCAACGGCAGCCACCACTGGCACATGTGTAGGAAGTGAACAGAACCATCAGGAGGCAGGCGGCAGCATGCGGCTCTAGATCTCTTCTCCAGCTTTTGAAGGAGGTCAGAAATTAATGACAAATTTTCAAGCAGAAATGCATTTTTAATATATGTATATATGAACAAGCATTTTTAAGATATATATATGTGAACAAGCATATATATATATATATATATATATATATATATATATGAACAAGCTGTTTTGAGTGGGATGGCCTGGCACAGTGATGTGTGTGCGCATGTTAATATTAAACCTTTGGTTTCCAGCCCAAATTGCTGCACAATTACCTGGATAAAGAGCTTACATATTGCTGCTGAAGAGTTGTAATCCTCTCTTAATAAGTGGGGAAAGCGCTAATTATTTGCCTCCAAAAGCAAACACACACTTCAGCCTTAATTTATTTAAAATAGCAAAGCTGGGGGAAAGAGAGTGAAAGCGGGAGGCAGAAAACTATGAACCAGGAACCTTCAGCCAATGTTTGTGTGTTATGAGGATGGAATTCTAAGAGCCAAGCTACAAGAGCCAAATTACACGAGGAGGAGCAGGTAAAGGGAGTCGCAATGTTAGCCGGGAAGCTGAGTTTTAAAAAAGATCGGCTTTGTCAATTTCCCCTCTCTACAGAGCCAGGGAGATCCCTGCTCAGAGGGTTTGTTAATTTCCTCTCTGCCTTCTGGAAGGCTCTGTCAGTTTCACTTCCCCTTCTAGGAGGTGAACAGGAAATAAACAAACCTGAGCAGGGATCTGTAGAGAGGGGAAATTGGCAAAGCCTTCAGATCTCTTTTAAAACTCAGCTTCCCGGCTAACATTGAGACTCTCTTCACATGCTCCTCCTCCTCATGTAATTCATCTCTTGTAGCTTAACTCTAAGATAATAGGACTGGGATCCTGCCACTTCTGAGGGGAAATGATCGCATTTTGGAATGCTCTTCTATTTTTTGTTTGTTTACCAAACAGATACTTCCTTGGGAGAGCAGAATTGTTCTTTCTCAGGAGTTTGTTATAGTTCTTGTCATTTGTTCTCCTCTTTTGGCCAGGCCAGGACAGCCTTTGCCTCCCCTCCTTAGTGTTTTCTGAGATGCCAGAACATTAGTACCAGAAAAGAACGCTCCATGGAGCACAAAACAAAGCCACCACACAATTCAAAGCAGAAACATAAGTCAAACTTTAGTACCAA
Organism: Eublepharis macularius; assembly: GCF_028583425.1. NCBI lineage: Eukaryota > Metazoa > Chordata > Lepidosauria > Squamata > Eublepharidae > Eublepharis > Eublepharis macularius. The sequence continues at coordinate 10,699,112 of NC_072798.1, forward strand.
GGGCACAGGCTCCCCAAGTCCTGATACTCTCACACCGGGAGGGAGAGATCCAGCACTGACCAGGAGTGTGTGCACGCTTCCGGCATCAACTGAATGGCATCCCTTCCAAAAGGGACATTGTCATACTGGCTGCGGGAGCCAAAACTGCCCCAAACAAAGCACAGGAGCAATCCAGTGATTGGAGCAACAATGTCACTTCCGGAAGTGACATTGTTGCATCCCCTGCCCATCTGTTACACATGTTCCCAGGGTGCCTGCTGCTTGTGGGTGATCTTCGGGCAGCCCAAAACCCCCTGCCAGCCATGAATGTGTCCCGATTGCAGACTCACACTGGCAGCAGGCAAGGGATAACTCCCAAGTTGTCTGAGCAGGGCAACACACAGTTCCAAAGTTCAGGCACCAATTGGGCACACTCACAGCTTCAAGTCCAAAGGGAGATTCCAGAAACACATCCACAGGAACAGGCCAAGGTCAGGGACAGGGACAAGAAGACCAGTTCCAAACACAGCAGCAAAGTCAGTAGTAAGCAGACTCATTGCTTCCACACAGCCACTCCCTCTTCGGCTGCTTTTAACCCTCACAGTGCTCAGCTGCCTGTGCTACAGCAAGCACCTGCCGGCTGTCTCAGTCCTGCTCCTGCAAGCACTCATCATCACTAATGATGCTGGGCCGGTGCTGTGCTGTTAGCCTGGCACTGCACCTTCTGGCTTGGAGGGCTCTTCTAGCCCTCCTCTGGCAGCACTCCCGAGGCTCTGGTGATGAAGGGGGAGAGCTGGCCTGCACCTGGCTTTCTGTTGCCAGCCCAGGGCTGGGAAGCTGAGGAACCTATGTGCTGGGACCTGGCTGTGGATCTATGTCTGAGCCTTCAGGGCCTGCCTCCTCCTGCAGTGCCTCTGCCACTGGCTGTGGATCTGGGTCAATTTCGCCAGCTGCCTCTTCCTCAGAAGAGTCCTCTGAGTCTCTCTGCTCCGCTGGGCCAGGTTGGTCCATGACAGAATGACCATCAGACATGCAAGTAAACCACCAGGAGATTTCCCACCACTGGCAAACACGTGGGATCCCTCCAAGGGCACCACGTTACTCCTGGCCTGGTTGTGTCTGCCTTATGAAATGAACAAATCATCCTTCATTTTCTTTATGTATATACTCATCAACGGTTTGGGTTCTATCCTTTTTGTTGGCGGTTTTGTTGGTTTGTGTTCATCGTGCATGCTGGCTGTATGGCTTTGATGTGTAATATCTTTGATGCACAAATAATGCAGTGTAAATTTACTGCAAGGAAACAGCACCATTCCAGGTTTAATTTGTACAAGGAACTGAAATTGAATCCGGAACAAGCAGCAGGGATGAAACGATCAATAATCTTCCATAGTTCACTTCCATTGTTCCACCTATGGAGGAAAACAAGCCAAGAAACCTGATTCCTTGCAGACCACATACCTCTTTGTGGCATATATCTAAATCATATCTCCAGTTTTTACATTGTTATGATTTTCCCCAGTGAATAAACATAGTTGCATTGCCTATCTGGCCGTTATCCCCCAAAATATACCTGCTGTTTGCACACACATCTGAACTTTAAAGTTTGAAAAATATGACAAGTCCCCTTTATTAGCACTGATAATGGGATGCTAGGTAAAACAGTTAAGTGTGGGAAATGCAGGCATCTCACAGTTCATGCCTGTAGAAATGCATTTAAATACTTCTCCCCCCCCCTTCCTCAGACAACGTATTTTAACACTGGCGGACTTGCCGCAGCTTGCCTTCATTCTATTGGTAACTTCTGTTGAATGCTTTTCTTGTAGAAAGGAAATGGACAAATTAGCAAAATAGCAGGGGGGATTCTCTTTGTCCCTGTAGATAAAGAAGATTAAGCTGAGGCTTGGTATAAAAGTCATACAGTGGTATCTTTGAGATTATGGACTATTGTCATGCCTATCCGCTTGGAGCTACATTTCATAGCTCTGTGGACATTCACGGGTTGTGAATACCAGAAGAGATGAAAGCCCTTAGATCTTGGTGGATGAGTTTCCTCAGGAACCAGAGAGATAGCAAGACCATGGGGGAAGGAAGAGAAACAGAACACCGTGGGCTAATAGGCCTCTATCATGAAATGTGTTTGACTTGTTCTAAAGGTCACTCTAAACATTACTCCCTTCACAAGTTCACCATGATGCCAACCTGGGCTTGCTCAAACACATGGCAGCTTTGGGAAATGGCTTGCATTAAAAAAAAGAAGAGCCCAAATGCGCTGGGATAGCTGCCATTGAGGGAACGAGAGTTCATAGAATCATAGAATCATAGAGTTGGAAGGGGCCATACAGACTATCTAGTCCAACCCCCTGCCCAGTGCAGGATCAGCCTAAAGCATCTCTGACAAGTATTCATCCAGCCTCTTCTTGAAAACTGCCAGTGAGGAGGAGCTCACCACCTCCCTAGGCAGCTGATTCCACTTTTGAACTACTCTGACGGTGAAAAAGTTTTTCCTAATATCCAGTCGGTACCTTTGTGCATGTAGTTTTAGCCCATTGCTTCACGTCCTACCCTCTGCTGCCAACTGGAACAGCTCCCTGCCCTCCTCCAAATGACAGCCTTTCAAATATTTAAAGAGAGCAATCATGTCCCCCCTCAACCTCCTCTTCTCCAAACTAAACATTCCCAAGGCCCTCAGCCTTTCCTCGTAGGGCTCAGTCCCCAGACCCCTGATCATCCTTGTCACTCTCCTCTGCACCCTCTCGATTTTGTCCACATCCTTTTTGAAGTGAGGCCTCCAGAACTGCACACAGTACTCCAGGTGTGGCCTGACCAAGGCAGTATAGAGAGGGGCTATGACCTCCTGCGATTTCGATGCTACGGCCCCTTTGATACAACCCAGGATTGAATTAGCCTTTTTTGCCACCGCATTACACTGACTGCTCATATTCAGTTTACAGTCCACTCTTACCTCAAGATCCCTTTCACATATACTACTGCCCAGAAGTGTATCCCCCATCCAGTATTTGTGCTTCTCATTTTTGTGGCCCAGATGTAATACTGTGCACTTGTCTTTGTTGAATTGCACCCTATTCACAGCTGCCCACTTCTCCAGAGTATTCAGGTCTTGTTGAATTTTAATTCTATCTTCTTGGGTGTTTGCTACCCCTCCCAATTTGGTATCATCAGCAAATTTAATGAGCAGCCCTTCCACTCCTTCATCCAGATCATTGATAAAAATATTGAAAAGTACTGGGCCCAAGAAGTTCCTACCTTTCTCCCAAGCTTTCCCCCTCCATGCAAAAACAGTGAGGGGGAAGGACAGTTTTCACATTTCTACTGTCTCACATGCACAAAATAATTCCATGCGGAGCAGGGAAAATGGGAAACTCTCTCCCCCTCACTCTTTTTGGACAGGAGGGGGAAGCTCGGGAGAAAGACAGGAGCTCTCCATCCCCTAATGGCAGCTTTCTGAGCCCATTTGGGCTCTTCCATTTTTATGCAAGCTGTTTCCCAAAGCTGCTGTGTGTCTGCACAAACCTGGGTTTACCCGGTGGGGAACTCATGAAGGAAGAAATGTGACCCTAATTCCTAGGACTTTGTGAGCCGTTTCTGATCTCTAAGGACAAGTTCAAAAAACAGCAAGTTCATCTCCAGTTCCTATCTAGTCTGAAAGCTTTGTCCCTCACTGTATATTGAGATATGCCGTGTAGGATGTCAAGGTGGGCAGCCCAAACAATTGGCATTTCCAATTTAATTCTCCAGCTGCCGCAGGAAGGGCAGTGAGGTCAGGTAGGAGGGAATACAAAGTCACGCTCATTGTAAAAAACGAAATAGTGGGCGTGATTACATGCTCTTTCATCTCTCTGGCTTTTTCAGAAGGGGCTAATTATGAGTAGCTGGTGGCCCCGAGTCCTTTTAAAAGCCTTCCTTATGTTATAAAGTGAAGGAATCAATCAGTCTCAGACAATGTATTCAGTAAAGTCTGAATATTTCTCTCCATTTTAAAAAGAGAAAAAAACCAAGAGAACTCCCTATCGGATATCCTGCTCCTCGGTACAGATTATACTGGGTCAGAACTTCTGACTTTCAAGGTTAGTCTACTCTGAATGAAAGCAGCTCTCCGTGAAAGGTCTTTCATATCACCTGTTACCTGATCCTTCTACCAGATTGAACCTGTGACCTTTTGGATGCCAAACATGCTCTACCACCGAGTCTTCCCGGATAACACACACAACACAACTGCCTTATCCTGAGTCAGGCCACTGCTATTTTATTATGTTTTAGGTGGGTAGCCATATTGGTCTGCAGGGTTTGAGTATAGTAGACTCCAAGGTGCCACTCAACTCAAATCCTGCTGGACTATTAAGGTCAATCAAGTCTACTCTGATTGATAGTAGCTCTCCAGGGTGTCAAGCAGAAGTCTTTCACACCACCTACTCTCCGGTCCTTTACAATGGGGGTGGCAAGAATTGAAATTGGGGCCTTCCCCATGCAAACCAGATGTTCTACCATTGAGCCACCACTCTTATAATAATAAGAAGAATAACATTCGATTTCTATACCGCCCTTCAGGACTACTTAATGCCAACTCAGAACGATTTACAAAGTATGTTATTATTATCCCCACAACAAAACATCTTATGAGGTGGGTGGCACTGAGAGAGCTCCTAGAAGCTCCTTGAAGCTGTGACTAGAGATAGGCATGATCGGCATAACGATTTGAAAAAAAAAAACGTTAATGGCGTTTGCGCCATTGGGACCGGGCTGTTCGGTTCCGTCCACGGCAACAGATCCAGCGTTCGGGTGGGGCGCTTGCTCGGGTCTTCATCAGATTGTTTGGTTTCTGTTCAGGATTTTAGACACTCTGGCGCCAGCCATCTATTGCCTGGAGAACGGAGCCTGGGGAATGCCTGAGCTGTGTTTGCCCTCCTTCTGTTGCCCTGGAAACGCGAATGGAAGCCCAGCTTTCCTTGATCAGCAGGGCTTTCTTCCAACCACGGAGCAGCCAGCAACGCATCACCATTTGGGAGAAGAGAGGGGAGGGAGGGGGAAGAGGGTGTTCTTCTGTAGCCATGGGCACTCGAATCTCATCCCTGCAAAGCCTGAGAGGCAGCTCTGATGGCCAAACACAGCCCTCCTGCGTTGCAGACCCAGGCTTATAAATAGCCATGTGCTCCGCAGCTGGGTTTCACTTTCTGCTAGCGGTGGAATGGGACAGAGCTCTTGCTTGCTGCTTTTGGAGAGAGAAAGAGAGAGAGAGAGAGATTTAGCTTTGTGCTGTGCTTCAGCGGATAGGGAATTAGGGATCTATCTCCTCTGGTTCAAGGGCTGCTGCCTGGCTCTGGGACCAAGCTCGGTGGGCACCTCGGCTGAGGGCTGACCGACACACTTTAGTGCCTGGTCACTCAGGTCTGGGGGAGTGGTGGTGGGCTAGGGCTCTAGTCTCTCTCTCTTTCTCTGGTTCCAGGGCTGCTGCCTAGCTCTTCATGAAGAGAGAGCCTTTTGTTCATCAGGAATCCTTGTTGCCGCCTCCCCGGGCCCGCTGGGCCCAGCGGCCGCTGCCAGCACACACCGTTCTTCCCTCACTGGGAATACCACCCCACTCCCATTTGGACCGGCAGCCGGGCACATGGGGGGTGCCGCTGGCGAGTGGCCAGCCCCCCGCCCTCTGAGGGGAGGCGGCTTGTCGCCACATCCCCGGGCCTGCCGGGCCCGGCGGACGCCACCAGCACACACTGTTCCTATATCTCTGGAAACAGTGGGGCGCCCTCCCACTTTGGAATTCCCGATTCCCGATTCCCAATTCCTGATCGGAAACGGGACTTGATCAGTAAGAATCGGTGTTCTGGGTTTGGCAGCGGCGCGGATCCACGATCAGCTTGATCGGTATTTTGGGGGGGATCGTGCCCATGTCTAGCTGTGACTGACTCAAGGTTACTCAGCTGGCTTCAAGTGGAGGAGTGGGGAATCAAACTCAGTTCTCCAGATTAGAGTCCCATATATAATTATATACTTATATAATTATTTTTATAAAGTGGTGTATTTTGTGTATGATACGTTTTTTGCAAGTCTGTACTGGTTTTTAACTGTAAATAAATCTGACTGACTGACTGATTAGAGTCCCGTGCTCTTCTTAACCACTACACCAAACTGGCTCTCTCTTCAGAATCATTACTACAGAGATAAACACAATGAGTTGTCTCAGAGCCAAGCTACAAGTGACGAATTACACTTGCCTGGCAAGTGAACAGACTCACATGTATTCCTCCCTGTTCACTTGCCATTCACTTGCACTCCACTTGATCAAGTGGAAAGCAAGTGAATGGCAAGTGAACAGGGAGGAATACACGTGAGTCTGTTCACATGCCAGGCAAGTGTAATTCATAACTTATAGCTTGGCTCCCATTCTTTGCAAGTATGATTAGGGCTGTAACTATCAGGGAGTTTCCAGTCTGTGTTCTTCATGCTGTCGTATGAAGAACGTGGAGTCCATCAGTCTGGCTGCCCCAAATTTCTCGTTCCTCCATCACGACATAGCCAGAATGAAGCTTGCACACCCCCTGACTTCTCTTCTTATGCATAGAGAGTAACCGAAAACTTACAGGTTTGGGAAAGCTTCATCCAAACTCCAATTTTCTGTAATGTCTGAGCATAGATCGCTTTGTGAACTGGAGCATTCCTCCTCCCAAAATTGGGATTCAAAGCTGTGGCTTCCAATGACATTCTCAATTCAGGGTTTTAGTTATCCCCTGCAAGGCCCCTGGACCAACATTCCTGCAGGACTGCCTCTTCTGCTATATTCCACGGACAGCTCTGTTCATCAGAGCAAAACCTGCTGAAAGTGCCATCCTGCAAACAGGCAAAAACAGCAACTGCCCGTTCACCCGCATTCTCTATGGTGGCTTCCGCATCATGGAACTGTCTTCCTGAGGCTATTAGGAAGGCCCCCACAATTCTATATTTTCACAAAATGTGCAAAACAGAATTGATCAGGAGGGAGCAAGGCTGTGAAGGAATGGGTTAGCTCAGGAGGTAACTTTTATTAGGGATCAAATGTTTCCTATACTGATTGTCTCATTGCCTTAAACACAGTCGTCTCTCTCTACACGTTACTTCTTTTACGGGTACTCCACGGAGCCAACCTGTGCTCTAAGCAGACACATATCAGATTGGGAAATGGTTTCTATTAAAAAAGAGGGTGTAAAAGGACTTGGAAAGCTGTTGCCAGGGGAGGGAGAACTCCTGACTTTGTCCCAAGCTTTTTTTTCCCGATGTATTGTCGAAGGCTTTCACGGCCGGAGAACGATGGCTGTTGTGGGTTTTCCGGGCTGTATTGCCATGGTCTTGGCATTGTAGTTCCTGACGTTTCGCCAGCAGCTGTGGCTGGCATCTTCAGAGGTGTAGCACCTCTGAAGATGCCATTGCAAAAACAATGTAGAGTGGGAGAGATTATCCATTTCTACTGCTGCCCGTACGAACAATATCTCCATGTAGAGCAGCAGAAATGGGGAAATGTCTCCCATCAGTACTGTCTTTTCATGGGGAAATAAATTTGGGAGGAAGGCAGGAGCTTTCCCTCTCCCAGCGGCAGCTTTCTGAACCCATTTGCATGCTCTCTCTCTCTCTCTCTCTCTCTCTCTCTCTCTTTTTTTTATAGAAACCAATCCCCGAGTTGATGCGAGTCTGTGCAGCACATGGGATGGCTCTGTGGAGAATTTGTAAAAAAGTAACTGTGTAGAGAGACAAACAGATAGGCCGTTTTCACACTACTAACCTGCTTCTGTAACGTTGCGAAACGTCGCGTTTTTGCGTGACGTTTCGCAACGTTACAGAAGCAGGTTAGTAGTGTAAAAACGGCCGTAGGCTCACCTGCATTGTTCTTGCATTCTTTCTCCCTGTTCTATAATCCCAGCCCAACTGCATTATTCGTTTTACTAGGAAGCTTTTCGTTTCAATTGTTATCGCACCTGTTTATTGATTGAGTTATTTTTTTATCATACATGTAATCCGCCTTGAGTCCCAGTGAGCAAGGTGGAATATAAATGAAAATAAAAATAACTGGTGGGCTTTTTAATTTAGAGAAAAGAAGGGATATCACAGAGATTTATAAAAGTAGAGAAGGGGTAGAGAAAGTTTAGAGAGAGAATCTGTTCTCCCTCTCCCAAAATACTGGAATGCATAGGCACTTAATTAAATTGATGGGTTTCATTTATTTTACTTTATTTATATTATTTACAGTCTGCCTCGGTAATAGAATCAATACAGACAAAAACGTCCTTCTTTACGTAATTAGCTTGTGGAATTCACTGCCACAGCATGTAGTGTTGATCACTAGTTCAATTGGTTTTAAAAGTGAATTCAATAAATGTAGTTCCCTATCATTCAGTCTTCTAGTTTCTACATTATAATAGCATGGAGACAGGTACTCTCTGGAGCAACCTGCCTACCATAGACTTTCCACTCCAAGCAGCTCCAATATTTTCCTCCAAGTAGCTTTCTTCACCTAGAGTTCCAAGGATATGTTTGTACTTGCAACAGAGCCCGTTGTGGGGGGGAAATACAACAGGCTCTAGAAAACTGATTTAGCAGGGCCCTGCGGCAGGGCCTTGGGAGGATGGTGCCGCTATGCTGGGCCTCTCCGATGCCTCCATGGCCCACATTGGAAGTGATGCCAGGGGTGGCAAGGGCCCTGGAGTGCTCCTGCACCCTACAGTCACCTGATTCGGCCCTGCAGCCAGCTGCAGAGGTGAGGAGCACTGCCAAGGGGCGGCAAGGGCCGCAGCACACTCCAACGTAGAGCCCTGGTCACTCCTGCACCCTGTAGCCAGCTGCAGAGTGGGGAACACTGCTGGGGGGCGGCAAAGGCTGTGGCACATTCCAATGCCCTGCTGTTGGCTGCAGAGCGGGGAGTGCAAGGGGGACAGCAAGGGCCCTGGTGTGCTCTGGCACCCCACCACCACCTGATTCAGCCCCAGTTGGATTCAAATTGGGCACCGGCAGAGGTGAGGAGCACTGGGGGGGGAGGTCTGGCTTCCGTTGATCCATCCCTGTAAAAGAATGGAAGTTAGACCTGACCCAGCAAGGGAATAGGTGGTAGACTTGGCCTCTGCGGGTCCAAAGGCCCAAACTACCAATCTGACAATGCTATGGGTGGTAGACCTGGCCTCTGAGAGTACAGAGACCAGGCCTACCCAGCCAGCAGAACATTGCGGGTAGACCTGGCCTCTGCAGGTCCAGAGGCCAGGTCTGCTAGCCAAGGTAGGGGAAGGTAGGCCTGGTCTATGAGGGAATGGAGGCCAGGTCTACTGGCCCAGGCAGCTGGAAAGGCCGGGAGTACGGAGGGAGGGGGGACAAGGCAGGCTCCCAGCTTCCTCGTGCACCCATTCAGGTGGCCAGCCAGGAGTGCGGGGAGGGGGAGAAGGCAGGTGGCCTGCTCGCTCCTACACCCGTTCAGGCGGCCAGCAATAAGCAAGGGTAGAGGCCGTTCCAATGCTTTTGGGGCCTGATCTGTCTACCACAGGCAGGGAGCTACTCTCCACTTATCCCCACTAGGGGCGCACTACCGTGCCTGTGCTCTGGGATAACCAGTGAGTCGTCTCGAATACACTTTCTCAATTATGTAGTAAGATGTTTCAATGAAGGGTTTAAACATTTTATATACACCTATATTTTAACTGTTGTTTCACTGTCTTGATGTTTTAATGTCAAAATGTTTTGATGTTTGCCTCCTTGGGGTCTAATTTTGGTGGGAAAGTAGCACAGAAATGTTTTAAATAAATAAATAAATAAATAAATAAATAAATAAATAAATAAATAAATAAAATAGTCGTCTCTGCAAATGTGTATTTACAAGCCCAAAGTGAGAAAAGAACCTGTGGAAGTGTGGAGTGGAAGAAAAGCAGGTGTCAGGTTTCCATCATATCCACACGTCTGGAATGTTTAGTTCTGCCTTCACATAACATGAGCTCACAACCTTCCTTTTAAAGCTATAGCAAACCTTTCCTCGTGACAAACTGCCCCAGGCTTCTCATTCTCAGAGAATTCAGTGGCTCTCTAATGATTTTTGGCCTCTTTGCTTTGCCTCTGCCGTGTTGACTCTGACAATTCCCTTCCTACTTACAACGAGGTTTTTATTTACAGTTGCTGCATTAACTGATTCAGCGCCATGTCTGGGATTTTTAACTGACTTGGGTTTTAGATTGGTTGTGTTCTGTTTTATATGATATTTATTATGTACTAAATGTTGCTGGCGTGACCTGCCCTGAGTCTGTTTGCAGGGAGGATGGGCTAAAAACCTGATAAATAAAACATAACAAATAATAATACAAAGAGGTGTTACTCTTACCTACCTATTTTTATTTTTCCATGGACAACACTGTACACATGCAGCTGTTTATAATCACAAAATGGGGCTGCAGGATAGTTCATGTGAGCCTGATCTCGTCAGATCTCAGAAGCTAAGCAGGGTTGGCCTTGGTTAGTAATTGAATGGGAGACCTCCAACAAAGATCAGGGTTGCGGAGGCAGGCAATGGCAAACTACCTCTGTTAATCTCTTGATATAAAAACCCCAGCAGGGGTCGCCATAAGTCAAATATGATTTGATGGCATTCTCCACCACCAGGGATCAGTAGAGGGCACAGGCTGTGAAGATCTAGACTTGCTCTTAAATTGAGGTTCCAAAATTTGGATTCAAAACAGGTTGCAAAAAGGCCCAAATGACTCGGCCAATTCAAATTTTGCCAAAACGAACAAGAAAAGACTGAGCCTTTGACAATGGTTGTGATGGTGTGCTTCTTCCCTCCCCCTTCCCCCGTATTACGCTACTGATCTATGTTTAATAACAACAACAACATTTGATTTATAGACCTCCCTTCAGGACAACTTAACACCCACTCAGAGCGGTTTACAAAGTATGTCATTATTATCCCCACAACAAACACCCTGTGAAGTGAGTGGGGCTGAGAGAGCTCCTAGAAGCTGCAACTGACCCAAGGTCACCCAGCTGGCTTCAAGTGGAGGAGTGGGGAATCAAACCTGGTTCTCCAGATTAGAGTCCCTCTCTCTTAACCACTATACTAAATTGGCTCTCAAACTGGTTTCCCATTGACTTTCTATTGCAACTTGAAGGAATGGCTACAACCTAGCAAGTGGATTGGAAAATGCCGGTGCTATGTACATAAAGCAAAAACCATAAAGTTTCCAGCAATTTCTAGAGCTACCCAACATCACGTCCAGGTTTCCCCCAGAAGTGATATGATTACCCTGCGACACTGACATTTATTTATTTATTTATTTAGACTTATATCCTGCCCTCCCATGAATGGGCTCAGGGTGGCTCACATCATCAAAAAAATACAATAAGTTAATAGGCAACTTTAAAAATACACTTAAAACTTACACTAAAATACTCCAGGCATCATTATAAATAGGCTACTTTAGGTACTGATTAAAAACCTACATAGGTCATAGCTGTGGGCAGAACGCATAGCTGAAGGCAGTCATAGAAAAGGTGGTGATCATAGGTGGAATAAAAGGGGGACACCTGGGCTGATTCCAGATGACTAACCTTAAGGCGCTTCATGCCGCCCTCTTCCGGATCGCAACGGGGAAAATGCGAAATATCGCGTTTCCTCGTGCGAGTTTTGCGCGACGACATGCAAAACTCGCGCGAGGAAACGCGATATTTTGCATTTTCCCCGTTGCGATCTGGAAGAGGGCGGCATGAAGCGCCTTAAGGTTAACCATCTGGAATCGGCCCTGCTGGTCCTCAACCAAAGGCCCAGCGGAACATGTCTGTTTTACAGGCCTTGCAGAACTGTAATAGGTATCACAGGGCCCAGATCTCCAGTAGGAGAGCATTCCACCAGGCTCGGGCCAGGGTAGAAAAAGCCCAGGCCCTAGTGGAGGCCAGACAGATGTCCCTTGGGCCGGGGACCACGAGGGGTTGTTTGTCCGCAGAGCCAGTGCCCTGCAAGGGACATAATGGGAGAGGCAGTCTTGCAGGTATGTCTGTCCCAGTCCATGGAGGGCTTTAAACACCAAAGTTAACACCTTGAACCAGATCTGGAACTCCACTGGGAGCTAGTGCAGCTCGCACAGCACAGGATGGATATGCGCTCAAGTAGGCATCCTGTAAGAATGCATGCCGCAGCATTCTGCACCAGCTTTAGCTTCCAGGTCAGGCCCAAGGGCAGCCCAGCGGAAAGTGAGTTGCAGTAATCTAGCCTAGAGGTGACTGTTGCATGGATTATTGTAGCCAGGTCCCGGGATGGAGATAATGTGCCAGTTGCCTGGCCTGTTGGAGATGAAAAAAGGCAAACCTGGCAACGGTTGTGACCTGGGTCTCCATTGAAAGTGTGGCATCCAAAGTCATACTCACAGTTCTCACCCTCAATGAAGGTTCCAGTTGTACCCCGTCGAGGGTTGGGAGCCGGGTCCCCAACCCCATTGCTCCATGACCCAGACACAGAACCTCCATCTTCAGGGGATTCAATTTCAAGTGACTCTGATGTAGCCATACTGTCACAGCCTCAAGACCCTTGGCCAAGGAATCTGGATCATAGTCAGACTGGGCATGCATCAACAGAAAGAGCTGGGTGTCATCTGCATTCTGGTGACAACCCAGCCCAAAATTGTGAACTACCTGGGTGAAGGACTGCATATAGATGTTAAATAGCATTGGGGAAAGAATTGCCCCCTGAGGGATGCCGCATGCCAAAGAATGGTGGGCGGACATCTGTTCCCCAAGTACCACCTTCTGTCCCCGACCATGGAGGAAGGAGTTCAGCCATTGAAGGGCTGTTCCACGAATCCCCACATCAGCAAGGCGGTGGGTCAGAAGATTATGATTGACTGTGTCAAATGCTGCTGTAAGATCTAAAAGTATCAGCAGTGCCGACCCGCACGATCCAGGTGCCGCCGCAGATCATCTGTGAAAGCAACCAGAGCTGTCTCTGTACCATGGTCAGGCCTGAAGCTGGACTGGAATGGGTCCAAGACAGAGGCATCATCCAGGTATACCTGCAGCTGTTCCACTACCACCCTCTCAATTACCTTACCCAGGAATGGAAGATTTGAAACTGGGCAGTAATTGGCTGGATCAACAGGATCCAATGATGGTTTCTTTAATAAGGGCTGCACCACTGCCTCCTTCAACAAGTCTGGGAAAACCCCAGAACTCAATGAAAGATTAATGATGTCAGCTAACGGGACCCAAATCCCAGCACCGCCAGTTTTCACCGGCCATGATGGGCACGGGTCCAGTGGGCATGTCGTAGGTTTCACAGCACGCAGGACCCTGCCAACCTCCTCCTGGGAGAGTGGCCTGAACTGATCTAATATCAGCCCTGAAGACGACCAAGGAAAAATATCCTCTCCTGACCCTGATTGAACCAGTGACAAGCAACGGAAACTTGGGACCCAATGCTCCCATGGGGAGCTCGGCAGCCCTATGTAGAGTTGCTAGGTCCTCCAGGGACCAAATTGGGCTGGGCAATGGTCGTGGAGTGGGGGAAGTATGCTACATACCATTTGGAGGTGATTTCTATTGAATTGGGCTTCAGCTCCTCCATCGCGCTGGATAATGATATAGTTTTCTAGTGTGATGGGGAATGCGGGAGTATGCACACACACTTCTCCTCTGTGCTTCACTGCCCCACCAGTCAGGTGAGGGGGGCTGGAGGAAGGGCAGGTAGGGGTGGTGATACCTTGCCCCAGGCATGGAGCTGGCAAGCCTACACTTGTTTGTTCAGGTTATTCTAATTCAAAGCCCCCTACTTAGCATATCAGAGTCTTTTCAGAAGATTTAGACTCCAAAATAAGATATTTACATTTTAGGCATTGAAAAAAATGGTCAGTATCTGAGGGAGAAGTCAGTAATTATGTATGAGTATGTATGTCAGTACTCCCAGAAGAGTTAGCCGTATTAGTCTGTAGTTGCAAAATAGTAAAAAGTCCAGTAGCACCTTTAAGACTAACCAACTTTATAGTAGCAAAAGCTTTCGAGAACCACAGCTCTCATCTGACAAAGAGAGCGGTGGTTCTCGCAAGCTTATGCTACAATAAAGTTTGTCCGGAGTGGGTCTCGCCCACCCCGGACTGGGCCCTTCCACCCGCCCTGACGGACCCCCAAGGAGCCCGTTGCCAGCCTCCCAGCCCAGCACCCCCGCTTACCCGGGGGCCCGCGGCGGCGGGCCCGGAGACGCCGGTCACCTCGAGCCTCCCCGGCGCGCCAATGCCGGGCCTGCCGCCGCCGCCGCCGGAGCAGCGGGGCCTGCAGCTGCCATTATGGCCAGGGCGGCCGGGCTCGCCACCGCCGCCGGAATGGCCGGGCCTGCCGGCGCCGCCGCCGTCGGGACGACCGGGCTCGCCGCCGCGGTCGCCACCCCCGAGGCTCGCGGCGAGGGGGAGGCTGAAACCGGGCCGGCCGCCCAGCGCGGCGGTGGCAGCGGGATGGGGGGAGGGGGGCAGCCACGGGGAAAGGGCAGCACGGCCGCCGCAGCGGCCGCCCCGGGCAGCATCCCGGGGACGGGCGCGGCCGAACGCCGGCAGGGGGAGGGCCCAGCCGGAGCGGGTGAGGGGGGGGAACGCCCAGCGAGCTGTCCCAGCGCTGGGTTGGCTGGACGGCTCCTGGGAGGGCTCCTCAGTCTGAAGGAGCACCAGGGATTGGTGAAGGGTGGGGGCGGGGAGAAACAAACCCAGAGGCAACAGCGGGGGCTGGAAGGGTGATGGCGAGGTGTTTTGCCCAACCAGGGGAAAGCAGCCAGGTGGCAGGGCCGGGGATGGGTAGTTCTGGGGAGGGGATTGGTGGAGAGGCAGAGGGCAGAACCAGGAGGGACTATAAGAAGGAAGCTCCCGATGATGCCGAGGAGGAGAAGGCTGGTTGGAAGGTTGGTGAGAGAGAGTGCGAGGGATTTCCGAAGCAGCAGGTAGGAGGCAGACGCTGGTGCCCAAGCTCCCTCAACCTCCCCCTGGTGGTAGCCCGGAGGACGGCAGGACGAGGGGAGGACGCGGCCGGCGGGGCGGGGCCTCACAAAGTTGTTAATCTTAAAGGTGCTATTGGACTCTTTACTATGTCAATACTCACATCTTGCTGGTAAGAGTTAGAATTTGCATCCCAGAAAAATACCTATTAAGTTTCAAATATTAGATGTGCCTCATGCAAGAAAGCCAGGTGATACAGGCAAAAACTTTAAAATGGACTTGTCATTGTCTTTTTATATAATTAGTATCTTAGAACTGTGACTTTACCATACCTATCTGTTGTTCATTTTTATAAAGGGAATAGAGTTGTATTTTTAACACATATGAGCATTTTGGCAGTTTTATTGCATTGTTTATTCTATGTATTATGTTGTTTTATTGCATTGCTTTTAATTTTGTAATCTGCCTTGAGTCTCAGGGCAAAAAAATAGTCTATAAATGAAGTGAATAAATCAATATCCATCCCATCCATCAAATTTGTATTTTAAAATTCTGCTTTTCCTCTACTCGGGATTTATTTCTGTTGCCTTTATAGTGATCCATGAAAGGATTGCAGGCACATTTATTTCATATAAATAAAATGTGAGCCTTTGTTTCGTAATGGGATATGTGTTGTTTTTTTTTTTAAATTGGAAAAATACTTTTTAACCCATAAACACAGATGACAGGGCACAATATAATTTAAGTTCAACTGGCTAAGTAAATAGAATCAAGAATGCAAATTCCAGTGCACATGTGAAGGAAGAATTCATTCCCTCCTATGAGATTTGTCTTCCATTACACAGTTGTGCTGCTAAAACAACAGATGTCCCACATATTTTGTGCATGCATTTTTCAATCGCAGCAGCACTGCATCATGGAGTCTGACAGCCTTAAGACAATTAAGACCATGAGGCAGTGTTACTGGGAGTGTAATAACCATGCTTGAGAAAGACCGCAGCTCCTTATTTTATAACGGTTTCCATATTGGACTCATTCTGCTCTGCATGCAATACAGATCATAATAAATTTGCCTGTAGTCCCTGAACTGAGTTCCACTTTAGAGGAACCCCAGACATAGGAAGCCTTAGCTATGGGGCAGGTGGGGCAGGCCTAGGTTTGCCAAATCTGGGAGTGGAGCCTGTGGTAGGTGAGTTTGGGGGAAGGGAGAGATCTAACTTTGCCAACTTGAATTTGGGAAATTCCTGGAGATTTAGGGGCAAAGCCTGGGGAAGGTGAAGTTAGGGGAGGGACTTCAGCAGGAGATATTTATATAGAGTCCATCTCCAAAGTAACCATTCTCTCCTGGGAAACTGATATCCGTAGTATAGAGATGAGTAATAATTCTGGAGATCTCCAGGCCGCACCTGATGAGTGGTAACCACCGGGACCCATGCTGGAAGGGGGGGGGTTGCTGGTGGGTTCCCCACTCCTGAGCTGCAATGATTGCCAGCTGCTGGTGCCCTCTTTTCCACCATCTAGACTGGAGAAGGGCCCCAAAACTACTCTACAGCTGATTTCCAGTTGCTGTCCTGAAAGTGCCTCTCCCACCACCCCCAGTTATTCTGGAGTTTCATCCTTGACATTTGCCTAGGGCCTAGAGTTGCCAGATAGTGCTTGGCAACTGGTGAGAAGGCTATGGGTGGACATATGGGGGGGTCATGACTAGAGATGGGCACAGAACAAAAAATGAACCAGGAGGTTCGTGGTTCGTGGATTTCGTGGAACCATGAACCACGGAACTAGACCAGTTATGAACCAGTTCGTGGTTCGTGTGGTTTAAATGCCCCTTTCCAGACTTAACAGTGGCAGGGAAAGGGGCATTTAACAGTTTAAAGGGCCCCCCTCTCTGCCTGCCAGCTGATAGTTTAAAGGGCTAACAAACCAAAAAAATTTCGGGAAAGAATGGCACTGAATAAAAATCAAACACTTCTCAGTATATCATTAGGTATGAAAATAGTTTAACCCTTGATGTTTAGGTATGAAAATAGTTTAACCCTTGATTCAAAATCAAACATAGAACTACAATTCTAATACAGCCAAGTATGTATGTACAATTCAACACAACCAAATTTCCAAAACACCGTATAAATGGATAAGCAATCCCAGCGTCCAAGGAACAGATTTTCTAGTGTTCCGCGAACTGGCTGAGATGCTAGCTGGGGTTAACAAAAGTCCCTCCTGTTTTTTGGGATGAGAATTATATATGATTGTATAAACAGGATTTTGTGTACTGCATGTAATTGGTTCTATGAGAGATGTTACTTTAAACCCTGGCTGTAATTAAGGGAGCAACAATGTAAGACTGTCTCTTTAAATTTTGTTCAACTGCTATGTATTTAGGCAGCGTTGGGTGGGGGTAATACACCGACCGTATTGGTAGTGCGCTGGAGTGGATGCACGTGAGATTCATTCAATTGATTGTCTTGGTAAGCTGTTCATTACATTATTTGCTACATTTTGTAATTCAAGGATTTTTGCGCAATGAAGACTGTGGTCACTGGTTTGTTGAAATATTTTTATTTTTAGAAAATTGTGAAAAGGGATTGTATGGTGGTCTTCTAATCGGCCCCTGAGGAAGTGGATTGTACACGAAACTAGCCGACTCTGCTGGCTGCTTGTAGGGCGGAGGGACCCCTTCGGAGGATCCTTTTCATCACCAGCATTCCACTTACCTGTATACAACATAAAGAAATATCTACATTAACCGGGCGACACAGATTGGTTTTTCCCGCTACAATAGAGACTCTTCATAGGAGGGACTTGTGTTCACCCCAGCTAGCATCTCAGCCAATTCACGGGACACTAGAAAATCTGTTCCTTGGACGCTGGGATTGCTTATCCATTTATACAGTGGTTGTTGTGGGTTTTCCGGGCTGTATTGCCGTGGTCTCAAGACCACGGCAATACAGCCCGGAAAACCCACAACAACCATCGTTCTCCGGCCGTGAAAGCCTTCGACAATACATTTATACAGTGTTTTGGAAATTTGGTTGTGTTGAATTGTACATATATACTTGGCTGTATTAGAATTGTAGTTCTATGTTTGATTTTGAATCAAGGGTTAAAATATTTTCATACTTAAAAATCAAGGGTTAAACTATTTTCATACCTAAAGATATACTGAGAAGTGTTTGATTATTATTCAGTGCCATTCTTTCCCGATAATTTTTTGGTTTGTTAGCTTGTCAGTTCGGGAAAGCCTCCTACTGTGGTTCTGATAGTTTAAAGGGACCTGCTGGTGGCAGAGTCCTTTAAACTGCCCAAGCCCCCCACCGCCTATACCCCTACCCTCAGCCCCAGCCCCACACTTACCTTCCCCTGCGGCGCGGCGTCCTTCCTCTCCTCCTGGGAGGGACGGGAAAGCCATTTATGGCCTCTTCCAGCAGGGAGGCCGTTTTTGGCCTCCTCCGCTGCCCTGTGGGCCCCCAGGGGAGCAGAGGAGGCCAAAAACAACCTTCCCACCCCTCCTGGGAGGAGAGGAAGGATGCCATGCCGCAGGGGAAGATAAGTGTGAGGCTGGAGCTGGGGGGTGGAAGGTAGGGGGCTGGGATTTGGGCAGTTTAAAGGAACCTGCCATGATAGGAAGGAAATGGCCATTTAAACTGGCCTTGTAAATACAACCGAATGAACCAGTATACAGTTCGTGGAAGTTCCGTGAAAAGGAGCTTCCATGAGCCTTGGTTCGCAAATCCCGAACCAGCCTGGTTCGTGGGGTTTTTTGGGTCATATTAAGGTTCATGCCCATCTCTCGTCATGACAGCAGCTGCAGGGTCAGGTCAGTTCTGGTTAAAAAAGATGACATCCAGTGATTCCAGAGCTCATCTGAACAGGGTCTCCTGCAGGTGCCAGGCTGCACATGGGTGAAGTCAACAGTCGCCCGTACATGGGCTTTCTCTGTGGTGGTCCCTACCCTGTGCAAGAGCCTGCCAGAGGCAGTCAGAAGAGTCCCCACTCTCCCGGCTTTCCACAAACAATGCAAAACCAAATTATTCAAAAAGGCTTTTTACTCAAGTAGGAGGGCGGCATTGTAGGGGAGGGGGTGTCAGATGCTTCGCTAATGAGTTAGGGACCATAGACTTCATCACTATATTGCCTTACATATTATTTGTTACTTTAAATATGTACTCCTATGTACCATCTGTGCTCCATGTTGTATAATGTCAGTCCTAGAATTGATTATGTTCTGTTTCAGTATTTTTTCTACTCTGTATTGGATTCTTGCTAATACTATGTCTTTTAAACTTGTGTCTGTTTACCCTATTGCATTGTTTGTGGAAATGTCCTTGATACTGTATTGAAATGTACTTGACACTGATTGTACTAATCTCATGCTGTGTAATCCGCCTTGAGTCTCAGTGAGAAAGGCAGACTATAAATGACATAAATAAATAAATATGTCACTTCCAGTTCTTTACCACACAATACTACGTTATTTTTTCCCTTGCTGCCATTCTAAATGGCAGTGTCCAACAGGAGCAGGGGTAGGGGTTTCCCTACCCTCACCAGGGGACTCGGACCCCTGCCAGGGCTCCAGAATTACTACTACTACTACTACTACTACTACTACTACTACTAATAGTGCTTATATACTGCTCTTCTAGATATATTTGTGCCTCACCCAGAGCAGTGAACAAGATAGTGTTATTATTATCTTCACAATACACCAGAGGAACAGGGGCTGAGAGGGACGGCTTACCCAAGGCCACCTGCAGAGCTCATGGCAGTTGTGGGAGAAACCAGCAGAGTGCTGATGCACAGCCCAACCACTTACCCAAGGCCGCCTGCAGAGCTCATGGCAGTATTGGGATTCGAACCAGCAGAGTGCTGATTTGCAGCCCAACCACTTACCCAAGGCCACCTGCAGAGCTCATGGCAGTAGTGGGATTTGAACCAGCGGAGTGCTGATTCGCAACCAAACCACTTAACCACTGAAGACTGCCCCAGACCTCAAATCATGACTTGTTCTAGATGGTATCCAGGACGACCCTTCTTTATCGTTCTGCTCTTCTTGCTGTAGCTGCAGAAGATGATGCATACACTTGGGTATAGAAGGATCTGTGACATTTTTGCCTGCTTCCATAAGAAATTTCAATGAGTTTTTCAGAATGCGTGTGATTCTTAAGGAGATAAAAAAAAAACCCTGGGAGCCTGGTCTTTTCTGGAGATTTTAATTTGCCCTTTGTAGGCCTAAATCTACATTGCTTCTTTGGCATGTATGGATTCTTCATAAGGGGATTGTACAAATACAATTGGGGGGGGGGGGGGGGAGGCATAGAAACAAATAGGGTAATTTAATGCAAGTGCATTGAGCATGCTGAGGGCAAATGGGGTTGCCCTACTGTTCCATCCATAAAAGGGAAGTGTTTCAGAGTCCTTCATCCCTACCCTTTTACTTTCTCCGAACTGCTTGCCACATACCTGTTGTATTGCACAGGGGGGTGTGCATTCCAGCAGGAGGCAGCAAGGGGAAAAACTATTCCAAATTGCTGCTTTTATGTTAAAATGCATGTTCTGGCAAAGAAGCTAAATGCTATGGAACACAGGAAGCATATAAGAATACAGCGCCCTGTAATTTACTCCCCAGTAGGTCGTGTTTCCTTAAAGCTTTAAGAGCCAGTTCACACTGTTATTAAATAAAAAGTTTAAAAAGGGAGGGAGGGAGTTTCCATGGCAACTGCCAGGCTATAGGATGCTGATATTTTTGGCTGAGATATTAGCAAAGATCATGTTAAAAAAAAAAAAAAACAACAATAATAAGACTGCAGGAAAAAATACCTTATATAAACCAATGCAATATTATTACTTTTTCTTTACAGTGAAATATGTCTGATCTTGATAGGGTGATAAGAATTGCTATATTGTGTTATATTTGAACGTTCTGTTCATTCCAACACCTTGCCCTCATGGTGCTATATTGACTAGTTGCTTTGATGCCATCTTTGATTTGTTCATGCAATCAAGGAATGAGAATGAGAAGTACAAGAAAATCGAAAGGGAGAGAAAGAGCCCCTACACCATTAGGGGGTTCGGCAAAATATTTCTTTCCTGACTATGGTAAGCCAAGGCACAAGCACTGGGTTAGTAAGGGTAGATGGCAGTTAATGAGGGTGGAAGCCATTCTGAAGTTGGCCATTTCTCCAGAGGATCTGATCTCTGTAGTCTGGAAAGCAACTGCAATTCCAGGAAAACACCCTGAAGATGGTAACCCTACACTATTCCCTCCCACTACCCGCTCATGGAGGAAGACCTGGCCCACGTGAGTTGCATGTCATGCAGCTTGCCTGCAGCATCAATGAGTGAATCACTCGAGAGCTGCTGTAGCATCGTGGTTAAGTGGCTGGGCTCTGAATCAATACTCTGCTGGTTAGAATCCCACGACTGCCATGAGCTCAGCAGGCGGCCTTGTTAAGTGGTTGGGCTGTGAATCAGCACTCTGCTCTTTCGAATCCCACGACTGCCATGAGCTCAGCAGGCGGCCTTGGTAAGTGGTTGGGCTGTGAATCAGCACTCTGCTGATTTGAATCCCATTCCTACAATGACTTCATCAGGTGGCCTTGGGTAAGTGATTGGGCTGTGAATCAGCACTCTGCTCTTTCGAATCCCACGACTACCATGAGCTCAGCAGATGGCCTTGGGTAAATGGTTGGGCTGCAAAGAAGCAGTTAGCTACTTCAACTCCCACTAATGCCATGAGCTCAGCAGGTGGCCTTGAGTAAGCCGCTCCTCTCAACCCCAGCTCCCCAGCTGTATTGTGGGGATAATAATAACACTAACTTGGTCCACCACTCTGAGTGGGGCACTATCTGTCCAGAAGGGCAGTATATAAACACACTGTTGTTATTGTTTTTATAGTGGTCGATTTGCTTGGGCAAGTCACAAGAGGGGCTGTGGCTCAGCGGTAGAGCATCTGTCTGGTATGCAGAAGGTCCCAGGTTCAGTCCCAGCAACTTCAGTTAGAGGGATCAGGTAATAAGCGATGTGAAAGACCTTTACCTAAGACCCTGGAGAGCTAATCTAGTCTGAGTAGATAATACTGATCTTGATGGACCAAAAGGTCTGATTCAGTATAAGGAAGCTTCATGTGTTCAGTGCTGTAGCTGATTGCCACTTATGGTTGCCAACTATAGGTAGGGAAATTCCTGGATATTTCAGGGTGGACCCTGGGGAAGGCAGAAGGGACCTCAGCATGAGGTGATGCCAAAGAGTTCACCTTCTAAAGCAGCCATTTTCTCCAGGGGAGCTGATCTCTGTAGTTTGGAGATCAGTTGCAACACCAGGAGATCTCCAGGCCCCACCTGGTGGTTGGCTAACCCTAGTGCCACAGCATGAGTCACCTAACCTGCATACTTCCTCCATGTGCAGGCTGAGAGCCAAACTAAAAGTGACGTCTTACACAGGTTGGACACTAGTCGGCTTCCCTCAAGTTTTGATGGGAAATGTAGGCATCCTGGTCTTGCAGCTGTAATGGAGAGCCAAGCTGTAAAACCAGGGCGCCTACATTTCCCATCAAAACTTGAGGGAAGCCGACTAGTGTCCAACCTGTGTAAGACGTCACTTTTAGTTTGGCTCTTAGAGCCAAGGAGCTGGCGATAACGTGGAAGTGGGAGCTGGGCTAGCATCCCCTCGCCCACATTCTTCTCCCAGCGCATGCAGGGGTTGTGTCATGTGTTCAAGGATAGCATCACATGTCCAGGCTGTGAACCGTAAATAAGTAAAATTTTGATTCATGGATCAATGAATGATGAGGGTCTACTGTATCGGAATGCACAATGGCCGTTTCCACATGGCTTACCTTATTCTGCAAAATAGCAAAATCTCGTGCAAAATCTCACGAGAAGACGCTGTTATCGCATCTTCTCACATGATAACAGCATCTTCTTGCGTGATAACAGCGTCTTCTCGTGCGATTTTGCACAAGATTTCACTATTTTGCAGAATAAGGTAAGCCATGTGGAAACAGCCAATCAGTTCTGAATTTTTAAATGAAGTACCTTTCTTTTCTTTTAGTGTAGGAGCATCTTCTTTGAACGTATTCTCCAGTTCAGTCCCCAAGTCTGTGTGTTATGTGCCATCAAGTCGCCTCCAACCTACGGAGACCCTATGAATGAAACACTTCCAAAATGTCCTATCATTAACAGACTTGCTCAGATCCTGCAAACAGGAGGACGTGGCTTCTTTTATTGAGTCCAGCCATCTCGTTTTAGGTCTGTCTCTTTTCCTACTGCCTTCCACTTTTCCTAGCATTATTAAGTCCCCAAGACATCCCGTTAAAGGAGGATTGGTTAGTAGGTGATGTCAAAGACCCTGACACCCTGGATGAAGAGCTGCTGCTGCTGACCAGAGATGACAATATTAACCCTGATAAACCAAGAGTCTGACTCAGTATAAGGCATCTTCATATTTTTTTCCCTTTAATATTAATAAGTGACCGGTGCAGAATAAGTGTTAATTGGGAATGGGGGGCCTGAAGCCACAGCTGACTTAGGATGTAGTTGTCGGCAATGAGTATTCATTTCTTGTAATGCATGAATGTCAAAAGAATAATTTGCGGAGAATATGAGGTTGGGTAAATGAGATTCAGGGTGGCGCAATGTGAAAATAAGATCAGGGTGCACTGATCCAAAAATTGCATCGGAAGCTCGAGAAAAATGTAAATAAGTTAGCAGGCAATGCTGCCGAAGGTTGAGTGAGGAGAAGGGGAACTGCTGGGAGGCCCGCTGTTCTTAATTATTAATAGAGCTAAACCCACTCAACCTGAAATATTATTGGGAAAAGCTGAAGACCACTCATGGCAGAAGGTCAGAGCAAAGCTCCAAAGTCCTGTGCATATTATCTGACTTCTGGAGTTAATCAAATGCAGAGGAGGACCAAGGTTTTGCTCACTGATCCATTCCCTTGCTCTTGGGATCTTTTGTCATCTGTGGTACAAATTACTTCTACAGTTGTCTGCAACCCAATAAAAACACAGCAATCCGGAATGGGTCCAGTGGACAGGTTCCTCCTCCTAAGGATCTACCTGGCAACTAGCAAGAGGTTTGAGGGGTTGGAGCCTGGAGAGGGTGTGTGACATTAGTAATGACGCCGACATCACTATATCACTTCTGAGTACAACCCAATAATGACAATGGGTAGCTCTAGGAATTGCTGGAAACTCTATGGCAAAACCCATAAATTTTTCCAAAGACTTTCTGTGATTCCTAGACTGCCCATTCTGGGTTGAATGGTGAACTGGCACGAAAAACCAGAAGCATTTTTTATTTTTCTTCCTCTGACACTCAGAGCAGTGGTAAGTAACTGCAGTGATTGGTGGGAGGGCTCCCACCATGGTAGGAGGCCTGGTAACGCTCCTCCTTTTCTATGTATTGATCACTGCTGTATTTAAGGAATCGCTATAAAGCTCAAATGTTCAGAACATACAGGTTACAGTCCCTGTTAATTCACTGTGCATGGAGCATGTTGTTGTATGCTGAACATAGATTAAATACCATTGCCATTAGATCCAGAGGAGTTAGCCGTGTTAATCTGTAGTTGCAAAATAGTAGATGCATCTGACAAAGAGAGCTGTGGTTCTTGAAAGCTTATGCTACGTCACAGTTAGGGCTATCAGCTTCTAAGTGGGGACTGAAGATTCCCTGGGAGTTACAACTAAACTGCAGACAACAGAGAGATCAGTTCTCCTGGAGAAAATGTTGCTTTGGAGGGTGACCTCTGTAGCGTTTTACCTTGATGAGGTCCCTCCTCTTCCCAAACCCTGCTTTCCTCTGGCTCCATCCCCCCTTTCCCCCTCCCAATCTCCAGGAATTTCTGGATTTCTCAACTGTAGCCGCTGTAAATACCTCCTTTAAAAGATTACTGTCAGAGTCCCTGCCTTGATCAGTGACTATTCTTTCTGGCATTCAAAAAAGAGAAAAATATTTCTTCCATAAAATTTGTGGAACTGTTCTGGCTTTCTGGTTCTTTGTGGTATACACCGGAGCTTATCAAGTAAAATGATCAGATACAAAGTATGTTCCCTACATTCTACTTCAAGTGAGAAGTCCATACACATTAATTCTGAAGGTTTGCTGGTGGAAATTGTTTCTAAATATGCACTCCTCAACTCAAGATCATCACCTCACCTGGCCCTGTGGCTTGGCACATGGTTGGGTAAGACAGAGGAGGGATGGGGTGGGGTCCCGCAGGTTGGGGGTGGGGCCTTTACCTCAGGCTGTTTCCCCTCCCCCATTTGCCCTGACCAGAAGACACATCCTACGATTTCACCTCTGAGATTTGCAATCAGTAGCCATCTGCAAACAGCCTCTTCTCAATCTACCCATTCCCAGTCCATCTTTAATGTATGGGATAACCAGGGCTTTTTTTTCTCGGAAAAGAGGTGGTGGAACTCAGTGGGTTGCCCTAGGAGAAAATGGTCACATGGCTGGTGGCCCCGCCCCCTGATCTCCAGACAGAGGGGAGTTTAGAATGCCCTCCATGCCGTGGCGCAGACGGCAATCTCAACTCCCCTCTGTTTGGAGATCAGGGGGCGGGGCCAACAACCATGTGACCATTTTCAAGAGGTTCCGGAACTCCGTTCCACCGCGTTCCAGCTGGAAAAAAGCCCTGGGGATAACAATACAGGAAGGGCTGTAGGGATTTTGGAAAGATGGTGTCTTTCAAACATGCTAAAAAGTTATCTTAAGGCAAAGAATGATTGTGAACAGAGTTATAACTGTAAGAAAGAAAAGCATAAGGGGTCAGTTGTACCCTAATCTTTGTAAGTCGTGTACTGTGAACATATACGCTTGAAAATGTTGCCAGAAGGGGTTGTTTTAAAGCTCTTACAAGAGACAGCGGCGTGTTTAACCTGAAGCTCTTAATGCAGGCTTCAATGATCACATTCGCTCGCTTTCTGCCAGCAGAAAATCCTTGGTATGGTACGAAGGAGGGTAGGGACATGGAAATAAGCATATTACTATGTAGGTCAACTATTAATTGGTTTCAAAGGGCTTTATTCCAAGGGGGGGAAGAGAGAAAGAGAACGAAACCATCCCTTTCAGACTCAAAGAAGACATTTGCAGTCTAAATTGGGCCATACATGGGTTGCTTTGTTATTACACAAGCTGGGATGAGTAAGCAAGCCCATTAACGTGAGAGGAGACACATTCAGGCTTTCTGTTGTAGGCTGCCTTGGCTTTTATAAAGAAAATTGAGATGAGAAAAAAAAATCTGCAGCCACAGGTGAGCGATAAAACAGCCGTATGGGGGAAGGATTCATTGAGAGAGACTCATAATCACTAGTTGTCTTTTTGCGTCTGTCACTGTGAGCGGCTCCAGCCGCTCTTTCAGTTTTGTGAGCCATCATCGAGGAAATTCACAGTGTCTGAAGGCTGCATTTAAGCCTTTGTGAGGAGGTTCTAGGACTTTACAGGCCAACCAGAAAGGCTACCTTTCCGGGGGGGGGGGGGGGGCTGCAGTCATCCACATAGCAAACCACCAAAATGGCTTCCTTCAAGGCAGCCCGACTGCAGCCTGCAACTGGAAGGCGCCTCAGCCTTCTCAAAGATGGCCGCCTCGGCACTGTGGCCTGGTGAGGAAGTGGGGTTCACAACCTCCAAGTGGGGCCTGGAAATCTCCCAGAATTACAATTCATCTCCAGACTACAGAGATCAGTAGCCCCGGAGAAAGTGGCTGCCTTGGAGAGTGGACTCTATGGTATTAAACCCCCTGAGATCCCTTCCCTCCCCAAACCCCACCCTGCTCAGGCTTTGCCGCTAAATCTCCAGGAATTTCCCAAACCAGAACTGGCAAACCTAGTCAAGGACCTTATCTACAGTGAGCTTCTCTGAAACTTCAGCAGATAATTGTCAAACCAACACAGCCGTAATACTCATCTCAGAGGATTATGGGCTATTAAACATTGGCAACATCCTGGAGATCTCCTGGAATTACAACTAATCTTCATGCTACAAAAATCAGTTCCCCAGGAGAAAATGGCTGCATTGGAGGGTGGACTTTATGGCATTATACCTGGCTGAGGTCCCTCCCCTCCCCAACCCAGCCCAGGCTCTACCTCCAAATCTCTAGGAATTTCCCAAACCACAGAAATATATATGGAAATAGATACAAACACATAGTGGTGGTGAACTCTCTCTTTCGCACTACTGAAATACATGAAGCAGAGTATCAAATGACCCATTCGGGAAAGATCTGTGATCAAATCTCCCAATATTGACTTTAATGTTGAAAAATGAAACAGCTGCAGAGAGGCCTTCTTTTCTGTTTTCCATTTCTTTCTTCTTCTTTGGAAACCTGGCTGATACTTAGGACTGTCATCCTGCAAGGCATTTCTCTTTTCTGGAAGACAGACACCACCTTCCAGTTTGGTGTAGTGTTAAGAGCGGCAGGACTCTAATCTGGAGAACCGTGTTTGATTCCCTACTCCTTCACTTGAAGCCAGCTGGATGACCTTGGGTCAGTCACAGCTCTCTCAGAGCTCTCTCAGCCCCACCCACTTCACAGGGTGATTGTTGTGGGGATAATAATAACACACTTTGTGAACTGCTCTGAGTGTGGCATTAAGTTATCCTGAAGGGCGGTATATAAATCGAATATTGTCATTAATGTTATCCCACAACTTTACAAATAAGAGTGTGTCATCTATAGTTAATCCGTTACTACATCCACAAGAGAGGCAAGTTAGAAAGAAGGCCAAAATAATGAGTTTTTTGAAATGGAAGACATTCGTATTTATGAATACCTTCCCATCACAGGCTCTGAAGTGGCAATTTCGTTTTTTCTGAAATTCCCCTTTTTAGACAAAGACATTAGTTCCTCTTTTTCCCTCGTTTAAAAGAGAGATTTCTCTTTCATTTCTCTTTTTCTTTTCTCTTTGAAGAAAAATTAATGCACCCTTTTGTAGCTTCAGCCCTCACAGCTTTTTTATGTTACACACCTCAGGATCGTGCTCTGGCAGGAGTACAGGAAGGTGTGGGAAGACAGTGCCTGCTTCTGAGCACGCACAGAGTGAAATTTTGAAATATTGCAAAACTTCCCTTCCTGCCTCTCCCCTATTCTAATTTCTCTTTGATCCAAACGGAAACTGACTCTAAATTCCAAAAAAGCAGGAAAGGAACAGATCGGATTTCAGGGAGACATTGGGTAAAGAGGAATTAAGAGAATTTTTTTAAACAAACTTAGTTCTAATGCTATCTAGGACAGTTGTCTTTAGCCTGTGGGCTGGGATCCTCAAATGGGCTAAGCAGGCTTACTAGCCATGTTACTGAACCCTAAAAAAGCCACCAACTTTTCTTGCCATTGGGAAAAGACCAGCCACCAAGGATGCAAGAGAAAAAATTGTAGCTTATTAAAGTTATGGTAGAAAGAAAACAACCCCCCTTTATTCAACACAATCTCATGCAAAAGTCAATGGGCAGTGAGGGAAAACTCATAGAACAGCATTTCCTAGAAAGTCCCTACTATTTTAGATGCTGGGTGGAATGCAAACCTACTTTTAATATGTCCTTTCAGATGTTTCTCGTTTTGCCTGGTGAGATTCGCCATTCTATATCAAAATGTTAATGTTACCTTATAAATATTCATTTGGTATACATTTTGCTGTGAGCACAGAGCTTCATTATTTTCAGTTTTAAAAACTAGCTGTCTTTTTCATTGGGACAAAACAAAAATTCACAAAACCACTTCCAGAATACCCCTTTTTAGATATGAATACAAAGGGTTTGAGAGGCACCAGTGATAATGGATTTCATGTTGAAATGTGTTACTTCGAGACATGCTGTCGGGTAGTGTAAGGAAATTAAAGATCTTTGGTAGCAAGAGTAATTTGTTACTGGTATAGGATTGCCAAGTTCCCTGACCTAACCTGCAGCTTCTCTTTGCACATCCTGACTAGAGATGGGCACGAACAGCAATATGAACAAATAAAAACCATGAACCAAACAAGCTGTTCATGAGGCCCCATTCTAAATGAACAGGTGGTCGTTGCAAGCCTCGTCCGTTGTTGTTCATTGCTGTTCGTCAAGCCAGACAGTCTGGCACCTGCAATCAATTCCCTTGGCAACTTAGGCAGGGATTGTCTGAACTCTGAACTCCTGCTGTTGCCCTGGAAACCCCAATCTAAGCCCAATTTAGTTTGATAGGCAGGTCTTCCTTCCAAGTGTGGACTGGAGCTCCAAATTTGTTACAAGGGAGCAAAGAGCAGGGGGTAGGGAGGCTCCCAGCTCTGACTTTGCAGACAGTGGAGCGGGAGAGAGACAGTTGCTGTTGGCATTTTGATAGAGAGAGCATATTGGAGCTTGAATTTTATGTGTGGTGGGATAGGGACCTATCCCTTCCAGGGCTACTGCCAAGCTCTGGGCCAAGCTATTATTTATTATTGGTCCCTTTCCTGCTGCCTGCTCAGGTCAGGTTTCTGGGAGTGGTGCAGTAGGGATCTTGACTTGAATGATGGCTGGAGGAGAGCCTGCTGATCCCCATGAACAGCCAACCATGAACATGTTCATGAACAGGGCCATGTTCGTGGTTGTTCGTGAGTCCCTGTTCGTTGATGGCAACGAACAACGAACATCATGTTAGGTTTTTTTCTGTTCGTGCCCATCTCTAATCCTGACCCGACCCATGCCAGATATAATGCCTAGTTTGGATCTAATCCTACTGTTTTAATTCTTCACATTCTGGCATCACCAGTTCAGGACACTTATCTGCAAGACCGGCAATGCAATTTGCATAATGCAGATGACATAGTTGTAAGTGGCACACCCACCTTTGTCAACAATAAGCTTAATTGTGCATCAAGTTGGCCTTTCAGGAGCCCATTTAAAAGACATTATATTGCAGAGGTGACCAAAGGCAGTCGGCAAATTATTGCTTTTGATCATTGGCCTGTCACGTTCCAGCATCCTTTCTAACAAGCTGATGATCAAACATCTGCTGCTGCCTGCGTTTGGTTGTTGCAGCAATGTAATCATGGAGTGATTAAAGACATCCGTACAAATAATGTCAACACGCAGAATAATTCTGGGATTAAAGTAGCCTTTGGTGTAAGAGAAGAGTGACTTCACTCGCAAATTAATCAGTGTCCCAACAATGTGGGCCTTATCAATTAAGCCTGGGATTAATTTCTGCACCATGAAAGCAATAAACACAGCACTCTCCAATATTATTCCTGCTCGCAAATTAAGTGCCAGGCACCCACGCTAGACTTTGTTTGTTCAGCTGCACTTTGTGTCTTGGCACATATCCAGTAGGTGAGGCATTCCCAAATCCTTGCTATATGCACACCTCCTAAATGTTTGTCTGGCAAAATCATTAAAAGTGGATAGTCTATGGATAGCAAGGAAATGGCAGCCCTGCTTCCTATAACCATTGGGTCGATCTGACCATCCTACAACTTAAGTGGCTCTTCATCCAACAGAAAACTCTTTAGCTATGGTAACATCTAGACTTGACTACAGTAATGTACCATACATAGGTCTCCCATCTAAGTTAACTAGGAGACTCCAATTGCTCCAAAACACTGCCGCTTGACTGTTATCAGAGTGAGCAGGAGCTTGAACATCACTCCCATCCTGCAGTCAGTCCATTGGTTACCTATCAGTTACCATGCTCAGTTCAAGGTATTGGTTATCACTTACAAAGCTCTTTGTGGCCTTGGTCCACATACCTATGGGACTGTCTCTCTCAGGCAGTTTCGCTCATCTGAACAGGCTCTCCTGCAGGTGCCACCCTACACATGGGCAAAATCAACAGCAGCCCTTACACAGGCTTTCTCTGTGATGGCCCCTACCCTGTGGAACGGCCTGCCTGAAGAGGTCAGGAGAGCGCCCACTCTCCTGGCTTTCCACAAATGTTGCAAAACTGAATTATTCAAAAAGGCTTTTTGGTATTGTAGGGTGGTATTGTAGGGAGTGGGTCTCAGATGTTTTGCTAGTGAGTTAGGGACCATAGACTTCACCAATATGTTGCCTTACATACTATCTGTTGCTTTAAATATGTCCTCCTATGAGCTACCTGTGCTTCATGTTGTCTAATGTCAGTCCTAGAATTGACTATGTTCTGTTTCATCATTTCTTCAGCTCTGTATTGGATTCTTGCTAAAGCTATGTCTTTGTAAACTTGTGTTTATTTACTCTATGGCATTGTTCATGGAAATGTCCTTGATATTGACTGTACTAATCTCACACCGTGTAATCCGTCTTGAGTCTCATTGAGAAAGATGGACTATAAAACAATAACGATAATGATAACGATAACAATAGGTAGGAGGAAGACCTCAAACTTTGCTCAGCTGGGTGGAAGGACAGTGGTAGGATCCACCTCTGTGTTTTTTGCCTCTGGCCTTAGTGTTTGCTTTACTTGACTTTGCCCATGGCCTGACTACAACTTTGCCGCTTGCTTCCGCCCCACTGTTCCAGCTTTCAGGTGGGGCTGGTTTAGTATGACCCAATATCAGCTAAGAGTCCAGTAGCACCTTTAAGACCAACCAACTGTATTGCAGCATAAACTTTCGAGAACCACAGCTCTCTTCGTCAGATGCATCTGACAAGAAGAGCTGTGGTTCTTGAAAGCTTATGCTACAATATAATCGGTTAAAGATGCTACTGGACTCTTTACTATTTTGCAACTACAGACTAGCATGGCTAACTCCTCTGGCTCTATGGCCTATATCAGCTGACCTTGACAGAGTGTGATTTGAACATCATCCTTAACAGCAATAAACTGGAGCTCTGCAATTACGCAGTTGAGCTCTCAAGCTGTTCCTATTGATTTTTAGAGTTTCCAACCTCCAGGTGATGTCTGGTGCTCTCCCCTAATTACAACTGATCTCCAAACATCAGATCTCAGTTCACTGGAGAAAATGGTTGCTTTGGAGGGTGGACTCTATGGCAGTATACCCTGACAAGGTCCTTCTCCTCCTCAAATCCTGCTCTCCAACCCTAAATCTCCAGGAATTTCCCAACATGGAGTTGGCAACCCTATAAAACAGTTTCAGTGGTGGGGTCTTTCCAAGCCCTTTCTGGGTGGATTATGCTTCTTGTCTAAACAACGCCCCCCTCAACGTGTCTCCTTGCCCAAAATCTATTGGCAAAGTCCTCCTTCGACCATTTAATGCAGTCCGAAGCGTGACTGACACATCGTTCCTGGCACTGCACTGTGCAAGTGAAAAATTCATTTTCCGAACCAGGCTACAAGGTAATTATAATTTCCAGGAACCCTATTTATGTTAATCTTTTTTTTCCCTTTTGCCCAATCTGCAGGAAACAGGCGGAAGCAATGCGGTTCGCAGATATATATCACTAGCTAACTTCATTGTAGGCAGCAGCTCATAGCCCATTTGCTTTACAATGACCAGCCATAATCGCTTCCCCGGTGCTATTTTTCAAGCCAGTAATGTACCAGCGCATTCTCCTTCCTGATTTGTGGGTGCTTTGATTTGTTAGGGAGATAATTAATTATTGCTTCCTAAACTGGCTTTAATCGTGGTCATTTAACATTGCCAGGAGCATTTAAAACAGTCAGATATGATGCCTTTGCATGCAGAGTAAAGGACATTAAACGGGGAGATGGACCTTGAGGGTTGGTTTTGCATTCTCAGTCTTTGAAGTTTCCAGGGAGATCTTTTTAAGATCTTCCCACAACGCCGCATGAATTCAGAATTAAGGCTGAACTGAATATTCCCTAATTCTTCTTTGAAAGTAACATGCTTTTTGCAACCAAATTACGGGCATGGGGGAATTAGAATAAAAATATTTCTCATTTTTAATGGTGTAGGTGTTCAGTTCCATTCCCACTGCTTCGGGACACCGTTTTCTTCTCTTTTGCTCTCACTGTCCTGAACCTCTTTTGCCCACCTGATGATTTAATCCAGTGTGTTGGGGCTGAAGACTGTGAGAACAAAAAGGGAAACGGTGTTGGACTACAATCTGAGCAACTCAAGGTCAAATCCCTGTTCTGCCATGGAAGCTTGCTGGGTGACTCTGGGCCCGGCACAGACTCACAGCCTACCTCACAAAGTTGTTGTGAGGATAAATAGAGAATTCTGTAAGCCACTTCAGTTCCTCATTGAGGAGAAAAGTAGGCTACAAATGTAGATGGACAGACAGACAGACAGACAGACAGACAGACAGACAGACAGACAGACAGACAGACAGACAGACAGACAGACAGACAGACAGATGGATAGATGGATACAGGCTGGGGACAGACGATCAGAAATGAAGTGGCTGATACGGTGTTGCCCATCTCCTCCTTCAGACCCAGACAGAGAGATAGTATTTATAAGAAATGTTGATTACTTGCCTCCCTGATTGGCTGTACTGTGAATTACTGACTGGAGTCAACCAAGTTTGGATGCTATTTGTTTGGGGAATAGATAGATAGATAGATAGATAGATAGATAGATAGATAGATAGATAGATAGATAGATAGATAGATAGATAGATAGATAGATAGATAGATAGATAGATAGATAGATAGATAGATAGATAGATAGATAGATAGATAGATAGATAGATAGATAGATAGATAGATAGATAGACATGTGTAGCTCTGGAGGTCTCATTTCAAAAAGGATGCGGACAATACGGAGGAGAGCAACCAGGATGATCGGGGCCTGGAGCCCAAGCCCCATGACGAAAGACTGAGGGACTTGGGAATGTTCAGTTTGGAGAAAAGGAGGTTGAGAGGAGACATGATTGCCCCCTTTAAGTATTTAGAAAGCTGTCACTTAGAGGATGAAAGGGAGCAATGGAGGATAGCACTTGAAGCAATGGGTTTAAACTATAGGAGGGAAGGTATCAATTGGAAGTTAGGGAAAATGTGATCATGCCAAGAGTAATCCAGCAGTGAAATTGGCTGCCTAGGGATGTGGTGGGTTCCCCCTCATTGGCCGTCTTCAAGGAGTGGCTGAATGAATACTAGTCGGGGATTCTTTAGGTTGTTCCTGCATTGGGCAGAGGGTTGGACTACATGGTCTGTAAGGCCCCTTCCAACTCTATGATTCTATGGATGGATGGATGTAGAAGTTCCTGTGCAGGAGGTATTTGTATACTTTTCTTCCAAGCCCTGAACTGTCTTGACCTGAAATACTGTAGATCTGTCTTATTGTTTTCCCTTGTTCTCTTATGGGAGTAGAATCACCGTCTTAGAGGAGTGGAATCGGGTTAAGAAGGAGGAGGAACATAGGCAGGCTTATGCCCCCAGGCTTATTTCTGAGATCTGAAATAGGGGAAGACCAAGCAGGTCCAGTTCCAGGTTTTGGGGACAGAGAGTACCTGGCCAGAGAGTACCCTGGCCAGAGAGTACCTAGGATCCCCCTCTCCTCCTGTGTCCACCACTGCCCACCTGCCCTCATGAACCTCACCTGCCTGTGTTTCCTTCTGTCACCTGCTCATGAACTCTCCCATCACCTGCACTCATCGCTGCTCACATGTCACCTCTGATGACACCAAGCTACATGGTCTGTAAGACCCCTTCCAACTCTATGATTCTATGATTCAATGGGTAGGTGGGTGGGTGGGTTGGGTGGATGGATGGACGGATGGATGGTTGGATGGATGGATGGATGGATGGATGGATGGATGGATGTGGTTCTAAATTTCTCCTCATCTGTTTCAACCTGGATTTTGGAATATTGGTCAAGTACCAGCTATTTCCTAAAGAAGAACCAATCCATTAGGAACCTCACATTCTTTTTTTTTTATTCCGAATTTTTTACGGACTGTCTCCTCTGCACTTCTGATGTGCACATGTGAACTGATAAAGCTTTGCAAAAAAAAAAGACCAATGTGATCAAAATTCTTGTGTGGTGTGTTATCAATGCACAGGAACAAAAACACTGCACACAAAAGCATTTTTCATGCAGTTGTTATACTGAGTTTGGAGTGGGTGGGTGTGCTTGTAAAGGTGTTATCAATATGCGTATGCTCATCTCATTGTGGGAAAGAAGCAAATAAACGCAACGTACTGAAAGTGTAGGCAAACGGCTCAAGGTGTAATTCTGGGATTTTTTTTTCCTTTTGAAATTCTCACTGAATCCAAATTAAGAAGACGTGGAATGCAGCCTAGAGTGAACTTCAGGAATAAGAATGGAATGGAAACAGAAAGAATTGACTTGTGGTTGAAAGAAAGGATGCAGAGAAGCAAAGCATCCAAACAAGGTAATTTATTTTTTGCAAGGTATGCCAAAGGTTTGTGGTCACACAGATGTGCTTCACACTCATTCAGCCTCCACTGCCAGTATCCAGGCCCTCCACCAATACGCCTGGCATGCATCAAAATTACTGGCATTTTGATAGCCTTTCTAGAATAGGAATGAGGAAATGTTCCCTGGCTGGTTTTGTTTTTCTTCCATTTATGCCTCATTTGGGTTCTCTGTTTTTCACAGCTGGTTTTGTAGATTTGTGTATGCTCACTGTACTGTTCTTTTAGGTGGGTAGCCATGTTGGTCAGTAGTAGAAGAGCAAGATTTGGGTCCAATAGCACCTTTAAACCAACTAGATTTCCAGAGTATGATCTTCTGGGTATCAAAACTCTTTTCATGGCGCTTACAGTATACTTTAGTGATAATATATATCCTAACACATAAAAGGCTAATCATGTTCCCGATGACTCACTTCTTATCTCCACACAAGCACAGTATGTAGGGATAAGAAGAGAGTCGGGGGCAAAATAGATTGCCTCGCGCCACCTCCTTGGGGCCTCCAGAGGCCCGGGAAGACCCAGCATAGCAGCGGGAAGGACTGGTGCTGTGGCCTTCCCACCACCTACCAGTGCTGAGGAGCAACCAGCACTCCACCACTGAGGAGCCCACCGTCCGCTGTCAAGGAGCCTCCTGCTGAGTAGACTGCTGTGGCATGGGGCTACCTGGCCCTCTGCAGCATGCTGTGGTGGCCCAGCCCACTGCAGAGCAGGGTGGCTCGGCCCAACAGCCAACTGCAGTGCAGGGCTGCCCGACTTGCTGTGGTGTGGGGCTGCCCGGACCAACAGCCCACCACCTGGCCCACTGTGAGTTATTTAAAGATGGGTAGCAACATTTGGCCATCACCTGAAGCCTTCTCAGTATGAAAAGAGTTCACCCAAGCCAGCTGCTTATCAGCTGCTATAGCCACAGGGCTTTGGGACGTGGTAGGGTTGTCAACTGATGTTGGCACCCTGGCAGGAGAATTTGGAGGGTGGGGACAAGCAATTGTCTCTTCTGGTGTGAAATCAGACATGATGCCGTCGTGTTTTGGGGTGAATCCTAGAGCGTCATTCTGATGCGATGATGTCACTTCCAGTTTCATAAAAATAGATTAAAATAAATAGTGCACAGATTCATAAGATTAAAAACACCATGTATGAAATACTTTTAAAACTTCAGAACATGCTATACACCATGGTCAATATGTATGTGTAAACACATTGTGATTTGTTGTGATTGGTGTATACCACGTTCTGAGCTTTTAAAAGTATTTCATACATAAAGTTTTTAATCTTATGAATCTGTGCACTGTGCAATAAATTGTTGTATTTATTCTATTTTCTTGTCGCTCATCCTTTTGATTCAGGACTTGATCTCGGGTTGGGTTTGTTTCCCTTTTGTTTTTGTCTGCTTCCAGTTTCATGCCGGAAGTGATATCAAACCTCAGAAAAACACTGAACTGCCCCCATTTTTCCTCCACCACCCTTTCAAGCAGCAGTAAGAAACAGGGTCCGTTTCCACATGTCCTTAAATTGACAGCCCACTCATGGAATGATGGCGGCTTTTCTTCTTCACTCCACACGTCTCCGATTCCAAAGAGGTAGCAGGCTGCTAGGCTTCATTTTTTTTTTCAGTGCCCTTTATGAGAACGCAATCTCCTGCACTTTCCTGCGTCCCTGAAAAGGCACTGAAAAAACAGAAGCCTAACAGCCTGCTACTGCTTTGAAATCGGAGATGTGAGGAGTGAAGAAGAAAAGCTGCCAGTGTTTGCTGAGTGAGCCATTCCTTTAAGGATGTGTGGAAACAGCCAGAGTTGTCCACTGTAGTAGACCTGGGAAGCCTAGGCAAGGAATTCCCTTGGTACTGGCAAGTAGAGATGGGCACGATCCGCATTACGATCGAAAAAAAACCATGATAATGACGATCGCGTGATCGTGACCTGGCGGATCATGATCGTCCACGGCCAACGATCCAGCGGTTGGGAGAGGCCTGGATTGGGGCGATCAGGCTCGGATTGGGGATCCAGACACTCAGGTGCCAGCAATCTATTCCCCTCGCAATGGAGCCAGGGGAATGCCTGAGCTCTGTTTGCCCTCCTTCTGTCACCCTGGAAACCCGAATGGAAGCCCAGCCTTCCTTGATCAGCAGGGCTTCCTTCCAACCATGGAGCAGCAAAGCAGTCACCAGTTGGGAGAAGACACCCAGGGGAGGGAGGGGGAAGGGGGTGTTCTGTAGGCACTCCAATCTCATCCCTGCAAACCCTGATAGGCAGCTCTGATGGCCAAACACAGATGGCCAAACACAAACACAGATGCCGCCAGCATCACCCACCATTCCTGTATCGCTGGGAACAGCGGGGCACCCCTCCGCTTTTGCCTCCACGAGCCACGAGCCATGGATCGGGAACGGGAGATGATTGGTGCGGATCATTAATTCGGGATTATCGCTGGCACCGATCCACTATTAGTTGGATCGTTTATTTTTTTTGGATTGTGCCCATCTCTACTGGCAAGCATCAACTGAACTCCTAGCTACTGTACAGCTCAGGGGGAGGTAGGGTGCACAACCGCCCACACAAGATTAGTGCAAGCAATCAAAGGCAAGCGATAGCCACCTTAGACACAGTGAGTTTGAAGCCTGGATGGGCTTCCTATGGGCTTGCTGTTTAGAATTAACCCCCA
Source organism: Eublepharis macularius (assembly GCF_028583425.1). Taxonomy (NCBI): domain Eukaryota; kingdom Metazoa; phylum Chordata; class Lepidosauria; order Squamata; family Eublepharidae; genus Eublepharis; species Eublepharis macularius. Next base: position 10,736,911 of record NC_072798.1, read on the forward strand.
CAAAAAAGGGTTAGAAAAGGGGTGAAATAGATTTCAGGAAGTTACTGAAGATCAATGTTTTTAATAAATTGAGTTTAATCCATTATTTATTGTCTCATGTGCTCATTCCGCAGCATGTAGCCAATTTATCGGTGCCCAAATACTATTAAAACACACACTCATTTTAAGGACGAAGGTTTGGTGCAAGGAAAATGGTACCAAAATAAAGAATCACAAGTTCACTTCCCACAGGGGAGAAACAAAATCAGAAATGGGATTTGGGTGTTGAAACAGCAGGGCCGAGAAATGCAAAACCATTGCTATTATCATATCCACCCTCTTATACCTATTTCTGAAATTTTAATATGATGTATTCTACCCTGGCATTTTTAGAAATATGAACTCAGTCGAGATTATTTCTATTTAGAACATCCTGTCTCCTGCTCTCAGTGAGCTGACCTCTTTTTCTTATTCAAGTTGGCACCCATCTCTTTACTTTAAAAGGGTGTGGAATTCTTCAGTCATGTCCTAAATCTGTCCATCATCTTGCCCATGTTCGGTGTTTTGGGCAAGAAACCCTGGCTGGGCCAAAGATGAGGATTTGTTTTTTTAAACCCCATGTGTGTTGGAAAGTTGCTCTTCTCTTCTACCTGCAGAGCAAAGGCAAGGACGCGAAGATTAGTTTTGCAATTCATGTCGGATGCCAATTAGATTCAGGAAGGCTCTTTGCTGTCAGATTGCATGACAGAACACGCATCACCCAAACAAACTGTGTTGTCTTATTTAACGGGGCAGGTTATTGTTAGAGCTGGGCCTGTATCATTTCCCAGAAGTGACTAGGCGTTGACAATGCAGGGGGTCAAAAATAAAGATTTCCCGTTTTCCCTGAAGGTGTCTAAGCTAGAACGATCTTTCACTGTGTTAGGGATAAAAGGGTATAAAATATTTATGTACCATCTAAGATTGCCATCCCCTCCCCCTAATTGGGGTGGGGGGAATCTCCTCCCCCACCTGCCTCCACAGCCCTGGTCCCTAGGAAAGGGATGGGGGAATAAGTGTGTGTGTGTGCTCCTATGCTTCTCTGTTACACCAGAAAATGGCGTCATTTTTCAGGGTGACAGAGGAGCCGTGGAGCACACTGAAGCCCAGTTCAGTAAAAATTGCCTGCAAACCGAACTGGGCTTCAGCGTCCCCTGTGGCTCCAGCATCATGCTGGAAAATGACATCATTTTCCAGTGCAACAGAGAAGCACAGGAGCACACATACAGCTGGGCTGCACTCCAGCTCCCGCTTTGGCTCCTTGGGCCCCTGGCAGCCCTAGTACTCTCTGGGATCATGTGGCTAGGGCAGCATTCCTTCCCTCAGAAATCCCTCTGAGGATCCTGAGAGAAAATAGGCCCATGAAGTTATAGGCTAAAAAAGTTTCTAGCGACTAAAGGCTGGCTGTTCCCAATATGCTGCCTTCTTGCAACTGTGGAGATTGGATATTGTGGCTACCAAGGGTACGTATTTACATGTAGGATTGACAGGCTGAGCATGGCACCTGGTGGGAGAATTGGGGGGTGGGGGAATGGTGATGAGGCAGCAGCATAAGCATGATGGCATCAATTCCAGGTGGAAACACTTGAGGGACCACAGTAGCTCTAGGAATTACTAGAAACTCTCTGACAAAATCATATGTTTACCGTATGTTTTACCATAGAGTTCCTGACAATTCCTGAGCTGCTTCCAGGATTTCCCTGGAAGTGACACCATCATTCAAGTGACTCTGCTTGGAACAGCAGTGGGCAACAGGGGCTTGGCAGCCCTACCTACATAGGTATAGTATCTACAGACTTCATGCCAGCTGCCTCCCAAAAAGTTAAAAAGTGAACAGAAGGTGGCATATGTTTCCATTTCAGAGGGCAGGATGGCTTCACCCTGAAGCCCCACCTAACTGAGATACCAGGTAGGAATATTTGGAATTTCTAGGACCCAACTAAAAAATTAGTGGACATCCAAGTCAATTTCAGAGTAGATTGTGGAAATAAACACTTTTAACCTGTTTACTATACCTGTATTCAATTCTTGTTCTTGGTACATGCATAGACTGCATATGCACACCCATTAAATCAGTATACATACATTAGTGTGTGTAATCTGGACCACAATTGGGGAGAGGCTGTGGCTCATTGGTAGAGCATTTGATGTGATGTGAAAGACCTTCTCCTGAGACTTGGAGAGCTGCTCTGCCAGAATGAGTAAACAGTACTAACCTTGATGGACCAATGCTCCTATAGCATAGCAGTTAAGTGGTTGGGCTGCGGATCAACATTCTGCTGGTTTGACTCCCCCTACTGCCATGAGCTCAGCAAATGGCCTTGCATCAGCAGCTCCTCTCAGCCCCAGGATAATGATAACATTGACTTTGTTCACTGCTCTGAATGGGGTACTAATCTGTCTAGAAGAGCAGTATATAAGTGTAGCTGTTAGTGTTGTTGTTATTGGTCTAATTTGGTCTAAGGCAGCTTTATGTGTTCGTGTCAAGAAAGTGATCTTTACGAACAAAATGCAAAAGTATTCGAGCAACTGTATATGCTAGGTAGCCCCATGGCACAGAGTGGTAAGCAGCAGTAATGCAGCCCAAGCTCTGCTCACAACCTGAGTTCGATCCTGGCAGAAGCTGGGTTCAGGTAGCCGGCTCAAGGTTGACTCAGCCTCTCATCCTTCCGAGGTCAGTAAAATGAGTACCCAGTTTCCTGGGGGTAAAGTGTAGATGACTGGGGAAGGCAATGGCAAACCACCTCCTAACAAAAAGACTGCCAAGAAAACATTGTGGTGCGACGTCCCCCCATGGGTCAGTAATGACTCGGTGCTTGCATGGGGGACTACCTTTACCTTTAACTGTATATGCATACAGTTAAACATGCAAAAAGCCCTTAACTTGACAGCGTGGGGTATCAGATAGCCAATCCTACCAGTCCTCCTTCTGCCTCAGTCTTCCCATGCAATAGGAACACTGTTCCTGGGACTCCATGAGCCCAAATGACTCTGTCGAAAATAGCTTTTCCTTCTTTCGCCAGATGATGCAGTTCAAAACCCTGTCCCCGTAAATATTCAAAAGCAATTACTTCCTTAGGGAACCATAAATAAGTGCTGTGCCTTGACAGTTTTATACCTGCAGTTCAGGATGGGAGTCAGATGAGTGATTTTATTCATCGACTAATGTGTTTGATTGGACAAGTGTCATGCTTCATTAACCTTATGATAAGTTTGGGTGCTCTGTGTAAAAAAAACCTCCGTGCTGTTGAATTTAGAGACAATGGTACATCGCACATCGAAGGAGAGCCGAACACCCTTGACTTACAGGGTTGGCGAGGGACTCTCTTTAACAAATGGCTTTCAAATTTAACTCGTGAGACCTGTTTTCTCATTTATTTGGCATTATTCTAATTCTTAGGTGAGACACATCAGATGAACTGAACACAAAGGGGGTAGATTGCTGCTTTAGCTCTCACTGGCAACGAGTTGGAGCGAAAACTTAGAACAGCAGATCTTAATGAGCAATTGTCTGTCAAAGTTGTTTCACACCTTGAGAAGGTGGAAAGCGTTCTTTGAGCAGCAAATCTTAGATAACGGATGAACTGATTTTTGTTTTTGGAAATGAACAAGTGCTTTAATGATTCCCTCAGATCTTCTGGAGAAGGAAAATAGATGATTTGTTTGTATGCAACACTAATAAAAATGTGATGGGGAAATTAAAACCATAGCGCAAAATGTAAAGGGTCAGATCCTTAGCCATTGATTGATTGATTGATTGATTGATTGATTGATTGATTGATTGATTGATTGATTGATTGATTGATTGATTGATTGATTGATTGATTGATTGATTGATTGATTGATTGATCTGGCTGAAATAATTAGTTTACATTTTCCTCTGTAAAAATAAAGGTAGTTTCCAACAGAAAAACAAATTTTACAATACAAAATCAAATCATTAAAATATAATCATCCCTAATAAAACCATGTAATTATTTATTCATTTTTACCCTGCCTCTTCTTTGTCACACAAGGCGGCTTACAATTCCAAATAAGTAAATAAATAAATAAAATAAAAATTAAGACTTACAAAACAGTAAAACACCATTTACCCCCCCCTCACTAAAATGCCTGCAGCTTAAATCCCATTAAGAGCCCTCTCAAATAAAAGCCTTACAGTACATTCTGAAAATGATAATTCTCTCCCCCCCCCTCCAATTTCAGCAGGGCCGATTCCAGACGGCCCTCCCCATCCTGAAATGTTGTGCGTCGTCAGGCGGAAAACGTGATATTTCGTGTTTTCCGCACGACGACGCGCGGCGTTTCGGGATGGGGAGGGCCGTCTGGAATCGGCCCAGGTTCATTCCATAAGTTGGCACCATTGAAAAAAAGTTATGGCCTGTAGAAAAAAGTTCTGGGCCGTCTGGCCTCAACCAGGGCCAGGGCTTTTTCTGCCCTGGCCCCGGCCTGGTGGAACGCTCTCCCACTGGAGATCCAGGCCCTGTGGGACCTGTTACAGTTCCACAGGGCCTGTAAAACGGAGATGTTCCACCGGGCTTTGGCTGAGTGCCAGCGGGTGTCCTCCTTCTTCCATCTAAGACCACCACTTTTTCGGGGGCTGCCCTCAGCCATCTGCTATACCCATATTATGCCCATATGCCCTCAGCCACCTGCTAAGCCCATATATACTCCCAACATTTGTTTAAATAGCCTGCTCCTGGACTATTTTAATGACTTTTAAAAAATTATTATTGATTCTATGGTTTTGTGACTTTTAATGTATTTTTTGAATGTTGTTAGCCGCCCTGAGCCCATCTGTGGGTGGGGTGGGGTGGGGGGGTATAAATCAAATCAAATCAAATCAAATCAAATCAAATCAAATCAAATCAAATCAAATCAAATCAAATCAAATCAAATCAAATCAAATCAAATCAAATCAAATCAAATCAATAAATAAACAGTCCACCCTAAAGTGGGGGAACAGCCAGAAGGTAGGATTGACAATACTGTAGTTGGCACATGGGGAGACATATGAGGGTAGACAGCCCATCAGATATATGGGCTCAAAACAATGAACCAGCACCTTGGCTTTGTTGGAAATGTGAGACTGTTCATGGTGAACATGGTGACCCCCTCCAGAAGCACTGCATAATAGAAAATAATTAAAAAAAACATTTACAGTGAAATCCTAAGAAGAGTTATTCCCGTCTCAGCCCATTGAGCTTAGAGTGGAGTAACTCTGGTTAGGATTTTGTTGGAAATACCATGTCTTGTGGACAGAGAAGGCAGAAGACACAAAATACCTGCAAGGGGCAGTGGGTCTGACAGTCAGATAGATGGCAGAGTGGGATCCTTCTTCCCTCCTCTCTTCTGTCCTTCTTGCATGTCTCCAGATTGGTATTCTTAGGCTACTTCCTGCTTCCTGTTTCTTCCCGGAAGTCCCTCCTCCCTTTTTACTGAGCCAGTTTGTTTCTCTGCTTTCTATCCAAGTTGTAGTTCCTGAATAAGCTCTCTTCATTGACTCCTTAATCAGACTCAGGATCATTCCTAAAATATGCCATACCCTACAGGATTGAACGTGGAAACAATCTGGCGGGTAATGTACCTGTTTTAAAGAAGGCAATATGTGTTTTATTTATTTATTTATTTATTTTCTTCCATTTATAGTCCGCCCTCCCCACACAAGTGGGCTCAGGGTGGATCACGACAGACTTATAATACACCACATTATCAGCTAGCCCCTGAGAGTGGTCGGCATGGAATTTGCCTTTTTCACTGCTATGGCACACAAGGTTGACGTTTTCGCTGAGCTATCCACTACATTTCAAAGGTTTATTCCTCTTTCTAGAGAGCGTTAATTTGAATCACTCATTCAGTCTTATGCTTGTATCTTCTTCTACTGTCACAAATGTGTTGTCGTATATGTCTGTCTACATATCTGCCCTGAGTATTTTTTCTGTATTCTATGCTCTGTACTGATCCTCTGAGAGTACATGAAGTTGCATATCAGTGGCCTGTTTGGCTGGGAGTTGTTTATCTTACAGGTGCCTACTGTGGTGTCTACTTTCGTTTTCACAGCCACTTGAGAATGTGTCCTTGAGGGCCGGCTTGAGCCAGGGAACTAAAAATGACTTCATTTTTTTGCTTCTCTCCTCCAGTTCTTTCCTCCTATCTCTAAACCCCTTCTCCCCATTCCTGGCTCCTTTGCGCCAGAATCCTAACTATCCATATCCTACAGGCAGGAACTCGCCTTATAACTAACCCTTCCAAACCTTTACATGCCACTTCTGCCAATACCTTGTCTGTGTTTGCTGATACTGATGGATCTCTAATAAAGTAACTTTAATTCATATACTGGAGTATGTGCGGTAGAGTATTATGGGGATCTAACTGCCAGAACCTGACATGTGTATTTTTTTTCAAATGGACTTCCACTATGACCCCACGGTCTCTTTTCCTTTCAGTCTCAGTACGTTCAGATTGTCCATTGAAGTTGGGATTTTTTGTTCCCGTATGCTTCACCTTACACTCATCTATACTTACCTGCACAGTTGGCCACTTACCCTATTTGTGGAGATCCTCCTCGAGTTCTTCAGCTTCATTCTTGGTTGTCACCATCTGGAACGTTCTGTGGAACAGTTCTGTTTTACAGCCTCCCCAACAAGGAAGGAAGGGAGAAGCCCTCTGGTCTCTTTAGGGTGGCTGTTCCACAGGACTGAGGAAACTTCTGAAAACACTCAAGCTGTGGGCTGGCTTAGAACATGGTTGTTCATCCTCATCCAGTCCTTTCTCACCTCCAAATACCAGTTTAACACTTTAATATGTCACTTATGTGGCCCTCCCGGCCGGCAGCGAAGCTGCTTGGGGCGGGGGCCAAGTTTGCAACCCCGGATGAAGGAAGGCAGACTTTCCTTCCTGGGCATCTGGGGATTTTTCTCCCTGGGAGGCGGAGCAAAGGGCATAAAAGCAGCTCCACCTCTCAGGGCGCAGCCTTTCACCTTGCTCGGCCTGCCCACGCTCTTCATTTCAGTGCAGGATTAGCCAGTCACTGTTTATCAGGGCCAGGTAGGAATTTTTTGCTCCTATCCTTATTGGCACCATGGCTGGGAGTTTTTTCGCCTACCTTGCACTGTTGGGGGTTAATTTAATAGACGGTGGAGCTGTAAATAGTTGGTCAGTAGCAGGATAGGATGGGATTTGAGTGGGATGGTGACCCCCTTGGTGCATTCCCTTAGGGGAACTGGGGGTCTGTCAGGAGCAGCTGGTGGGCTTCACAGCAGCCAGTTGCAAGGGCAGACTGCCCAGTGGACAAGTCCACGTCATGGGCTTCACGGCAGTGGGGATCGGAGCATTAAAGGGGAACCACTTGCCTGGCCGCTGGGTACCAGCCATCCTTTGGAGGGCTCACCCCCAGGGTAGTGGGGGATCACCCAGGCAGGTCAAGGCAGAGGTCCAGTGAGACCCTAGCACTTGACCTGCACCTCTAGTTAGATCCCTTGACGATTCTAAGTTTATGTTTAATTAATAAAGTGGCCCATATTTTATACCCCAGCAACTTGTCTGCCTTTTATTTCGACTGGGGGGGACAAACACACTCTGTAGTAGAAAAAGTCAGGGGGGGGGGAATGGGACATTTTTACATTTGTCCATACTCGAGATGTCAAATTTCTCTCAGAACAGAGGTCAGTTCCCCAGAACAGAATGAAGAAAATTACACAAGGGATAGAAGGCCTGTGGAGGTTCTGTTGCATATTTACACACTTGAATCAGATTTAGATTTGGGGTAGGGGTTCATTCCAGTAACAGCCCGAAATATGTACCTATACTTGCAGAATACAAGCTTTGTGTACCAGGAAAGGAATATAGGTCTTCCTGGGTGAAATTCCATTCTCCTTTTTATTAGGCAGGCAAGGTGGGATCTGGCTTCTCAGAGTAGAAATCTGCCTTTTTTCTCATCAACATGTTAATAACCTTGAATTTGCCAAGCTGAGGAAGAATGTTGTACAAGCAATAAGCCCCAAACCTCCCATAATATCATCTTATAATGGAAGAAGGAGTCCACATATCTTGCAGACAGATTAAAATGTAAGCTTTTCTAGACAACTTGTGCTATTGCACTAATATTTAAGACAGGTACAGTGATAAATAGCTTTATGAATACACAGAAATCTCGTGGTAACTTTGGAACAGCTGTCAGTAGAGATAGATTGAATAATAACTCTGTTTCGGAAATAACAGTAGGAAATGAATGGTGATTTATTAACTCCAATGACTATACACTCTTTAGTGAATGCAAGGAATGGAGGTAAATTGTGTATGGGAAAAAAGTGAGGCTGTAAATGGAAGCCCATTTGGAAAAAAAAATACACCTTTGTGATAGTAGAAGATACAAGCTGAAAACTGAATGAGTGATTCAAATTAATGCTCTCTAGAAATAGGAATAAACCTGGGAAATGTAAAATAATGATAATTATGTCAGGGACATGTAACAAGTTTGGAGCTAAAGCTTGAAAGATCTGGGTTTAAGTTTCCATTCAGCTGTGATGCTCATTGGGTGACCTTGGACTAGTCATTCAAGACTAGGAATGTGAAGCTCTTCCTCTAGCAGAAGGCCTCCCAGCAATCCCTTTTGGAATTGGAGGAGAAAAGGCCTGGTTTGCTGATCTCATGCCTGGAAGTGACAAGGGACACTCTTGCATTCTGCAAAAACTCTGTGGTAAAACTATAGAGATTTTGCAAAACACTAGACTGTCTCTGGCAATGCACTGGTGTCACTTCCGGGTACACAGGAAGTGACATCAGCATGTCACTACCAACATCAGTGCATCACCAGTGAGCCCCTCTCCATGTGGTAAGTTTCCTGCTGATTGCCAGGCTATGCAACCCTACTCAAAGCTCGACATACTTCATAGGGTTCTTCTACAGGTGAAATGGAGGAGAGATGAGCTATACATTGTCCTAAGTTCTTTGAAGGGGGGGGGGGTTATGTGACAAGTGTGCCAAATTTCAGTCTGTGACATCATCTGGCACTCCTTCAGCCGTTTTGTTCATAATCCCCATTTAAAATGAGGGCCAAACTACAAGTGACAAATGACACAGGTTGGACACTTATCAGCTTTCCTCAAGTTTTGAAGGGAAATGTAGGCAGCTTGGCGGAATGTTGGACAAGTGACAGTTGAAAAATCCATTGGACAGCAGACGGAGAGCCAAGCTGCAAGACCAGGACACCTACATTCCCCATAAAAGCTTGAGGGAAGCTGAGAAGTGTCCAACCTGTGTCATTCATCACTTGTAGCTTGGCCCTTAGAGAACACACAAAGATCTCCAATTCGGGGATGTATCCAGTCATGCTGTTCTTTAGATGAAACAGCATTTCCTTTTGCTTGAGAGGAGAGAGGGATTTCTGCCAATTCCCTCTTCTACTGTAAACCCCTACTTCGTCCCTAATGCTGTTTCTGAATGCCTGCTAGCTCCCAGGATCAAAATGGAGGGAGGGGCTCAGTGGGCTGCAGTAAGAGGGGAAAGGGCAAAGTCTGCAGTTGGTTGAATATCTTGAGCAAGAGACAGGCAGGTCCAGTATCATCTTAAATACCAACTGTATTCCCAAGATACGTTGCATGCATGTGCTTTGTCCAGCATTCCTTGTCTGAGTAACAAGGTGTAAAAGAAGCCAATGTTGGTATCCTCATGTTGCAGGTCAATGCTGAGCCTCTCAGAACAGGAGCTGTCCTAACATATTTGTGGATGAAGTGAAGTGGGGCCTGATTCACCCAGGGCTAGCAACTTCAGAGGCATACTGCCCTCTGCTGCACAGGTCAGGAGGAGATGTCTTTTGATAAGGAGGACATGTCGCTTAATGGCAGAGCACACGTTTTGCATACAGAAGGTCTCAAGTTCGATCCCTGACACCTCTAGTTAAAATAACGCAGGTGCCAATACTGGGTAAGTCTTTGGTCTGGGTCCTTTGGGAGACATTAATAGTTGGAAGAGACATTATTACATTTGATGACATTCACTTTACTATGTTAGTGATGGACCATTCAATATCAGGAATGATGGGAACAGCAACCTTGATGGGTTGGCAAAAATGTTCATCGTTCCTGACACTGGATAGTACAACTATCTCTTGTTATGAACTTGTCTGATGCTTAGCTAGATAATCTATCCTGGTTGAACCAGGAGAAATTCTGGAATTAATTCTAAAATCCCATTTGTTTATATCTTCTTTTTATCTTCTGTGTTACTGATTGGGGATGAGCGTAATGAAAATCACAAAAATAACTGTTTCCAGGTCTTACCTGTGACTGTCTTTCTAGTCCTGGCTGATTGGTAGTCACAAAACACCCCCCTGAAAAAAAATCAAGGTTTAAAAAATATTATTTCTGGCATTTAACAGCAAAGCAGCATACGTTTGCATTTCACTTTGAATTCTGTACTGATTTCCTGGAGAGTTTCTCCCTTCCAATCAGATTATTGCAAGGGAGGAGCAAAGAGCACTCCCAGCCAATCGCAACATGCAGACAGCTGCCATTCTCCTTCTCCCCTCCTTTCCCAGTCACCCCGCCTTGTAAACTGGACAGAGACTTTTTTCTTGGGAAAGTAGAAAAGCTTTGGCATATTCAGTGGCCCATAGACATCTAACATTCTGCTTGAATTTTTTGGATTCTTTAAAGGACAGGCAGAAAAAACTCTGCTGCTATTTTGGTGACATCTGGATAAAAAACAACAATGCCACCCCCCCCTCCCCCCGAAAGCCTCCCATTGGGAATAATGAAAGTGCAGTAATCGCTGGAGGGGGCTTGCTCAGGGGCCCATAGAATTTGAACGCTGTGCCGAATTTGTTTGAAACTTGGATGTTCTTTGAAGGACAGGAAGAAGATATTCTGCTGTAATTTTTGTGATGTTTCATTGACTCCATCTCCCCCAAAGTCCCCCATTGAGACTAATGAAAGTGCAATGACGGCTGTGGGTTGGAAGCCTTCCTCACTTTCTGAAACGAAGTAACACACCACAACAAGGAAGGAGGGCAAATGCAGAGTTTTCAGTGGAAAGGTAGAAAAAATATTGTTAGTCACTGTAAGAGTAGGGAAATGACACGAATGCAGACAGGCCTTTTTTAAAAATGCTGGTGGTTGGCTGGAACTCTATTGCTGACTGCTGCTTGACAGTCCTTTTAGGAATTACTAGAGAGAACATAATGTGGCTGCAGAGAGAGAGAGAAACCTACTCTGGGGGTGTGTAATATCACACCCCCCTTCGTTCAGTCTGCTTGAAACTTAGGGTTTCTTTAGATTAGAGGGAAGACTGTGTTCAGTGTGATTTTGGTTCCACTAAGGGCAAAACCAGCTGCCCCAGAGCTTCCAATTGGTCATTCTCCCTGTCCGCATTGAAAAGAACGAATATAAAAATTGTACGAACAAAAACAACCCAACACCGGGTTGTAAGAATGAAAACAACCCAACACCGACCTAGCAACACCCCACCAGAAAACTACCCAGTCTCATAACAACAACAACATTCGATTTATATACCGCCCTTCAGGATGACTTAACACCCACTCAGAGCAGTTTACAAAGTATGTTATTATTATCCCCTCGACAATCACCTTGTGAGGTGGGTGGGGCTGAGAGAGCTAGAAGCTATGACTGACCTAAGGTCACCCAGCTGGCTTCAAGTGGAGGAGTGGGGAATCAAACCCGGTTCTCCAGATTAGAGTACCGTGCTCTTAACCACTACACCAAACTGGCTCTCAGCAACTAAGGAGTTGAAGGCACTAGACAAAACATTTCATCCACCAGCCCCAGATCCGAAACCATAATAAAAAATTTCTAGATGCACCCTCATATTACTGGTGCTTGCTATGTACAAATAAGAAGCTGCATCCAGATATTTTTGGGTAGAGATATTATTTAAAAAGAAAAAAAAAACATTGACTTACACTGTGTAATCTGCCTTGAGTCTCAGCAAGAAAGGTGGACCATAAAGAAAGTAAAACAAACAAAATATACGGAAGGCATACAAAAACATAAACATATCCAATTTTATCTTCTGAAGTATTTTCACAGTGTTTTTCATAATGAGTATCCACACAGGTGGTAAGGTAGGAAAAAATGGAAACAAAACCTGCGGCACACAGTGTGTCATGTCTGAGCCCCATCCATGCCAATATTAATGATCGTTTGGTTCTGAACCAATGTCTCCTGCTGTAACTCGATGTCATATTGCCAATGCCATAATTATTTCTTGTACAGCCTTCTGCAGGTGCTTATCTAACGAACTGCAGAAACTTCCAGTGTTCCTGACCTTGTGTGCTACTCACTCCCGGGCTTTGCTGTGTCTTGTTTTTCAGTGACTCAACTTGATAGTACAAATATGTAAGACATTCTCACACAAAGAAAACGCCAAAACCTTGTTTATTATTGGGAAGGGGAAAAAAACCAAACTCAGATGTTAAGAGAAAGGATTTTCTCACATGTTATCATTCCTGTCAATTTTACTCTTGCTGCTTAGATGCTTACCTTGCTTCTGAGTAGTTCTATGGACGTATATATGGAAGTGATCTGATTTCTGAATAAAACCATTTAACCAAGAGTCTGGACTTCTTGTTGCAATGGTACAGGGATCTGTCTACCATATCCTGTCATCCATAGCCTGACACAGTGAATGCTCAGTATGCCATTTTGTATTAAATCTGGGAAACAATAGCGGGACAAGAGACAATGCGTACTGTATTGATTTCAGAAACAAGATTAGACAATCCAGAATTCCACAATCCAAGGAGAAATTTAGATGAGGAGAGCACCCCATTTTTTTAAAAAAAATGTCTTATAATATTCGTAAGTAATACCACCTCAGTCATAGACTTTTGGACTGGACCTGTCTGTTTCATTCTTGCATCACCTTGCTCAGTCTTTCTGTAGGATGGGATGTTCCATTGGACAAGAGGTAGTTACACTGTAATGTCACCTCTCTCGAGATGCAGTTGTTTATCATGTCATACATTATGACTTTTGAGTAAACTAACACTCATGGATGGCCATGTTTGAGATTAATGAGCAATTTGCTCTCCATCACACAATGGGAAGAAATGCTATTCTATCCCTAATGAGCTGTAGAGATGAATCAAGATTGACCTTTTGTGTTTTTCCCCCCAGTAATGTTCTTCCTCCTTTTACAAGTAGTAAAGTGACACTGACATCTTGTAAAAGGGGAGAGAAAGGAAGACATCAACACTTTTAGCAGCCGACACAGGTATTATACAAAAGTACATTTTTTCCTATCATGATATAAATATTTTTGAGTTCATGGCAAGCCCAGTTTCGCACCATTCAATTGACTCGGACTGTGCATCCAGAATGTTTTTGTTGTGGTTTCATATCCAGAACTGTTGAGTAAAATATTTAACCTGGTTGGGTAGTTTTATGGTGGAGCATTTCTGGGTCAGGGTCAAAATTCATTCTCCCCTCCCCCCATTTTCATGATTTTCCTGGTTGTTTTTCCAACGAAGAAGGGGAGAGGACAAATTGGAGGCAATGGGGCAGCTGGTTTTGCACTTAACGATACCAAAATCACACAGAACACAATTCTCCCTCTAATCTAAAAAATCTCTGTTTCAAGCAGGTTGAACAAAAGAGGCAATTTTGCAGACCCCCAAAGTAAATCCCTCTCTCTGCAGCCACACTAAGTTCTCTCTGCTCAGGGTCCCACCACACAGTGACACCTGGCATGTGCTGTTTAAGTGTCGGGTTTTGCAGTTTTCCCTGGGAGCTGTAGTTTTAAAAGATCCAGTGGTGAGAGAGAAGGATTCACTCTTTTTGTAAAACAAAGAGTTGGGAGAGAGGGGTGGAAAAGAAAAGAAGCTTTTGACTCACTCCTTTAACTCCTTAGTTGCTGAACTACACAGTTTCTCCCCTCCCCTGGGGCAGATTCCACCCAGAAGGGGCAGGGAGGGAGAGACTGTGTAGTTCAGCAACCCCTCTGGGTGGAATCTGCCCCAGGGGAGGGGAGAAACTGTGTAGTTCAGCAACTAAGGAGTTATGGGCATTAGCCAAAAGCTTCTTTTCTTTTTCACCCCCCCCCCCAACTCTCTGTTTTACAAAAAAATGTGAATCGTTCTCTGTCCAGCAGCTCTTTTAAAACTAGAGCTCCCAGGTAAAATTGCGAAGCCCGACACTTAAAGAGCACGTGCCAGGCGTCACTTTGTGGTGAGACCCTCATTCCGAAAATGGCCATCAAGCAACCAAATGTCACCCAAAGTGCAGTAGAGTATCTTCTGCCTGTCCTTCAAAGACCTCCCCCCACCCCAAGTTTCAAGCACATTGGTCATAACATTTGAATTCTATAGTCCCTTGAGCAAACCACCCTTCTAGCCATGGTTGTACTTCCATTATTCCCTATGGGAAACTTTCAGAGGGGCTGCTGGAGATGTTCTTTTTCAACCAAATGTTTCCAAAATTGTAGCGGAGTATCTTCTCTCTGTCCTTCAAAGAACCTCCCAAGGTTCAAGCTAATTAGGCAAAGTGTTTAAATTCTACAGGTCCCAGAACAAGCCAAGAGTTAAAATCGAAACAGCGATTACAACCCGAGAAAAGTGAAGGGAAGGTAAAGATCACTATCTTCCGATACGGGACAGACTGATAAAAACAGAGAGGAAAAAAAGTAGATTTTTAAACTGCAACAGACTAGTGAAAAGGAGGGGAAGACTCGGCAGGAGTTGTATTTGAAAAGAGACTAAGTTTAAAGAAGTTATTAAAGAAATCGGACTATTGTTTTGAATACCTGTGGCTTTGGAGCTGTGAGAAAAAGACACCATCGCGAGATCTGCTATGGGAAGACGGGAGACAGGAAGTGCGTAATAACAATAGAGCGGCTGGAGAGAAGCGGCCCTTGCTGGAGGGCAGGAAGAAGGGAATCGCCATCTTTGAGAGGGGAAGGGTCGCGGCCTCAGCGGAAAAGGAAGTAGGCCATTTTGGATTACAAAATCATAGAGAAACCATAGAGAAAAGACGCCCAACATTTTGGACCCTTTAAAAATTAATTAATGCAAGAAGACCGGGACATTTGAAATAAAAAAGGAACTAAATTTAACGCCACGGAGTTAAGGAAGAGAGCGGACTCGTGGGAGCGAGCTAAAGCAAGCCCCACGATGTCGAAAAAAGAGTGGCAATCGGCAATAGAAAACCTGGATAAAAAACTTTTGGAGGTGATTAAAGAATTTAAAGACATGAAATTGGAGCTGATCAAAGAGGTTAAACAGACAGTAAAATCGGAGCTGTCAGAAGTAAAATCGGAGCTGTCAGAAGTGAAGAAAGGTATGGAAACAATACAAAATGAATTACAAGGGACGCAGCAGAGAGTTAAAACAGTAGAAGACGCGATGGAGAACTTAGCAGATACGCAACAAACAGAGATGAGACTGATGAGGGGGAGAATGTCAGTTGCAGAAACTAAACACATGGAGAAGCAGTTACGCTTTCGCGGCTTGCCAGAAGTGGAAGGAAAGTCAGCGCAAGAACAGATGACCGAGGTGTTAGCTGAATACCTGGGGAAGGAGGAGGAGGAAGTTGTGGCTATCCTAGATGTGGCATATCGTGTGAACTCGAGAATTGCAACCCAGAGGAAAGTACCAAGAGACGTGATTGTACAATTTACAACACGAAACATGAAAGAGAAGATTGTGACTAAACAGTTTCAAGATCCATTGGAGATCGATGGCAAGACAATCATCATAATGAAGGAATTACCCAGATCAGTGTTACTAGATCGGAAAAAATATAAAGCGCTAATCCAGATGTTGAAAGACATGAAAATTAGGTACAGATGGGAGCTTCCAGAGGGTTTGTCCTTTGAATTTGGAGGTGCCAAAAAGCGTATCAGATCTGAGAGGGAAATGGAGCGATTTATAAGGGACAATGAAAAAGACTTACCAACAAGATTATGAGTATGGAGTGTAAAGTATTATCTTGGAATGTAAATGGACTAAATTCACCGAATAAGAGGAAAAATATCTTCCACTGGCTATTAAAACAAAAATGTGATATTGTTTGTTTGCAAGAGACTCATATTCGAAAACAGGATGTAAAATATTTAAAACTGGGAAAATTGGGCAAGGATTTTGTAGCGGCCTCAAGTAAGAAAAAAAGAGGAGTGGTGTTGTATGTAAAAGAGGAGCTACAACCAAAATTTATAATGAAAGATGTGGAAGCCAGATTTGTAGCAGTGGAATGTACTTGGAACTTAAAGAGAGTGTTGGTAGTCGGAATCTATGCACCTAATGGTGCAAAAGAGAGCTTCTTTGAGGATTTGAGGAAGCATTTAGACGATCTTTCATATGACCAGATAATTCTTGCTGGAGACTTCAATGGAGTGACAGACTTGGAACTGGATAAAAAGACTACAATGGCACAAAAGAAAAGAGGACTATTACCAAAGCTCTTTTTTGAGTTGATTCAACAAGAGACTCTTGAAGATGTATGGAGGAGAGAATATCCTAAAAGTAGACAGTTTACTTTTTATTCTGCAAGGCACTCCACATTATCAAGAATTGACATGATCTGGGCCTCAAAAGATTTGGCGTTATGGACTAAGGATGTAGAAATAATGCCGATGGTAGGCTCAGATCATAACCCAATTATGTGGAAACTAGGGAAAAGGAGAAAAAGGAAAGCATGGAGAATAAATGAGGATTTGCTACAGGAGAAAGAGAATATGGAAATACTGAGAAGAGAGACAAAGTTTTTCATACAATATAACGTGAATAAAGAAGTACCAACTGATAAAGTTTGGGATGCTTACAAGGCGGTTATAAGGGGCATACTAATGGACTTAAACGGTAGAGCAAGAAAGAAGAAAGAGGAGAAAAGACAAGAGATTGAGGAGAAAATAAAAGCCAAGGAAATACAATTAAAAAAGAGACCAGGGAAAAAGAAATTTTACCAGGAAATTAAAATACTTCAAGAACAGCTAATAGCAATGAGTAATAAAGAACTGGAGTGGAATCTCAAAAGGCTGAACCAGAAAGCGTTTGAGGGCGCAAATAAACCTGGGAAGTACCTGGCATGGCAACTGAAGAAGAGAAGGGAAAAGAAAACAATAAATAAAATTTGTGAAGATGACAAAACGTATTTGGAATAGACTACCATTAGTAGAGCCTTTTATAAATTCTATGCTAAACTGTACAATAAGAAAGAAGTAAAGAAAGATTCAATAGCGTTATATTTGGAGAAAATGAAACTTCCAGAAATCTCGGATGCTTGGAGAAATAAATTGAACAGTGAAGTAACGGATGAGGAAATAAGTAAGGCAATACAATCTGCAAATCTAGGAAAGGCGCCAGGGCCAGATGGACTTACAGCTAAATTTTATAAGACTATGGCCAAAGAGCTGGCACCATTCCTAAAGGAGGTGATCAATGGAGTTCTAAGGGATCAAAGGATTCCAGACACTTGGTCTGAAGCGAACATATCATTGATCCCAAAAGAGGGCCAAGACTTGACTAATGTGAAAAATTACAGACCTATATCGTTACTTAACAATGACTATAAAATCTTTGCGAAGATATTGGCGGAGAGACTGAAGGGGTGGCTCTCGGAAGTCATAGAGGAGGAACAAGCAGGCTTTTTGCCAGATAGACAAATCAGAGACAATTTAAGGACAGTGATCAATGCTATTGAATATTATGACAAGCGTTGTGATAAAGAGGTTGGTTTCTTCTTTGTTGACGCTGAAAAGGCATTTGACAATTTAAACTGGGACTTTATGTTTGCCACTATGGAAAAGCTACAATTGGGAGAAAGATTCATCAGAGCAATTAAGGAAATTTACAGAGACCAGACTGCAGCAATTGTGGTGAATGATGAACTGACTAAGAAATTGACTATAAGTAAAGGAACAAGACAAGGTTGCCCGTTGTCTCCACTGTTGTTCATCTTAGTATTGGAGATCCTGATGATACAAATACGACAAGACGAGGAAATTCGAGGAATAAAAATAAAGGACTATTCATACAAGGTCAGAGCATTTGCGGATGATATAATGTTGATCGTAGAGGACCCGTTGGAGAACATGCCAAAAGTGATAGATAAGATCAAGGAGTTTGGAGACTTGGCAGGTTTTTATATTAATAAAAAGAAGTCAAAGATACTATGTAAAAATATGACTAAGCAGAAACAACAATTGTTAATGGAAACAACGGACTGTGAAGTAACAAATAAGGTGAAATATTTGGGAATTGAACTGACTGCAAAGAATATAAATTTATTTAAGAACAATTATGAAAAACTATGGACTCAGATAGAGAGAGACTTGATTAAATGGAATAGGCTCAATCTGTCATGGTTGGGTAGGATTGCAGCAGTTAAAATGAATGTGTTACCAAGAGTGATGTTTTTGCTACAGACAATACCAATCATCAGAGACTCTAAACAATTTGAAAAATGGCAGAGGAAAATATCAGATTTTGTATGGGCAGGCAAGAAGCCTCGAGTGAAAATGAAAGTTTTACAAGATGTGAAGGAAAGAGGCGGAATGCAACTGCCCAATCTGAGACTTTACCATGATGCAATCTGCCTAGTCTGGCTGAAAGAGTGGATGACATTAAAGAACAAGAAATTATTAGTCCTAGAGGGATATAAAAAAATATTCGGATGGCACGCATACCTATGGCACGACAAAGTAAAGGTCAACTCGATGTTCCTGCACCATTTTGTACGGAGAAGTCTATACACAATCTGGAAGAAGTACAGAATTTATTTACAAGAAGGAACTCCTTTGTGGGTGGTTCCATATGAGGTGATAGACCCGAGAGCTGTTGATAATGAACAACAATGTTTAACTTATAAAGAAATAACTAAAACTGAAGCATCCAAACTTAGAATAAAGACGCAAGAGGAACTATCACCTAATTACGACTGGTTCCAGTATAGACAGATCAGAGACTTATATAACTCGGACTCTGTAAAGGGAGGTATACGAATAGAGAATTCGGAACTAGAGCAGACCCTTCTTAAAGAGGACAAGAAAAGAATATCCAAGGTATACCAAGTACTGTTGAAATGGTATACCGAGGATGAGACAGTTAAAACACAAATGGTGAAATGGGCTATAAATTTTAACAAAGAAATAACAATGGAGGCATGGGAATACTTGTGGAAGACTACAATGAAGACAACGACATGTACTAGCATCAAAGAGAACATTTACAAAATGATCTATCGTTGGTACATGACACCAAAGAAGATTGCGCTAGGGAATTTGAACACTTCTAATAAATGCTGGAAATGCAGGAAGCATGAGGGCTCCCTCTATCATATGTGGTGGTCGTGTGATGTAGCCAGGCAGTACTGGGGGGAAATAATAAGAGAAATGAGTGAAATTTTACAAATTCAAATCAATAAGAACCCAGAACTCCTGCTACTGAACTTGGGAATGGAGGGAATTCCAGCCCATTACAGGACGTTGATATTTTATATGACGGCAGCAGCTAGACTTTTGTATGCGCAAAAATGGAAAGTACAAGAAGTGCCAACTATTGAAGATTGGATTTACAAATTGCTGTACATGGCTGAAATGGACAAGATGACAAGAAAACTGAGAGATCTGGACTCAGGGCAGTTTAACACAGACTGGGAGAAGCTGAAACAATATCTGGAGAAGAAATGGGAGGTGGGAGGAAAACTGTGGCAGTTTGAGAACTACTGAAATACAATAAAATGTAGAGGGGGGTGACTTTACCGGGGGGAGAAGAGATAAATGTGAATTTATAAGCAGTTAGATTAATAGATTGACATATATATAGATATATATAGGTTAATAAACAGAATATCGATAGAAAATAATTAACTATAAGGATTAAATATAAGGATTGATTAACCAACAATATTTTCTTTCTTTGGTAAGATTAGTACAATGCACCAAACTGAATGTCTGAAGGTATAGATGAGTCAAATTGATTGACTATGCGATGAGAGTTATATAGAATTATTATAAAAAGATAGAATGAGTAATATATAGAGAATAAGTCAAATTGTTTGATTTAAATGAATGTATGATTTACATGGTTTATGATATATAGAAATATTTGAAATTGGAAAATGGGATAAATTGTTTATCTAAGATGGACACAAAGACTTACAGTTTGGGTATATAATATTAAAAATAGTTAAGGATGTACTGCATAGAATAATGGAGAATATATATTTGTTTTAGATAGAGGAATCTAATAGAAGTAAGGGAAAAGGGACAAAGGGTTGGAAAGCTGTTGGAAGTCAACAAAAGGGGGGGAAAGGGAGGGGGTTAGAAATGGAAAATTGGGGAAAATTGAATGTAAATGTAAAAGTAATGGATTCTAACCCAATAAAAAAATTTTCAAAAAAAAAAAAAAGAGTTACTCCCTTCTAAGCCGATTGACATTGATGGTCTTAGAAGAATATAATTGTGCTTAGATTTATACTGTAAACCTAGACCACGAGTCTAGGCCCCCAAAGATTCTGGGCAACGTGGGCCCCCCTACCTTATATGCTTCAGATTTAAAATAGGCGTATTTCCTTCCTGTTTCCAATCTAGAAGGGCTATAAAACCTTCCTCTTTCTTTCAGCCTGTGGGATTTCTCCCTAGAATGACTTTTCTGACTGCTTCATACATTTCCTAGTAATTGCATTACGTTTTATTCTGTGTAAATGAATTTAATAATCTTGTCGTTTTATTTTATTGCGTTTTCTCTGGGGTTTGAAGCAGTGCGGCGCACGAGGAAGAGATGGATAGAAATAAACCAATTTAGGGACCAGGCTGTGGGACCAACTTTTTGAATTCTGCCTGGCAAGTTTGTGGGTCCATAAGAACATGCATGTGGAAACGGGAAGTTAATGACACGTTGGTGTTGGGCACACGTGACACTGAAGGAATTCCTTTTTTTTTTAGCAAGGATGGCTTTGGATTTCTTGCACTGCATCTTTTCTGCCTTCAAAGAAGAGCGGGCCCATTAGTACCCCCCACCCCAGTCAGAATAAAGAGGCAGATACAAGACTTGTTTACTAATGGGTCACTTTATTTAAAAACATTAATTGCTAACATGGCAAGGGCTTAAATAGCAGTATAGGTCAAGCCCTGGATTCAACCCTGGACCTCCACCTTGACCTGTCTGGGTGAGCCCCACTGTCCCAGGTGAGAGCTGTCTGTGTTCATGGCTGGGACCTGGCCAGCGAGGCAAAATGGTCCCCCCTTAAAGCTCCAAATACCCCAAACCATGGAGCCTGAGGGGAGGACTGACTTGTACAGGGGGTCCCCACCAGGCAGTCTGCCCTCACAACTGGCAGCCATGAAGCATACCAGCCGATCCTGACAGACCCCAATTCCCCAACAATGGGGATGTGCCAAGGGGGCTCACCGGCCTGCTGACTTTTCCCAAACTCTATCCTGCCAGTGACCGACCTATTTATAGCTCTTCCTTAAGCCTGTTACCATGACAGATGCATGCACTGCAAGGTAGGCAAAAAACAACTCTCCCTGACAATTGGAGGAAAGGGGGAAAAATTCCTACCTGGCCTTGGCAACCAGCAACTGGCAAAACCTGCACTGCTGCAGGGCGAGTGGGTGGACAGAGCATGAGGCAGCAACTGCCAAACTGGGAGGCTGAAGGGCGCCCCATGCTAAGTACATGGATGGCTGGGGAAGGGCCCTGCCGCTTCCTCCTTCCGAGGCAGCAAAGGCGGCCCCCGGCCCTAGTAGCTGTGTCTGCTGGCCGGGAGGGCCGGATTCTCCTCCATAACATTGATGAAGATTTTACTTCACCAAAGATTCCTGAGTAAACATAGAATTCATGGGATAAGAGGACAGTTCCTCCTATGGATCAGCTAAATAACAGGAAGCAGAGATGAGGAATAACGGACAGTTCTTGCAATGGAGGGAAGTGAGCAGCAGGGTCACACAAGGATCAGTATTGGGGTCGGTGCTATTTGATTTGTTCATCAATGATTTAGAATTGGATGGTGGGCAACGTAGTAGCCAAGTTTCCAGATGATACCAAATGATTCAGAATTATGTGTTTTAACTCCTTTTGCACACTTTTCTGACGCATTATACATTAATACATTCAGTTGTTTTCTACTTTATTCCTGTGTATTTGTACATTTGTTATTGGCATATGGAACATTGTTTACATTGGTATACATTTATCCAGGGCTTTTTTTCTGGGAAAAGATGTGGTGGAACTCAGTGGGTTGCCAACACAGGGGGCAACTCTTGGCAGGAGGCGGTGCCCCTGGTACCACATGTGTGTGTGCAAAGTGCATGCATGCTCCCAGGGCCAATGACGTCACTTTGGGTCAGCTGGAACAAGGGGGGAGTTTTTAAAAGTGTAAATCACCCTCGGCGAAAATGGTCACATGGCTGGTGGCCCCGCCCCTGATCACCAGACAGAGGGGAGTTTAGATTGCCCTCCGCGCTGCTCCAGTGGCGTGGAGGGGCAATCTAAACTCCTCTCTGTCTGGTGATCAGGGGCGGGGCCACCAGCCATGTGACCATTTTCAAGAGGTTCCAGAACTCCGTTCCACCGCGTTCCAGCTGAAAAAAACCCCCTGCATTTATCTCCTGTATTGGTTACACATTTATCTCCTATTGTAGCTTCTGCTGGTACTCTCAATTTGTATTTTACAATAGATGCCTATTTTGATATACCTTCTTGTACTTCTGTTTTTGCATTCCACGAGAATGTTCCTTTTTGTTTTCCTTAGCCTTTGACACATTCCATCCTGCCTTACCCTCCTCATTACATTGAGACCTGAGGATCCCCATTTTGTTTTTACTTCTCCCTTGAGTGAATCTAGCTTGTGGTTGCTTATTTTTATCTCATATTTTGCTCAATTTTTACCTTTCAAAATGTACCAGTTGCTGATTGTTATGTCAATAAATCAGCATTATGACATCTATGGTTTGTATAAATACATATAAATTGATCATAAAACCTGTGGAACGTGAAGACTCAATACAAAGGAATGTACAAAACTGAATGCAAAAAGGAAGAGAACTGAAACAACTGGCAAAATTCTGAACATTTGCAGAAGTAGTAAAATAGGATACATTTGCTCATCTTTTCTTTCCGGTTCCATACATTTGTCCTGATCAAGGATTTCTGAAGAAAATCCAGTTGTGTATGAGAATTTTTTAACAATTCTGCTTGCTCATGTTTGTAACATTTTGAAACTGACTAGATTTGGTAACGGAATTTGATGTTGAGATTGAACTTCAAAATTGGCCCTGTGAATTTTGGAATCAATATTTACATCTGTATTTGACCTTGGCCATTTGTGTTGTTTTAATGATGAAATTGCATTGATTACATTACTCAGCATTCTGTAAAATACTGATTTTTCACTATGCAAGTCAGTTGTCTCACTGCTGTTGCATGCTAAGTGTCTCGACTGTTGACAGCTCCATGTCAAAAACTGGCTGCTGTTGTATGCCAGCTGTCAGATATCATTAAATGTTGCAAAATTTGAGATGACCAGTACAGATGTGTGTGCTCCACTGACAAAATGCTACACTTGAAACACATTGGCAGCAGTACTGTGCTTAATAACTCAGCTTCTCTGCTCCCAGCCAAGCATTTTCTTTGCAAATGCAAATACAGAATAGCAAATATCTACTGAATATTTAGGTAACATTCCATCCATATTGGGAATATTAGGCATTCCTTGCCAATTGGTTAAATCATTGTTTTTAGGTCTTTGTATGTATTTTATTTATATATTGTATGCATTTAGGTATTGCATGTATTCTGGTTTTATTTTTAATGATATTTTAATGATTTTGTTTTAATGATGTGGTTGTTCTTTTTGATGGTTTTAATGTTTTAAAATGTGATTTTATTATATATGTTTTGTTGGCCATACTGATCATCCTTGTGAGGGCAGAAAGGCAGGATATAAACTTTGTAAAATAAGTAAAATAATATAGGAGGAAGTGGAAGGAGACTGTTTCCTCCTATGAATGCTCAAACACTCACCAGCTCAATTCATTCTCTGTCCACCAGTTGTAAGCAAGGAATTGGCCCCTAGATGATCTTTTCTGCTCTAAGCAAGTGTCCCAAACCTGTTTCGGGCAATTCCTTGTTTGTAGCAAGATGTAGTGTGGTTTAATTTGCAGAAGTCCATGCCATCACAAGATGGGAGTCCAACTTTCCTTCATCCACATACCCACTATTACTGCTTGCAGCCAGGGATCTCTCACCATTCCCCCATAGACCTACCATCACTGCATAGCAGTTGCCCAAGTTGGATTGTGGTGAGGCAGGGAGATCTGAAGCTTGGCAAATGGGTGCTCAATACCTGTTGGGCATGGTGAGCTCACAGCAGAACCTGCTTTCCACGAGCTTTATGGCATCCCGAGTTCATCCTGATCACCTGATCACTTCATTGGGATGTGCAGCAGCCTAAATAACCCAAGCTAGCTCAAGCTCCTCAGAGCCTCAAGACTAATGGGATTGGCCATGGTGAGTGCTTGGATGGGAGACCACCAAGGAAGACTTGGGTTGCTATGCAAAGGACTGCCAAACCACCTCTATTAATCCCTTGCCTTGAAAACCCCATGAAGGGTCACAATAAGTCAGTGGTAACTTGATAGCACATCATCATCATCATCATCATCATCATCATCCCCTGTTGCTTCTCTTTCACCGAATGTCCTAACCATTGTTCATTACTGTACTTTGCTCAGTGAATGTCCTAGCTGTTGATTATATTGTATTTTCACTTACACTGTGTCATCCGCCTTGGATCTCAGAGAGAAAGTTGGACAATAAATAAATCACCATCATCACCACCATCATCTCTCAACTGACTTGATTTGTTCTCAGTGACGTTATCACACGGCTCAGTCTGATTCACTACATATTGTAGTGGCATCTCCTTTCATTGTGGGATGTCTGATTAGCTGGGATCACCCGGATGATTGGTTTGGGAAGGAGCCACACAATAACTAAGGAGTGAAATTAGCAGTGAGGGAAAACTATAGCACCAAACAGGTTAGGAAATGGGTGAATATTTATCCAGTCCACTGCTGAGATGCCATTCGAGGGGAGGGAAAGCTGTTTTCACCCTCCTCCGCCGCCCTGCGGTCCCATGCAGCAGTGGAAGAGGACAAAAATGGCCTTCCTGCCCCTCGCGGGAGGAGGGGGAGGATGCCGTGGGCCTGCAGGGCAAGGTAAGTGTGGGGCTGGGGCTGGGATACGGGAGTGGGGCTGGGGGCTGGGGTTTGGGCAGTTTAAAGGTCCCTGTCGATTGCAAGCAGCAGTTCCCTTTAAACTATCAGCTGGCAGGTGGCAAGGGGGGAATCCCCCCCTGCTGCCTGCCAGCTAATAGTTTAAAGGGACCTGCGACTTACAAGGCAGGGAAGGGCCCTTTAAACTGTCAAATACCCTTTTCCCTGCTGTTGCTAAATGGCCAGAAAGGGGCATTTAAACCCCACGAACCATGAACTGGTTCATAAACTGGCCCCAGTTTGTGCCAGTTCGTGGTTCCTGGTTCGTGAAAATCCACGAACCACAAACCTCATGGTTCGATTTTTTTGTGGTTCGTGCCCATCTCTAATTCCTAGTCTTACCTGCTGTCACTTCCGGTTTCCCCTGGAAGTGACATCATCATGCCTGCAGCACTACTTCCATGTCCCTGCCCCCAATCTTCCCTCCAGTCACCGGCAACCCTACTCTCCTGGTCTCTAACCCATGCATGTGTATAGACAGCAATGGGAGCTCTGTGCAAAGGGAGTTTTGTGCACATCTCTCATATCTCCATCTAGACATCGCCCCCTTTCATCCAAATCACACCACGGCCTTCGTATCTCATGTAACATTTCCAGTTGAAAGTATTGGGCTGGACATAGATATGGAAAGCACAGAGACATCCCATGGCTTTACCTGGCACATTGCTTTTACATGCATCTGTGCACATGTGTTTTAAAAGATCTGCTAGTATGCCTCCAGTTATGCACAACCTGTTTCGAGGAAAAAATTCTATCCTGCCCCAAAATTCTTGCCCTTCCATCAAAACGGCAAAATGTCTGGCACATCCCTACCTGGAAGCTCCACGGCCCCTAAAATACAAACGCCATCCAGACTGCATCCTCCTTCCTGTCTCTCCCTCTGCTTGCTTCCCCCTTCCTTGCTACCAGAGCTTATTTTTAAAATTTAATAGTTTCATCCTTTTTATTATGTGAACCTTCTGATTTCTGAAGTGTGTTTATATGAGTATTGTAGGTTACCGAGCATTTCTACTAGGTCCATCTTGAGTCAGTCCAACAAGCCATTCTGCTTTATGGACTATTTTATTGAGAATAAACTTGAACAGCTACAGGAGACAATTCTTGTATCCACAACGTTTGCCAGCCCAGAGTAGCCGGCTACGAGGGAGCTGAGAACTTAAACTAAAGAAGGCTGCATGGATTATTTATCCCCTTGAGGTTTACCCTCTGGCCTGCAGGCATGTCTTTTAAAAATAGCTTCCCCCAGACTGATCCCATTATTATCACAGATACAATTCCCAGCTCAACTGTCCAGATCAGAAATCAATCCGTTACATTCAAGAGCAGCAGACTGGCTTCCCGTGGTGTTCCAACAAGCTCTTCCTCTTAGACTGTGGAGCACAGTTTTTCTAAGGATTGTTTTTCCTCGGTTTTGGAATGTTTGATCATGCCTGTCACACAGCACAGAGAGCTGGGAGCATTCCACTAGTGAACTCGAATGGGGATGCCAATAAAATCAAATCTTATTTTTGTCTGGCTGCATTTGGGTAGCTGATATTTACCTTGGCTTTTTGTGCGAGGGCATGAAACCAATTGGGAGTGGGCTCTTAAATCTGAAGGATGTGATTGTGAGGGGGAGGGGTTAAGTACAGGGAACTCATTCATAAAGAGATTTTGGTTAGAGATGGGCACAAACCAAAATACAAACCAAAATTCTTGATGAACCAGGACAGTTCGTGGTTCGTGAACCAGCGGTTCATTAGATCTCATTTCTTTTTTTTAATCAATATATCTTTATTAAAAAAAATTATAACAATAAACGATTATACTATATACAATCATGAATTTGCAGTCATACAAGAAGTTAATACTAAAATCCGTTAATAAATACATACATCAAAATTAATAAACACATAACATGTCATAATAAGTAACAAGCGAGTGCATTTTAAAGCAGTTTAGAGGGTTATATCTGAGCATCTATCTGAACAAATATAAGGAGAAAGTACTTGTAAATTCTAACTTATTAAATTGACAGATTACTTATATATTTGCATATGTATAAAAGAGTTTAAGACCAGGTAAGGAACTATTATTTTCGAGGTATTCAAAGAAAGGAAACCATTTCTCAATAAAGTTGGTTGTTCTTGGAAAATTTTCTACATGGTAAATTTTATCGTATAGCTTTTCTGATATATAACGGTCCCAGATTTTTGTGTGCCAGTTATCAATTGAGGGTGTAGACTTAGATTTCTAAAAGGTAGCTATCGTGCTCTTTGCGGCTACTAGTAGGGTGGCTATTAGGTCTCTCCTTAGTGTTAAATGGTATTTGTCCCATTGATCCAATCGAATAATTTCTGGCATCAGGGGGATTTCGTATCCTGTTATTTTCTAGATTTCCTTTAGCACTCCTTTCCAAAATGATTCAATATGCTTACAACTCCACCAACAATGGGCAATCCCATTTCTGATGAACTGCCACAAACTTTAGGCTGGTTCGTTTAGTTCATTTTTCAGTTCATCACTGCAGACAGCCTGGAACTGATCAGTTTCCTAGGCAACAGGGGATGGACTTCCTGCAGACCTTCAGATGACCCAGAAGTGACCTTCTGCTGACCTGGAAGTGGTGATTTGCTGGCCCGGAAGTGACATTTTCATGAACCAAAATGAACTGATTTGTGAACCAGGGCAGGTTCATGAAAGTTCGTGGTTCATGAAATGTGAAGAACCACGAACTGCATGGTTAGGTTTTTTTTCTGGTTCTTGCCCATCTCTAATTTTGGTAGCCATTTGTCAAGGATGGTTTGTGCATGTGTTATGTGCTGTCAGGTCAACTCTGATCTATGGCGACCCTATGAATGAAAGACCTCTAAAACATCTTATTAATCATTAACAGACTTGCTCAGATTTTGCAAACTAGAGCACGTGGCTTCTTTTATTGAGACAAGCCATCTCATTTTAGATCTTCCTCTTTTCCTACTGCCTTCCACTTTTCCTAGCATTATTGAGTTTTCCAGAGAATCTTGTCTTCTCATGATGTGACCAAAATACAAGAGCCTTAGTTTTGTCATTTTAGCTTCTAGGGAAAATTCAGGCTTGATTTGATCTAGAACTCACTTATTTGTCTTTTTGGCCATGCATGGTATCCACAAAATTCTCCTCCAGCACTACATTTCAAACAAATAGAGCCTGTTTGGTGTAGTGTTTAAGAGCAGCAGGACTCTAATCTGGAGAGCCGGGTTTGATTCCCCACTCCTCCACTTGAAGCCAGCTGGGTGACCTTGGGTCAGTCCCAGCTCTCTCAGAGCTCTCTCAGCCTGACCCACCTCACAGGGTGATTGTTGTGAGGATAATCAATAACACACTTTGTAAACCGCTCTGAGAGGGTGTTAAGTTGTCCTGAAGGGCAGTATATAATTTGAATGTTGTTGTTGTTGTTGTTATATTATAACTACAAGTAGGCTAGAAGTTACGTCAGGATGTTGATATCAGAGATGAGAAGAATATATACAAGGCAGACAAAAAAAGAGCTTTCAGGAGGATGGAGGGAGTCTTACGTGGAGGTTTCAGAGCACGGCAGGTTGAATGTTGGGCTCTTACCCTATGAGTAGAATTCAGACCCTGTGGAGATAGCACTTAAAACTTCTCTGACGTTACAGCAGTCTAAATTGCCCCTGCTTACATGACAGAAACTATGCATTTTTCATTCTTCCAAAGACCAGTGGAAGAGAGTCCTTCCTTGATGTGCTCATGGGACTGGACAACTTCTCAGGGCTAGGTGTACCTTATTCCACTAACTATCCTCAAAATCCTTCATAACAACAGGAGGATAAACCACTCAGGGCAGCTATTCAAACCCTTTCAAAAGCAAAAGCTTTTCTGGCTGTAGGTAAATTCCTCATTGGTAAAGGAAGGTTGAATGTAACCAAAGGACCAAGAGGCTTGCTGGAGAACTCTATATGATTTGTAAGGCCATGACTAATGTCCTTTTCGTCCTCACCTACTGGAAGTCCAGCATGTACAAGAGAGAAAGAAGTGCTAGGTGTTGACACCTTGCCCCTGGAATGCCCTCCTAATTTAGGTTCGCCTGGCACCTATTTTACCAGGCCAATCTCTTTACTAAGGTTTCCAGTCTTCAGGTGGTGGGTGGAGATCTCCCAGAATTACAGCTGATCTCCAGGTCACGGAAATCAGTTCCCCTGGAGAAAATGGCTGATTTGGAGAATGGACTGTATGAAATGATACCATGATACCTTTCCCTTCCCAAACCCTGCCTTCTCCAGGATTCACTCCCCAAATCTCCAGAAATTTTCCAACTTGGAGTTGGCAACCCTACTCTATACCCTGTCTTTTATCCAAAGGGTTCCATCACTTGGAGCTATTTTATGGTGAACTTTTAGCCTGAGGGCTGATCAACAGCTCTCCCATCATTATGGGCTACTACAATGCAATCCTAAGCAGCAGGGCTTTTTTTCAGCAGGATCTCCCAGGATCTGAGATCCTGCACCTCTGAAAAAAGATCATGTGACTGGTGGCCCCGCCCCTGGCTCCCAAAGACCCATGGGCCGTCTCCTTGGGTGGAGCTTCTCCTGGGCCGCCTGCTTCCCTGGCCTCTTCCCTGGCCTTTCCCTTCCTCTTTAATATGCACTCTTTAATATCCAGAGGAGTTAGCCGTGTTAGTCTGTAGTTGCAAAATAGTAAAGAGTCTAGTTGCACCTTTAAGACTAACCAACTGTATTGAGCCATAATCTTTTGAGAACCACATGCATAAATGGGTGTCATCAAAATATTGATGGCACCCAATACCAATGCCTCAGACAATCTAATTCAGAAGTCTTTTAATCAAATGGATTCTGGTTTTGGAAAAGGCGTGACCAAACTTGCAATTTGCTGCTCAGAAAGTAGGTTTCTGGCTCACCACACTGCACTGCTTAGAGGGAACATTGCTGCCAGGTAAGGGGTGGGGAGGCGAGTGGGCTCCAATCGAGGGAGCGCTCCAGGGGTAGCTGTGTCCTGCACAATGACCTCGCTTCCGGGAAGCATGGTCACTTCCAAGAAGTGTGGTCACTTCCTGGAAGCGTAGTCACTTCCAGAAGTGATGTCACTTCCCGGAAGTGACATCATTGTGTGTTTCCGATGGACCACACGCACTTTGCGTGCACACATGTGATAATAGAGAGATCAACCACCTCTTTTCCCAGAAAAAAAGCCCTGCTATGCAGAATTATACCCTTCTTAGTCCATTGAAGCCCATCCACTTGAGGATTGATATTTTTATCAATGATCTGGATAAAGGAGTGGAAGGGCTGCTCATTAAATTTGCTGATGTTACCAAATTGGGAGGAGTAGCAAACACCCAAGAAGATAGAATTAAAATTCAACAAGACCTGAATACTCTAGAGAAGTGGGCAGCTGTGAATAGGATGCAATTCAACAAAGACAAGTGCACAGTATTACATCTGGGCCACAAAAATGAGAAGCACAAATACTGAATGGGGGATACACTTCTGGGCAGTAGTATATGTAAAAGGGATCTTGGGGTAAGAGTGGACTGTAAACTAAATATGAGCAGTCAGTGTGATGTGGTTGCAAAAAAGGCTAATTTAATCCTGGGTTGTATCAAAGGGGCCATAGTGTTGAAATCGCAGGAGGTCATAACCCCTCTGTATACTGCCTTGGTCAGGCCATACCAGGAGTAATGTGTGCAGTTCTGGAGGCCTCACTTCAAAAAGGATGTGGACAAAATCGAGAGGGTGCAGACGAGAGCGACGAGGATGATCAGGGGTGAGACTGAGCCCTACGAGGAAAGGCTGAGGGCCTTGAGAATGTTTAGTTTGGAGAAGAGGAGGTTGAGGGGGGACATGATTGCTCTCTTTAAATATTTGAAAGGCTGTCATTTGGAGGAGGGCAAGGAGCTGTTCCAGTTGGCAGCAGAGGGTAGGACCCGAAGCAACGGGCTTAAATTACATGCACAAAGGTACCGGCTGGACATTAGGAAAAACTTTTTCATGGTCAGAGTAGTTCAAAAGTGGAATCAGCTGCCTAGGGAGGTGGTGTGCTCCCCCTCACTGGCAGTTTTCAAGAAGAGGCTGGATGAATACTTGTCAGAGATGCTTTAGGCTGATCCTGCACTGGGCAGCGGGTTGGACTAGATGGTCTGTATGGCCCCTTCCAACTCTATGATTCTATGATTCTATGATTGCATTGTTAATGTTGTTTGTATGCTGTGGGCTTGTTTTGTTGCTCATTTTAATGTTGATAATGATTTGGTTGCTTTTATAATGGGAACCACCTGCAAGTGGAGAAGAAGAACAGACGTTATCTAAACAAATGAATAAACCTGCCTTTACAGATAAGTTGGTGTGCTTCAAAGACTCATGTGAGCTAACCTGTGGGAAGTAACATATATCCAAATATCAGTGCAATCCTAAGAACGCTTTCCTCGGAGTAAGCCCCACGGAGTCGACCTTAGTAGGATTCTGAGTAGACCTGCTTGGGCTTGGGGCTCTGCTCTCCCTATCTCTGAACAACATTCAAGAACTCCTCTGAACCAAATTTTTCCAAAGCTCTGTTCATAAATTCTACCATATCATTGTTTTCCACAGATTAACTGATAGAGCCTCTGAATTTCGCCCCCTCTTTTATATGCTTTTTACAAAGACCTTTTAAAAAAAGAAATAGCCATTCAATTGCTTCTCCTCATTATTCTGCTGTAGAAAAGCAGGCTTCAAGGTTACTCCAATTTAAATGCTCGTTTAAACAGCAGACGCTGCATCTACCTTAGGAACAAAATGGGAAATGGATCTAGTTTTCTTGCATTTTATTACCCATAAATGTAAAAGGAGACTGCTCCCCCCTCCTTTTTAACATATCAAAGTGTTTGTTTTGCTGTTGATCTCTGTGGTGTTTACTCTCTTGTGGTCCTGGTTGCTGTGAACTAATGCAAATCATATCTGGGAATCCAAGGGTCTAAGTTAGTACTGAATATTAATTTGTGCCGTCCTCCCTGACCTGAATAGACCAGGTGAACCTGGTTAGTACTTGGATGGGAGACCTCCAATCAGGGCCAGATCAACAGGGGGGCGGGGGAGTAGTCTGCCCCCAGCACCACCAAAGAGGGGGTGCCGGGTGCAGCTGCCACCCCAGGAGCATGCAAGCGGCAAGACAGGGGGTGCACTTGTCGTGCGCCCCCTGTCCTGAGGAGCTGGCAATGGCAGCGCGGGTGGCTGGGAGGCCACCTGCATCATTTGCTTGCCCCACAGGACGGGCGGCCGCCTTGCTGCGTGTCCCTTGTCCTGCTGGGCAGGCAAAAGGCAGTGCAGGTGGCTGGGAAGCTGCCCGCGCCATTCGCCTGCCCATCAGGACAAGGGGTGTGCAGCAAGCCGGCCGCTCCTTGTCCTGAGGGGCAGGCGAATGGCGCAGATGGCCTCAAAGCCACTTGCACTGCCGCCGCTATCTCCGCGGTGTGCTGGGACAGCCGGCTTGCCATTGGGCAGCACGCGCTGCCTGCATGATGACATCATGGAACGATGTCATCACGCAGCGCCAGGAGCACACGCTCACTGCGCACATGCGCGAGGGGCCAGACTTCGGCTGCCCTGGGCACCAGCAACCGTAGATCCGGCCCTGCCTCAATGAGGACCAGGGTTACAGAGGAAGGCAATGGTAAACCACTTCTGTTGGCCATGCAAAGCACTTCTCTTGCCCTGAAAACCCTGCCAAGGGTCGCCATAAGTCAGCTATGACTTGAGGGCACTCTATCACCACCACTGCCTTGTCAAAAAAATGTGTCACTATAGAACAATAGCCCCAACTCCAGGACCTTGAGCCATGAGGCAACTATTAAGAGACAGGGTCTCATTCACAGTTGTCGCTTTTGCCTGGTGTCATTTTGTTTTTCATTTCTAAGACGGGTATAATTTTAAATACTAAAAATAATAAAATCTTTGTTTTGAATTTCCATCATTCCTGGCATCTCAATGCCATCTGGTTTTTGTGTGTGTTGTTGTTGTTAGTTTCAGTGTAGCAAACAAAATGTGGCTCCTTACTTTTGGACCGAAAAGGAAAACGTTCTCAGTTTTGGCATTGGGGATTGGAATTTGTTTGGTGAATTTGTTGGGCATTTCACTAGAACCTTAAGAAGATATATGTGCATGCAACATGAACAAGTTTTAGACATTGCTAAGCCTGCTGGCTTTTATTAAATAGAAAGTATTGCTTTCCTAACAACCAGAATATTGTGTTGTCAGCAGCAGGCATGGAAGATTCTCGAAGATGTACTCAGGTTGTGTCCTGGAGTGACCTTTTAAAAAACGTATTCATTAAAGCTGGGCAGCTTCCATATGGAATAGTCTAACCTCCACTATCAGTGTAACTAGGCTGAATGATCTGTTTTCCTATCTGTCGATAGACTTCCTCTTCTGGTGGACAGGTGTGAAGTGCATGGCTCAGGGCTACCGGTGTGTAAACATAATGGTGAAAGAAAGCTATAACAATCACATTTGATTTATATACTGCCCTTCAGGACAACTTAACACCCACTCAGAATGGTTTACAAAGGGTGTTATTATTAACCTCACGACAATCACCCTGTGAAGAAAGTGGGGCTGAGAGAGCTCTGAGATAGCTGTGACTGACCTAAGGTCATCCAGCTGGCTTCAAGAGGAGAAGTGAGGAATCAAAATTGGCTCTCCAGATTAGAGTCCTGCTGCTCTTAACCACTACACCAAACTGGCTCTCCACTACACCAAATTGGCTAAAATAAGTTTGGTGGTGGCAGGACCAAAGATACAGGCACATGTTTATAGTTTGAAGCAAATGATTTAAGTCCCTCAGTCTCAGTTTGCCATTCTATAATATGGTGACAGTAATGCTGGCCTACCTTCCACGGATGATGTGCAATGAATACTTGAAATAGATTGACCAAATGCCAAGCAGTGTACGTTTGTTTTCATAATATGCCAACTCAACAACTTGGATCACAATATTTTCCTCAATCTCAGTTTGTCGTTCTACAGGGTTGCCAGCTCCAGACTGAGAAATTCCTGGAGATTTGGAGGGTGGAACCTGGAGAGAGCAGGTCTTGGGAAGGAAGGGATCTCAGCAGAGTCTAATGCCATACAGCCCACCTTCCAAAGCAGCCATTTTCTCCAGAGGAACTGAGCTCTGTGGCCTGGAGGTCAGTTGTAATTCCAGGAGATTTCCAACCACCACCAGGAGGCTGGCAACTCTAGAACTTCTATAATACAGCGACTGTAATGCTGGCCTACCTTCCATGGATGATGTGGAATGAAAACTTGAAATAGATTGTCCAAATGCTAAGTAGTGTACGTTTGTTTTCGTAATATGCTAACTGGATGACTTGGATTGGAATATTTTCCTCCCCTCAACTTAGAAGGCGTTGAAATTCCATTTCAGCACTTTTCAAAGGGCCCAACTAACGGATACATAGCCAGACTTTTCTCTGACCAGGAGATCTGAAGAGAATTTTACCACATTTCCTCTCCTGATCAGAAATTGTTGGGTGTTGATTAGAGATTGGCACGAACCGGGAAAATTCCGAACCGTGTGGCCCATGCTTCATTGTATTTCATGAACCACAAACCACGAACTTTCACAAACTTGCCCTGGTTCATGAACCGGTTTGTTCAGTTCGTGAAAATGTCACTTCTGGGTCAGCAGAAGGTCTGAAGAGAACCCATCCTCCCCTCCTTGTCTAGGAAACTGATTGATTGGCGCCAGGCTGTCTGCAGTGACGAAATGAGATACGAACCAAATGAACCGGGCTAAAATTTGTCATGATTTGTAAGAAATGAGCTATGACGAACCACCGGTTTGCAAACCATGAACCGGTCCAGTTTGTGACGAACTTCAGTTCATATTTCGGTTAGTGCCTACCTCTAGTGTTGACATTCTCCTCACTACTTCTATTAAACCAATTACATTTCTTATCCCCCTTACCCTGTGAGGAGCTCAGGGCATTTCCCATGGGTCTCTCCTCTCTTCCATTTTATAATCACAACATCCTTGTAAGGTAGGTTAGATTGAGGGAGAGTGAGTAGCCCAAGATCAGTCAGCAAAATTCATGGCAGAAGGAAGGGTTGGTTCTGAACCCTATTCTCATCAGACTGAGGGCCAAGCTACACATGACGAATGACACTTGAATGGCAAGTGTATTTCTCCCTGTTCACTTGCCCTCCACTCAATCCACTTGCCGTTCAAGTGTCATTCGTCATGTGTAGCTTGGCCCCTAGTCTGACATGCTCACTGGTACAACACTGTTTCCTTTACAATTAGCAGAACACTGCATATACACACATTGAGCTAAGTAAATTGTCATATATGCTTAGTCCTCTGTGACAGTTGATAGGCAGAAAGTACCTGCTTACGGTACAGCAGAGGGCCCCCAAATACTTCTCTCCTCCCTGGGTGCTATTTTCTATCCCTGACCTTTCCTTTTCTCAACATTCTTTACATCCTGCCATTTGCCAAGGTTCACTCTCGATCTTTGCAGTCACAAGCGACCCAGTCTCTGCAGAACCTGTGCTTGTTATTCTGTTAAACTGCCACTGCTTTCTCGCTCGACGCCATTCAATATTTACATGTCGGCATTAAGGAAGGAGACAGCCCTCGTTACGTGCTGCAGCCGCTGAGCGATCAGCACCACAGCATCTCAGAAACATGAAGAGATGAAATTAGTTCTTCTGGGGATTGCTGGCACTATGAATTCTTTATATCTAACAGTTGGCCTGCACTGACCCAAAGGATATTAGATTTCTTAGGAACAAAACAGGCAATGCCGAAATGTACTTAAACAGCTCCCGTTGCAACAGCTGCCCTCCCTTTCTCCTGGCGTGATTGCTGCCTTTTTAATGACACAATTTCCTCTCCCTACAGTGTGACCTTTGGCCCTTTCCTCACATCTCTTGTGGGCTGTCTTGTCAATTGCAACTGTCAATAGAAAGGGCAGATGGGGAAAGAAGGGTGTGGAGGTAGCTTAGGCGAATCCTAGGTGAAGGATATTTTGGGGGAGTTCTAAGTTCTTTCTGGGTTTTTTTAAACCTGCCATTGTACTTGGACAGATTGTCGTAAACTTTGGCTGCCTCTTCTTATTCCTGTTGGCTCCGTCTTCAGGAGTCTCCTATCAAATCCACTTCACTCTTGAGTCATGCAAGGGACAGCTGCCTTGACACTGCTCTTACCACCTGCTGAGGAACAAGTGCTCACTTTTCTTGAAATGAAACAAACAAAAGTAACAGAAGAGAAAGAAAAGCTGTCCAGAAGTCTAGCAGCTCAGGATGATCTTGGGCAGAAGAAGAAGGTGAGAAATGGACTCTCAGAATCCAAGCCAATGTCCCAGTGGTCCAACATTACATTTTCTTTCTTTGGGTTGGCCTTTGGTAAAACTCTATAGTTTTACCATAGAGTTTATGGTGATTCCTAGAGCTGCACTTTGCTACTTCTGCGTTTTACCCAGAAGTGACATAGCGACATTGGCAATGTATCCAATGTTGCACCACCACCCCCGACCCATATCCCTGCCCCATCCTTCCTGTCAGGGCCAGACAGATGCCATCGGTTGGCAGAAAGGTGAGGAACAATAGGAAACATGTATCTTGACAATTTCTCACCACAACCCTGTGAGGTAGTTTAGCATGGGAGTGTATGACTCACCCAAAGTCACCCATCAAGCTTCCATGTCAGAGAAGAGATTCAGTCCTCCAGATCCTAGTCAGGCTCTCTAATTAATCCATTTTAATTCCAGATACTAATTTCTTTTTCAGTCTCAAATATGAACCAAATTAATTTCAATATCGGGCTCACCTTTGATCAAAAGGCCTGCACATTGTGAGATGAATGTGTGGTGGCAGCTCGCATCCGGGGAGCCCGTTCCTTCTCCCAGCTTGTTAACTGAGAATCCATTTGGGAGAATTTCAAATGTAAAGTTTGATTCCATGGGAGCTGTTGATAGAAAAAGAAATTAGAAGACCTATTTATAATATCACATGGATTTAACTGACCTGGATTCCCAGCTTTCATTATTTAAAGACACTTTCTTTCTTGTAAATCTAGATCAAGATGAGTTGTCGTGTTAGTAGGTCTGTAGCAGTAGAAAAGAGCAAGAGTCCAGTAGCACCTATAAGGTTAACACAATCTGTGGTAGGGTATGAGCCTTTTGTGAACTGCAGCTCACTTCTTCAGATACCTGAAGAATCTGAAAAAATGAGCTGTGTCTCACGAAACCTCATACCTCACAACAAATTTTGTTAGTCTTATAGGAGCTACTGGACTCTTG